>NC_054475.1:96373361-96684194 GCF_017639515.1 Carcharodon carcharias
AATATGGCTCTACTGCATCCTACCTCAGTTCAATTGCTGCTGAAACCTTCATCTATACCTTTGTTACTTCTACACTTGACTATTCCAATGCATAGCTGATCAGCCTCCTACTTTCTACTCTGCATAAATTTGATGTCACCTAAAAACATGTTGACCATGTCTAGTTCACCCATCACCTGTGCCCATTGACCCACATTGCCTCCCAGTTAAGCAATGCCTCAATTTTAAAATTCTCTCATTTTCAAATCACACCATGGCCTCACTCTTGAATTTCCTCCATCCCAAAACTTCATATCTGCACTGTAATTCTGGCCTTTTGAGCATCCCCAATTTAAACTTGCTCCACCATTTGTAGCTATGTCTTAATTGGTCAAGGTTATAAGGTGTGTCAGCTATGGTTCAGCTGGTAGCACTGGAAACCCCTTAACCTGTTGAGATTATATTGGCACACCAATCATTCAGCTCCTTTTTGAATACTAGGGTGAGTGCAGATTTACTACATGTGACAGCAACTTGTTCCTCACTTCAAAGATACCAAACATCTGACCTACTTCTCTGCTTATTAGATCCCTGGGTTCTCCCTAACCTACGGAGCTCAAATAATCTACTAAATGTAAACTATGCAATAGCAGCAGCATTTAGTGTGTGATGGTAGTTTACTGGTAATGTCACTGGACTATTAATCCAGAGGGTTAGGCTAATACAATGGGGACATGCGTTCAAACCCCACCATGGCAGCTAGTCCCAGTGACCATGAAACTATCATCAATTGTTGTAAAAACCCACCTGGTTCTCTAATGCCCTTTAGGGAAGGAAATCTGCTGTTTTACCTGGTCTGGCCTACATCTGACTCCAGACCCACAACAATGCAGTTGGCTCATAACTGCCCTCTAAATGGCCTAGCAAGTCACTCAGTTCAAGGGCAACAAATGCTGACTTTGCCAGTGATGCCCGTGTCCCATGAGAGAATAAATAATTCATTGTCATCGAAAAGCTTGCACTGGAACTGGGTTGGAAATTCAAAAGAGTGTAGTGCCCTCTGCAGGGCATCTGGGACCTGCATGGAAAAGGCAAGGAACTGTGTTCAACCCACCAGATTGAGGGAGAGAAATTAAAATTGCCAATTACAACTTTAAGGAATTAAAATGCACAATCGTAATAGTTAATTCAGCAGAGAGGCTGATTTGCAGCAGTAATTAAGTGGTCATGCAGTTAAAAAAGGTACTTACTAGAGTAGACAAGGCTTAGATCCCACGTACTGCACAAATGCAGCAATTTCATAAAAACAAGAAAACTGCGGATGCTGGAAACCCAAAACAAAAACAGAAATACCTGAAAAAACTCAGCAGGTCTGGCAGCGTCGGCAGAGAAGAGCAAAGTTGATGCTTCGAGTCTTCATGACCCTTCAACAGAACTAAGTAGAAATAGGAAACGGGTGAAATATAAGCTGGTTTAAGGGGTGGGGGTGGGGAGGGTGGAGGCAGTGGTTGTAGGGACAAGCAAGCAGTGATAGGAGGAGATAACCAAAAGACGTCACAGACAAAAGAACAAAGAGGTGTTGAAGGTGGTGATATCTAAAAGAATGTGCTAATTAAGAGTGGAGAGCAGGAAAAGCAAGGTAGCTCCAGTGGGGGTGGGGTGAAATAAGCGATGGGTGGAATACATTTAAAAATAATGGAAATAGGTGGGAAAAGAAAAATCTATATAAATTATTGGAATAAACAAAAGGGAGGGGGAAGAAACAGAAAGGGGGTGGGGATGGAGGAGGGAGTTCATGATCTAAAGTTGTTGAACTCAATATTCAGTCCAGAAGGTTAAAGTGCCTAGTCAGAAGATGAGGTGCTGTTCCTCCAGTTTGCGTTGAGCTTCACTAGAACAATGCAGCAAGCCAAGGACAGACATGTGGGCAAGAGAGCAGGGTGGCGTGTTAAAATGGAAAACGACAGGGAGGTCTGGGTAATGCTTGTGGACAGACCGAAGGTGTTCTGCAAAGTGGTCACCCAGTCTGCGTTTGGTCTCTCCAATGTAGAGGAAACTGCATTGGGAGCAACGAATGCAGTAGACTAAGTTGGGGGAAATGCAAGTAAAATGCTACTTCACTTGAAAGGAGTGTTTGGGTCCTTGGACGGTGAGGAGAGAGGAAGTGAAGGGGCAGGTGTTGCATATTTTGCGTTTGCATGGGGAGGTGCTGTAGGTGGGGGTTGAGGAGTAGGGGGTGATGGAGAAGTGGACCAGGGTGTCACGGAGGGAACGATCGCTACGGAATGCCGCCGGGGGGATGAAGGGAAGATGTGTTTGGTGGTGGCATCATGCTGGAGTTGGCGGAAATGGCGGAGGATGATCCTTTGAATGCGGAGGCTGGTGGGGTGATAAGTGAGGACAAGGGGGACCCTATCATCTTTCTGGGAGGGAGGAGAAAGTGTGAGGGAGGATGCGCGGGAGTGGGGCCAGACACGGTCGAGGGCCCTGTCAACGACCGTGGGTGGAAAACCTTGGTTAAGGAAGGAGGACGACGTGTCAGAGGAACTGTTTTTGAAGTTAGCATCATCAGAACAGATGCGACGGAGGCGAAGGAACTGAGAGAATGGGATGGAGTCCTTACAGGAAGCGGGATGTGAGGAGCTGTAGTCGAGGTAGCTGTGGGAGTCGGTAGGCTTGTAATGGATGTTGGTGGACAGTCTATCACCAGAGATTGAGACAGAGAGGTCAAGGAAGGGAAGTGTCAGAGATGGACCATGTGAAAAAGATGGGTGGAGGGTGGAGATTGGAAGCAAAATTAATACATTTTTCCAGGTCCTGACGAGAGCATGAAGCAGCACCGAGGTAATCATCGATGTACCGGAGAAAGAATTATGGAAGGGGGCCAGAGAAGGACTGGAACAAGGAATGTTCCACATACCCCATAACAAGACAGGCATAGCTGCGGATCTTAACTGTACATCCGCCCCAAAGATGCCATATCATTACTGCATAAATACGAAACATTAGCACTTGTTTTGACAGGAAGATGAGCGTTTTTTTTTATTTGAAGACCTCACTCAAATTTCCCCGAGGTACGAGAGTTAAAAAACCCCCAGATTTAAGCTCACCAGGGTAACCAGCAGCCTAGTCTGAACGTTTTCTAGCATCTCTAACATTCGAGACCAAAACTGGGCAAAGCATTCAAGATGAAGTTTGAACAAGGCTTTGTACACGGACAGAACATTATGCATTTCATCATACTGCCAATGCCTGTGGGGGCTCATATATCTGCATTCATACTTTCAAGGAATTATGTACTCAAATATTTTTAAATCTCAATATTTTTAAAAAGGCTGTGAATGGCATGCATACCTCCAATTCAAGAAAAGTACGCTATCACTCATCTTGCATTAAATGGCACCTGACACAGGGGAGGTGGTGGTGTAGTGGTAATGTCACTGAACTAGTAATCCAGAGACCCAGGGAAATGCTTTGGGGACCCAGGTTAGAATTTGAATCCAATAAAAATCTGAATTCAAAGTCTAACGATGACCATGAAACCATTGTCGATTGTCATTAAAAACCCATTTGGTTTATTAATGAATCTGCTGTCTTTACCTGGTCTGGCCTACATGTGACTCCAGACCCACAGCAATGTCATTGACTGTTAAATGCCCTTGGAAATGGCCTAGCAAACCATTCAATGGTTTCAAACTGCTACAAAGCCTATAATGAATGGAATCAGACAGACCACTCCATCAACTTAGGAACCACATATGACAATGGCAAACTCAGCCCTGTCGACCTTGCAAAAGTCCTCCTTCCTAACATCTGGGGGCTTGTGCCAAAATTGGGAGTGCTGTCTCAGACTAGTCAAGCAACAGCGTGACATAGTCATACTCTCGAAATCATACCTTACACAATGTCCCAGATACCACCATCACAATCCCTGAGTATGACCTGTCCCACCGGCAGAACAGATCCAGCAGAGGTGGCAGCACAGTGGTATACAGTCAAGTGGGAGTTCTCAACACTGACTCTGGGCCCCATGAAGTCTCATGGCATCAAGTCAAACATGGGCAAGGAAACCCTCTGACTATCGTTACTCCCCCCACAACCTCACTCAGCTGATGAATCAGTACTCCACCACTTGGCGGAAACTCCAAATTGAGGGTGGCAAGGGCACAAATGTACTCTGGGTGGGGACATCAATACCCATCGCCAAGAATGACTCAGAAGCACCAATACAGACCAAGCCCCAAAGGACATAGCTGCTAGACTTGGTCTGGGGCAGGTGGCGAGGAAACCAACAAGCGGGAAATACCTACTTGACCTCATCCTAACCATGACAGTATCAGTAGGATGACCATCACACAGTCCTCAGTGTCAGGAAGATATAGTATTATTGGAATTTATTGGAAAATAAATGTGTTATGAAGCTATTAATATGCGTTACTGGAAATGATTTAAAATAGAGGTTTAATCTGAGAGTGTGTGTTAATTGGATTAAAACCAGCTAGTCTGGGTGCTTTGATATGTAAACAGTAGAGTGCATTTGCATTTTGTTGAATAGAGCATTCAAGAAAAGGGAGAGAAATCTTGCACCTAGCTAGGAGAGACAAGCAATGTTTATATTCCTAATAAAATTGGAACCATGAGGGGAGTTCGAAGGGGCTGGTGATATCTTTGAATGTAAATTCTCATTGTAAGTGCTGGGTTGTGTCAGAGCAGTTGTGTGCGTGCAGAGCACAGGCATGTAACATCAAAGCAGCTGTAAGCCTACAACTGTCTGCAAAGGAACCAAAGTGAAAGGAACCTCATTTTGAACTGGATTGTTCAAGGTACATTTTTGTCTGGGTCTTTTAAAATCTGTGCATCTTACTGTTGCCTTAACAGAGGTGCTAACTGGGAGTCAGGCTAATTAGGGGATTTAGAAGTTACTATGGTTGTAACTTGTAGACATGTGCTTTAAAACATTTCAGAGAAATTATTTTCTCTAGTTTTACAAAAACTTTGAATTAAGTAGTAAGACCACTGACCCTAAGCCTGCATCGCAAAATATACAAATTGCAATAGTTGTGGTAGTTGTCTCAAGTTTCCTTCTGGGATTTGAGCAACAACATTTACCATCGGCTGTGTCATTACAGGAGGCAAAAGTCCTGTCTTCCCATTGACGATACCCTCCATCTTGTTGTGCAGCACTACCAATGTGCTAAATGGAATAGATTTCAAACAGATCAAGCAACTCTGGGCATCCATCAGGCACTGTGGGCCATCAGTAGCAGCAAAATTGTACTTGACCACAATCTAAACTCATGGCCCAGCATATCCCCCACTACCACCAAGCCAGGGCATCAACCCCAGTTCATAGAAGAGTGGACAGCATGCCAGGGACAGCACCAGGCATACCTAAAAATGTGTCAACCTGGTGATGCTACAACTCAGGGCTACTTGCATGCCAAACAGCATCAGCCGCATGCGATAGAGAGGTAAAAGCGATCCCACAACCAGATGAGATTTAAGCTCAGCAGTCCTGTTGCATCCAGTCATGAATGGTGGTGGACAATTAAACAACTCACTGGACAAGGCTGCACAAATATCCCCACCGTCTATGATGGGGAGCCCAGAGTGCAAAAGAAGGTTGAAACATTTGCAACAGTCTTCAGCCAGAAGTGCTGAGTAGGTGATCCATCTTGGCCCACTCGAGGTCTCCAGCATCACAGATGTCGGTCCTCAGCCAATTTGATTCATCCCATGTGATAAAGAAATGGCTGAAGGCACTGGATACTGCAAAGGCTATGGGCCCTGACAATTTCCAGCAATAGTACTGAAGACTTGTGCTCCAGAACTTGCCACACCCCTAGCCAAGCTGTTCCAGTACAGCTACAAAACTTGTATCTACCCAGCAAAGTGGAAAATTGCATAGGCATGTCCTGCTCACAAAAAGCAGAACAAATCCAACCTGGCCAATCGCCACCCCAAGCTACACAATCAGTAAACCGATGAAGGGGGTCATCAACAGTACTATCAAGCAGCACTTGCTTAGCAATATCTACTCCACTGACACTCACTTTGGGTTCTACTAGGATCGCTCAGCTCCTAACCTCATTATAGCCTTTGTTCAGACATGGACAAAAGGCTGAACGAGGTGAAGCAACAATGACTGCCGTTGACATCAAGGCAACATTTGACCAAGTATGGCATCGAGGAGCCCAAGCAAAACTGAAGTCAATGGGAATCAGGGGAAACTCTCCACTGGTTAAAGTCATATCTGTCAAAGGAAGGTGGCTGTTCGAGGTCAGTCATCAGTTCCAGGACATCACTGCAGGTGTTCCTCAGGGTAGTGTCCTAGGCCCAACCATCTTCAGCTGCTTCAATGACCTCCTTTCCATAAAGGTCAGAAGTGGGCATGTTCACTGATGATTGCACAATGTTCAGCGCCATTTGCAACTCCTCAGACACTGAAGCAGTCCATATCCAAATGCAGCAAGACCTGGACAATATCCAGGCTTGGGCTGACAAGTAACATTCATGCCACACATGCCAGGCAATGACCATCTCCAACAAGAGAATCTAACCATTGCCTCTAGACATCAAATTACATTACCATCACCAAAGTCCCACAATCAACCAACATCCTGGGAGGTTAGCAAAGACCAGAAAACTGAACTTGATTAGCCACATGCTGTGGTTACAAGAGCACATTAGAAGCTGGGTATCCTGTGAAAAGTAACTCACCTCCCAACTCCAAAGCTTGTCCACCGTCTGCTAGGCACAAGTTAGGACTGTAATGGAATACTCCCCACTTGCCTGGATGAGTGCAGCTCCAGCGACAAGCTACAGGACAAAGCACCCCACTTGTGGCACCCAATCCACAAACATTCACTTCCCCCCCACCACTGACATTGGCAGTTTTGTCGACCATCTACAAGATACACTGCAGCACCTCAAAGGATCCTTAGGTAGCACTTTCCAAACCCACGACCACTGCCATCCAGAAGGACAAGGGCAGCAGACATGGGAACACCAGCACCTGGAAGCATCCCTTTAAGCCACACACCATCTTGACTTGGAAATATTTTGCCTTCACTGTAGCTGGGTCAAAATCCCTCCCTAACAGCACTGTGGGTGTACCTACACCACATGGACTGCAGCAGCTCAAGACAGCAGCTCACTACCACCTTCAAGGGCAATTAGGTATGGGTAATAAATGCTGGCCTAGCCAGCAATACCCAAATTGCACGAATGAATAAAAATACACTAGTCTACCCCAAGATCTGCCTAGAGTCACTAGTCACTGTCAAATCCTCTACTTGCCTCAGCAAATTTCAGTGCTGTACTCTATGTTTGTGGCAAAACATCCCAGCCCTCAAAACTTCTCCAGTCCAGACAACCACTTTACCCTTTTTCCCTATCCAATAAGATTTGGAACTTGGGTTGAAGCAGAAATCAGATATTGTTAGTACTGGCAACTGGAGACTCAGGTTACAAACACTTATGCAAGGCAAACAGTTTGGGGAAAACAGACAACATGTGTGAACACATTCCTCCCACTGCAAGCAAGTTTGAGTGAAAAAGATCATGAAACCACAATAATTGGCTTTCTATAATTAGTTTATTTTTTAAATCAGGTAGCTTACATATACAGAGGAAATCAAAGATATTACATGTTCCATAACAATGAGGTTTACACCTCTACATTGTCCAGTGCTAAAAACTGAGAAACGGTAGAACAAGAGGCATAAATAGGAATCTACACTACACAGACCCAGTGAGAAGAAAAATAGCCCTCCATTTCTGTAGGTCTATGTTCACCTCCTTCAGCCTTTTAAAAAAGGGTGCATCAAGAGTTACACTGCAAAAGGTTGATGTCTTGTAGTGTGGCTCAGATATTTCCATTGTCTTCTATTTGATGCCAATTAAGTTCATTAATTGATTAAAGGTTACATTATACAGTCCAAATAACTCCCTTTGGTTCAAAATTGCAGTCTTGATGGTGGATTTTAGTGTAAAAATAGTGCATCAACACAAATGTTGAAGATACGTGGAACCAAAACAGCAACGCCAGATTTGCCATCACCAAAACATATGCAAGATACAACAAATACTTATTTTGTAGCATTAGCGCTTTAGATACATTCACCAGTTTGAGAATGTTTGAAATCATCCCAATTTAAAACAGTCCATATTTTGTGGTGATTAGAGAAATACAAAAATTATCTAGGACTCCCACACACTGGAAAATATTGCTTTGCCTTTAGAAAATGCAGTAGTGTCTGTAAAATGGTTCATACCCACTATATTGTAGAAAAAATAAGTGTTCTATTACTTCCAAGACAAATTTCAATTTTTTTAAAAAAGTAAAAACTTGATGTCTGACAATATTTAATTTTTGAAAATAGAAGACAGCGATCATAAATCCAAAGCTGAGAAAATTTTAAATGCAAGAAAGTTCAAGGTAGTAAATTCATGGCATCAAGTAAAACTACAATACAAGGCTTTGCTGATTAAACTGATGTCTACATTTCTTACTAACCAGTTCAGCCTCCCATGCCTAAGTTGCGACGATAAATGTGAAGAGTTTTAAAAACTATTTAGTACATTACACCATAAGCATGCAAAACAGTTGTAGAGTTTTGTTTGGAGTAAATAACTGCTGGCTTGGTTCTTTCAACTGTACTGAGGTTCTGATGTTGATACAGGTGTTCTAAAAGAGAGCAAAAGTTTGAGTGAACCAAAGACAATGTGATTAGTGTAATGTTTCAGTACAGTTAAATTAGTACCAGAAGTGGGCAAGCAATAATTCAAGCTATTTACAATTGCATTGTGATTTGTTTCCACATTTAATGACCAGCAAGATCTAGTAAAAGGTCACCAACGTTGTGGATATGCAGCCAAAGTTGATCAAGGGGAAGGATGTGTTGCATCAAATCCTTGGTGGGGAGGGTCTGGATTTTACTATACAAATTCTCATCATGCAAATATTGTACTCAGATTTGAATGATCATGAGGGAAAAAAAGGGTCGTCTGGGTCATCATCTCTTCAACTTTCAGGACTGGAATCTCATGCATACCAGAGACAAACTATATACGTTATGAAAGGAATATTTTATAGGATGCAAATGCCCAACCAGCGAGTACATGATCACCAAAATGGGATTGTACAATTTGGTACACAAAACAAGAACCCATTGCTCGAAATTTAACATGGATTGTTTTAAAATCATAAATTACCTGGCTTGATCTTTTAAACCATTTCATATTGGTTGTTTGTGATATACCTAGACAGACAACAGGCCAGCAAGATCCCAATCAACTGCAGTGCAAGGGTAGGGAAGAGAAAGAGGAAATAGTGTTACCAGTCAAATGAAAGCTACTTTTAAAATACAATGAAAATCTGAATGCTAGTTAACATTAGTTTATTCCTTAATGTAGATGCAATGTGCAGATAATAAAACCTTGTATACAGATTTACAGCAGGGAATTGTGCACAATATGATAGTCTCTATTGAACTGATAGAGGTACATTTGTGATGTTGGAGATGAGTCCAATTCTGGAATCATTGTATCGAAAGCCAAAGGGAACATTATGTATGGCAAGTATATCCTTCCTTAGCAAAGTACCCAATACCCCAGATGCAGTCTCACCAAGGGTATACATAACTACAGCAAAAAATTTACTTCTATACTCAAATCCTCTTTCAATAAAAAGACATGCCATTTGATTTCCTAATTGCTTACTGCACCTGCATGTAAGCAAGACATTTTGGATATGAAATGATGAGATTGGGAGGTGTTAAGAGGACCCACATTTCCATTTTCCAACCAGAATGGAAAACTTCACATTTTTCCATATTATATTCCATCTATGGTCTTGCCCACTCCTTAGCCTATCTAAATCCCTTTGAAGCCTCTTTGTATCCTCCTCAATTCATTCCCTAGTTGTGTCATTAACAAACTTGGAATCTATTTATTCATTTATGGGATGTGGGCACCACTGGCTAGGCCAGCATTTATTATCCATCTTTAAATGTCCCTGTTCAGAAGGCATTTGAGAGTCAACCAAATTGCTATGGGTCTGGAGTCGCATGTAGGCCAGACTAGACAAGGACAGCAGATTTTCTTCCTTAAAAAAGGACATTTGTGAACCAGATGGGTTTTTCTGACATGGCAATGGTTTCACGGTCAGACTTTTAATCAAATTTAAATTTTATCATCTGCTGTGGTGGGATTCGAACCCAGGCCCCCAGAACATTACCCTGGGATTCTAGAATACTAGTCCAGTGACAATACCACTACACCACCACACCTCCCCCTAAATATTACATTTGATCCCCAAATTATTGATACAGATGGTGAATAACTGGGGCCCATGCACCAATCCTTTTTGTACCCACTAGTCACAGCCTGCCAACCTGAGAATGAGCTGTTTATCCCTGCTTTCTGTCCATTAACCAATTCTCAATCCATGCCAGTATATTACCCCCAATCCATGCACTTTAACTTCTCTAACCTCTTGTTTAGGACCTTTTCAAAAGCCTTCTGAAATACACCACATCCACTGGTTCCCTCCCATCTATTCTGCTAGTTACATCCTCAAAAACTCCAACAGCTTTGTCAAACATGATTTTCCCCTTCAGACATCCATGTGGACTCTGCCCAAGCTCACCATTATTAAGTACTCATTATCACATCCTTTATTAGATTTAAGCATTTTCTATTTTCACAAATGAGCCCAGGATAAAAGTCCATGGACTGAACTCATTTATGGTGAGCATTATGACAGCCTAGCTCTAGGGTTTTGCCACTGTACTGAGCAACTAACAAGTGATCCACTCCTGCAACACTAGACTATGTATCCAGTCTATTGCAGTTAGTTGACTGGGATCCTCAAAAAGGTTCAAAATCAATTGCTGTTGGATTAGATTTATTCTGTTCTTAAAGAGAGTATCCCATCTGGAACACTGCCATGCTATGATTTAGCTTCAAATGGAATAAAACTGAATTATAGTTCACAAAAAGAGTTTCAAGTATTCAATAAAAAGTGATGACCACAGCTGAATGATCTTATGAAACAGCCTTCCAAGAAGGCCACTAGAATTTTAAACCTTGAAAACTTTGGAACTATGCTTACTTAAAATTAAAAAGTTTGAATAAGCTGTTTAAACTGATTTATACATGGGGATTGGTAGCTATTTTTTTAAGCCATGAAACAAAATTACATTGCTATAAAATTCATCTCAAATCTTTACCACCAAACCAGTATTAAGCCACAGGTAACTGTCAAAAACATACCTGGAAAAAGCCAATTCCAAAAGCAATTCCAGCAATGATTCCAATATTTGTCTCCATGAAGCTAATGACCAATACAATGCAACCCTGCAATAAATAAAATTAAAATTTAGCTGGTAAAAATTGGCATGTAATCAGTTGCCATAGATAGCTTAGACAAAGAGCATAGGTTTTGCTAATATTTTTCCAGTTTAAAAAGTTGAAAATGGTAAATTTGTATCCAAAATGCTTTTGGAAGTAGAATGGCAGTTTCACGTACATAAATGCTGAGGCGACTGAATTTAGTAGAGATGAACTCTTTAAATTGCTATGGAAAATAGGCTGTCCACCTGGACATCATTTCTCCTTTCCACTAGAAGATGCACAGTTCCATCAGTTACAATGGAGCAACATCAGACACTTAAGATTAGCAGTGAGGTAAAGCAGGGTTTTTCTCCATGCTGCTATTGTACGTTTTCATGGCTTACTAGGGGTGCCATGGTCACAGCTATGAAGCTGCATTAACTTAGAAATTGGAGCATCTATTATCATACCTGTTTAAAGACTGCGTCTTTGGCAGTAGTCATGTTTTTCAGATCTCCAGGTTTGCAGTCAGTATTGTTTCTACAGCAGCTAACTGGGATTCCATTCATTTTGAAGTAGGCAGTTTCATTCCAATCGGTGTAGTTTTGAACACCGCAGCAATGCAACTAGAAAATAAGTACAAGTTGTGCAAGGTCTATTACGAAGTTCTGTACTATTCTTAAGGTTGTCTATCATCATTTAATTGACACAAGTCACCCTCTCAAAAGTTTCCATCACATAGCCTGTGGAGAAAACAAAAGTATGAATTGTGTTTGAAGAATGAATGTTCTCTTGCTTGATGAGACAGCTCAGTGTTTAATGAGAAACACTGGACACAGTCAATGTGCAATTATAAGTACAGTAGTCCTTTTAAACAGGAAGATACCAGAACTTGCTCAAAAGGTAGGTTGGAGCATGTGGAACCACCACGGACTTAGAAGTTAGATTACATGACTTTCGACTGAGAACATTAAGTAACAAATCTCAGTTAAGGGCTGTCAGTCTGGTGTTTTCAGTCTCAGTTTCGATCCTACTTCCTAATGTAGGAATGTGAATTACAAAGCCAGGCTTGCTAATGTAATGACTGAGGGGCTGGGTATACAAGTTGGTTCTGTGGTACACACTATTTTGTTTGAAAGTAGTTATTGGTCTCATTACCTAGGTTTGCTTTAAAATAATTGTCACCTTGACAAAAACATCCAAACAGTAGTTTAGAGGGTAGGGAGGGGAAGAGGATGAAGATTTTGATGTAAAAGTTACTTTCTTGGACTTGAAAGAGGAGGATTCAGCTTGAACAGATGACTTTGCAGCTCCAAATTCACCTTCAGTGAAAGGGACATCTTGACAAATAGGATTCCATTAGCTTTCTGTATTAATATGTAATTGACAGCCCTATTGAACATTGTGCAACAACAGCAGCTTGCTTTTATATAGCAAGACTATCTTGGAACATCTGAAAGCAGTGGCCAATGGTGGTGTGAAGGAGGTCAAAGGAACAGAAAATTAAGTGGGGAAGGGGGAATGGATTACAGCATTAGGGAATCAGGTCGGCAGGCAAAACATGAAAGGCAGCCCATTGTTCTGTTAAAGATGAGTTTGGATACAGTAGAGGTACATTTCCACGAGGGTAAGGAGTAGGATAACCAAAGCTCGAATTTCTGGATGATGAGAGAGATAATGACCAAGATGAAGCAGAGAAAAAAAAAGTGTGCATGGCAGATGTCAGGTTGAATGTTTAAATTTAGAAATTATGAAGTGAGAGCATAAGAGAATGGGAACTAACAGAGGGAATCCAAAAGTCTATAAATACTAAGAGGCTAAGAGAATGGGTGGGGCCGATTAGGAACTGAAAAGTGGAACTATGCATGATTGAGGCACTAAATGAGTACTTTCCATCTGCCTTCAAGGAAAACACTGAAGACAATGGAAGAGCTAGCCGAGATACTGGGGGAGCTAGAAATTGATAGATGGTATTAGAAAGACTGTCTGTACTTGAACTTGATAAGTCATGAGTTCTGGATGGGATACGTGAGAGAAGTAAGGGTAGAAATTGCAGAGGCATTGGCCAAAATCTTATAATCCTCCTGGGCTGGTGCTGGAGGATGAGATAATTGCAAATGTTACACTCTTGCATCCTTTGTTTTTTGAAAAAGGATAAACTGAACAACTACAGGCCAGTCAAAATCAACCTTAGTCGTGGGAAAGCTTTTAAAAAACAACGATCCAGGACTAAACAAACAGGTTACTTGGACAAATGTTGATCAATTAAGGAAAGTCAGCATAGATCTGTTAAGAGTGAGCAAACCATGGTTAACTAAGTGAGAGGATTGAGGAGGGTAATGCAGTTGATGTGATGCACGTGGACTTCCAAAAGGCATTGATAAAATACTACGTAATAAGTTTATCAGAAAAAGGTAAGCCCATTGAACAAAAGGGACTGTGGCAGCACAGGCAAAGATGTTGGCTTAATGACAGGATAGGTGAAAGGTTGTTTTTCCACTGGAGGAAGATCTACAGTGGTATTAGGGATCCTGCTTTTCTGAATAATATATTAATGACCAAGACACAAGTGTACAGGGCACAATCTCAAAAAAATGCAAGTGTCACAAAACTTGGAAGTATTGTGAATTGTGTGAGGAGAGTGATAGAGTTCAAGGACCCTTATTTTGAAACTGTCTCTTCTTCCACCCCCCCAACCTCCAAAAGGAAAACATCCTCAACATCAACCACGTTGAGCCTCCTCAGAATCTTATATTTCAATAAGATCACCAATGAGTTTAGGTCTAACCTGCTCAACTTTTCCTAAGGCATTTTCCCACATTATACACCAAATTTTTGCCCACTCAACCTCTTGGTATCCTCCTTTCAACTGGATCCTGATCACCCACTGCATGGAAGTTTTTCTTCAAGTGGGTGCTGGTTCTTTTACCATTTGCCATAAATCCTTGTCCTTTGGTTCTCAACTTGGGTGAACATTTTGCAGATGAAAGTTAATGCAGAGAAGCATGAAGTGATACTTTGTTTTGCCAGGGAGAATGAGGGGGGCAATCAGACCTAAAAAGGGTACAACTAAAGGGATGCAGGAACAGGGACACCTGGAGGTATATGTGCACAAATCATTGAAGGTGGCAGAGCAGGTTAAAAAAAAGTGGGTAAGCAAGCATGTGGGATCCTGGTCTTTATAAACAGAGGCAGAGGAGTACAAAAGCATGGAAGTTGCGGTGAACCTTCACAAAACATTGGTATAATAGAACTGTGCACACTTTAGGAAAGGCACAGAAAAGATTTCAGAATGGTTCCACAGGTGAGGGGCTTCAGTTTCTCCCATCTACACACACACAATTAGGGTTGTTTTGAGAAAAAAAAAGGAAATGTTCAAAATTATGATGGCTCTAGACAGTAGAGAAACTGTTCCCATGACGGAAAGGTGAGAACCAAAAGGCAAAGATTGATGGTAAATGGTTGAAAAAACACCCACATGAAGAAAAACCTTTAATGCAGTGAGTGACAGAATCCACTTGAAAGGAGGATAGAGTCTGCAAAGGGATATGGATAGGTTAAGTGGACAAAAATTTGGCATATGGCATATATTGTAGGAAAATGTCTTATGAGCAAGTTGGCTTATGACCTTACTGAAATAAAAGAGGGGGCTTGATACAGTAAATGTTGAGAATGTTTTCCCTCATGGGGGAAGTTTCAAAAATAAGGGGTCGCCCATTTAAGGTGGAGATTAGGAGAAATTTCTTCTGAGGTTCATTAACCTTTGGAATTGTCTTCCACAGTAAGCAGTGGGAGGGGGTGGGTAATTGAATACATTCAAGGCTGAGTTAGGCAGATTTTTGACAAAGTTAAGGGTTATGCAGGGCATGCAGGAAGTGGAGTAAAGCCAATTTGATCAGCCATGATCTTATTGAATGATAAGTGGGCTTGATAAGCCAAGTGGCCTACTCCTGATCCCATTTATGATCTGGAATACACAGCCAGGGTGTGGTTGAGACAGACTTAATTGTGGCTTTCAAAATGGAATAAGGAAAGTATCTGAAGAGAAAAAACTGGAATGCAAAAGGTGAAAAGGATGGGGAAGTGAGTTAGGCAGAATCTCTCTTGTGGAGAGCCAGATAACTGTCTGAATGACTTCCTTCAGCATGCAATGTAGAATTTTGATTCTAAGTACAATGCCAAAAATGTAAACAAAATTGAGAATTTTAAAATTGGAAATGTTGTGAAATAAGCCATCAGTGTAGGTCAGAACTAATTCATTGACCTAAACAGCTAATGTTTCTCTTTCCACAGGTGTTGCTGATCCAGAGTATTTCCAGCATTGTCTTTATTCAATATTTCCAGCATCTGTAATATTTTGATTTTGTATTTTTAACACTTTTCATGGCCACAGCTAGAGTATTTGCGTGCAGTTCTGGAATCTGCATTATAGGAAGGATGTGCTTGCTCTAGAAAGAGTGCAGAGGAGATTTACCAGGATGTTGCCTGGGCTGGACAGTTTTAGTTATGAGGAGAGATTGGATAGACTGGGGTTATTTTCCCTGGAGCACAGGAGATGGGGGGGGGGGGGGGGGTGGGGGGGGGGGGGGAAGAAGAAGAAGGAGAGATGGGACATGATTTGAGGTGTATAAAAATTATGAGGGGCATAGATAGGGTAGACAGGAAATGAACTTTTCCCCTTGGAAGGATCAGTACCTTAAATCTATGCCCTCTGGTTAAAGGGCAAGAGGTTTAGAGGGGATGTGAGGAAGAATTTTTTTTTTTTTTACGCAGAGGGTGGTGGGAATCTGGAACTCTGTCTGAAAGGGTAGTAGAGACAGAAACCCTCATAACATTTTAGTAGTATTGGGATGTGCACTTGCAATGCCATGGCATACAAGGTTAAGGGCCTATTGCTGGAAAATGGGATTAGAATAGTTAGGTGCTTGTTTGACTGGCACAGACTCGGTGGGCTGTCTTCCTCTGACTCTAGGTCCTATAGCACCTTACAGACAGACAATTAAGTGTTTTT
Organism: Carcharodon carcharias; assembly: GCF_017639515.1. Classification (NCBI taxonomy): domain Eukaryota; kingdom Metazoa; phylum Chordata; class Chondrichthyes; order Lamniformes; family Lamnidae; genus Carcharodon; species Carcharodon carcharias. The sequence goes on from NC_054475.1 coordinate 96,389,689, forward strand.
GTTGAAGCGCTCTCACTTCGCGATATAGGAAACAAAGCAGCCAATTTGCACACAGCAAGATCCTAGAACCAGCATTGAAATAAATGGCCAATTCATTTATGATTTTTGGCTCAGGGATAACTGTTGGTCAGGACCCCAGGGATAACTCGCCTACTGTTCTTCTGGAATCTTTTGTCCTCCAAAGAACATAACACCTTCAATACTGCACTGAAGTGCCAGCTTAGATGGTGCGTGCAAATGTGTGTTATTTGATCCCATGGTCTTCAGATTTCAGCAAGTGTGCCTTCAGAGTCTAGGCTGAGCCCAGCTATGTAGAACACTGAAGTTGCAAATAGTCTGGCTCAAGCAGGCTGGGAAGGGGGAATAGAATCAGCAGTGACTGAAGATCAGAGTTGGTCTTCCCAACCGTTTAACTGGATGAACATGCAGCTGACTTGAGTGAAGGGGAGATTACACAGGATGTTCTGGGCATATGTGGAAGCTGACCCCATGCTGGCAAGAGGCAGCATAATGGACAGACTGTGTGTAGAGAAGCAATTGCCAGAAGTTCTCTGGAAGGGTGGAACCAAACGAAAGCAAATCACAATGACCTGGAAACCAGGAGAGGTTAGGAGCAAGATGTTGTAGGTGAACTAGAGGATAAGGACAAGAAAGGCAACCTTGACCTGGGATGATCTGATCTGGGAGAAGATTGAGTTGCAGCAAAGGTGGACATGCATTTTATAGGAAACCATAGACTGGCCTCTTGTTTTGTAACCATTTGACTGTGTATGCCAGCTCAGAGCATCTCAACAAGTCCAACACCCATATTTCCCTGAAGGCCTATAAATCTTTGACAATTATCCAATTATTTTTTGAAAGTCATGATTGAATGTCTCCATCATATTCACAGGCAGTACATTCTTGATTCTAGTCACATGCTACATAAGTTCTCATGTCACCCTTGGCTCTTTTGCCAATTATTGTATTGTTTCCCTTTCACCAAAGGGAACAGTTTCCTCATCTTTAGTCTAGACTTCAATTTTGAACACCTCAATCAAATCTCTCTCAACCTTCTCTAAGATGGAACCCTAGCTTCTCCACATAACTGAAGCCTCTCATTCCAGGACCATTCTTGTGAATCTACACCCTCTAATGCCTTCACATCCTTCCTAAAGAGCAGTGCCCAGAATTATACAAATACTCCCGAGGCTGGACTAGTGTTTTATAAAGGTTTGCTACACTTTTGTTTTTGTACCCTATGCTTATTATTAAAGCCCAGTCTACCTTAAGCTTTGTTAACCACTTCTCATTCTACCGTAACCTTCAGCGATTTGTGAAAATATACTCCCAGGTCCTTCTGATCCTGCACCCCTTCTAGAATTGCACCCTTCATATTATCTCTTATTCTTCCTTCCAAAATATATCACTTCACACTTCTTTACATTAAGTTTCATTTGTCACTTGTCCACCCATTCCACCAGCTGATGTTCTCTTTAAGTTTATCACTATCCTCCTCAGTTCACAATATTTTGAAGTTTGGTGTAATCTGCAAACACTGAAATTGTGCCCTGCACACAATATAGATCAAGAAAGCTGTGGTCCTAATAATGACCTCAGAAGAACCCAACTAGAGAGTCCTCCAGTGTGTAAAACAACCATTCATGCACTGTTTCCTCAACTTCATTTTCATGTCCCTTTTATTCCATGGAGTTCAACTTTGCTCACAAGCCTATTGTGTGATTTGGCAGTCCATGTACACCATATTTTTCTTTATTCTTTCATGGGATGTGGCATTGCTGACAAGACCAGCATTTGTTACCCATTCCTAATTGCCCTTGAACAGAGTGGCTTGCTATGGCCATTTCATGAGGGCAGTTCAAAGTTAACCACATTACTGTGGGCTTGGAGTCACATGTAGGCCAGATTTCCTTCCCTAAAAGGGACATTAGTGAACCAGATGGGTTTTACAACAATGATAGTTCCATGGTCACCATTACTGGTTCTATCCTTCAATTCAAGATTTAGTTAAATATTTTAAATAGCTATTTTTAAATACCTATTGATTGGATTTAAATTCCACAAGCTGCCCTGGAGTTTGAACCCATGCCCCCAGGACATTAGCCCAAGCTTCTGGATTACTAGTCCAGTAACATTACCACTACACAACTATCTCCCCTGCTCATCTACACTTACCTCAAAAAACTTAAATTAGTTAACAACTTTCCCTTAAATTCATGATGGCTTTCCACAACCAACATCCATTCAAGTAGCTGTTAATTTTATCCCAAATGGTTTCTGAAAACTTTTCCACCACTGAGGGCAAATGACTGGCCTGAAGTTGCTGGGTTTTTCCTTATACACCCTCATTCAGGAAAGGGTAACATTTGCAATTCTCCTGTGCTCTGGCACCACTCGTGTACCCAAGAAGAATTGGATAATTATAGCCAGTATCTCTACAATTGTCACCCCTAATTCCCTCAGATCTAGTCTTGCTTACTTATCAACTCAAGTTTAGCCAGCCTTTCTAATTCCTTAATGTTTAAGCCCATCCAGTATCTCAACTACATCCTCTTTCACTACTAAAGGAAAATGCCACGAATATGAAAGACAGCCATTCCCTTTGCTGCTATTTGGTCCCAACTCAGTCTGAAGACAACTTTGGGATTACCTTTTATGTTGATGATTACTCTGTCAACCTTTGCTGCTTCCCCCCACCCACCCCACTTCCCCTCTGAAATTTCTGTTTAGCCTGGTTTACACTTGCATTATCTATCTGACATCTGTCATATGGCATCCTTTCTCTGCTTCATCTTAAGTCTTTCATGACCATTAAAAATAGCTCCATGGATTATGTCCTACCTTTCCCTTGTGGGAATGTACCTCAATTGCACCTGAACCATTTCCTCTTTAAAGGCAGCCCATTGTTCTTTAGTTTTGGCTGAAAGTGCGAAGTCAGTCATTTTACCTGGATCAGATTGCGCCCTACTGAAATTAGCCTTCCAATTGTGATTGCTCCTTTTCCTTTTCTATAGCCAACCTAATCCTTATGATACTATGATCACGGTCCCCTAAACATTCCCCTACTGCTACATGATTCACTTGACACCACCCCCCCCCCATTCCTCAATGAGATCCAGCAATGCCTCCTTCCTCATAAGGCCAGAAAAGCACAGAATTCTCTTGAACACTTAAAACTCATCCCACTTCTTGCCCTTTACATTAATATCCTAGGTTATATTAGAATCATTAAAATCTCATTATAATTACTTCACTTTTTGCACTTGTAATTTACTTGAAAACTTGCTCTATTTTTCCCCAATAGTTGATGGCCTATAATATCTCATGTAATGGCACCTCCAATGTCTTGGCTCTAAATAGATTCAGCACTGTAATGCTCTCTTTAATGGTCCTCCTCTTCCCGGAATAATTTTCCAGGAATATTAGTGCACAGTCTTGTCATGGTGATAATGGAGACCAGCTCAAAAGGACATACTCCAACACGGCCACCTAATATCACAATTTCTTACTCTAGTACAGAAAAGTCCCACTGTTTGTGGGAGGTGTGTTCCCACAAAACCTTGAAACGGTGAAATTGCAAACAATTAACTTTTTCCATTGGAACTCAATTAGATAGGTTCCAGCCATACAAGGATAACATTGTTTTGTGCAGTTACTCTACAGCAACTTGACATGCAGTACCTGTATATGACAGAGAGGAGTCTCTGAGCAATGCTATACACCAGTAACCATTTAAAAAAGCGTTCAGACTGCACTTCAACTTCCAGAATAATTACTTGGCCAAACAAAATGCCTCTATTGCCACTTCCTTTTAAAAAAAAGGATAAGCAAGACAAGCTGCTGTGTCCATGTCTGGAAGCTTCTTCTCACCTGGATCAACACCAACACTCAGCACCTGCCAAAATCCATTTGTAAAAGAAAGTCACATGAGCTTCTGTCCATGTCATGTGATCCAAGCATTGGAATGCAACCATTGCAGCAAGGATGAGCTAACATTGTACACTGCGTCACCCATCGAGTAAGTGAAAACACAGTTACAAAAGGCAGGACTTTACTGTACCATCTGCCTTCCCAATCCTTTGAGCACCTTGTTTTTCTTCTCACCAGTTCCCACCCACCCCCAAGTTAGTTCAACTCCCTCCCCAATAGCACTAGCAAACTGATCCACATGGGGCTCCGAGCTCCATTCAGATGCAATACATCCAGATCCCGTCTTCCCCAGAACAGACTTCAATCTAAAGCCCTCCCTCCTGCACAATCTTTCCAGTGAAATATTCAGCTGCTCTCTATTTCTGTACTCAATAGTACATGGCAGAGTATAATCCAGAAATTAATACCTCTGCTAGTTCACATCCTAGTCCATAAAATCTGCCTGCAGGGACTCATCCCACTTTCTACCCATAATGTCGATATGGATACTGACCACAATCACTGGCTGCTCACTCTCCAGAGAGTGCTTTGCAGTCACTCAGTGGAACCCCTGGTACCATGGAGGCAACACCATCTTGGATTGACATTTGCAGCCACAGAAAACACCTGTTCCCCTAATTATAGAATCCTTCGAACTTAAGCCTTCTTCAAAGGACTTGAAAGGAGGCTAGAGATGGGAGGGAAATTTGCAAGGGTGCTTTTTTGGCATGGGACAGTTGTGTTCAAATAGAGGGGGCAGCACCTGTGCAGAAGGAACCATTTGCAATGTCAACTGATATGGGGGTCCTGCAATGAAATCTGTCGATGTACTGTGAATATGGAGCAGAAAGCAGGTTCATACATGAGCTGAGGGAACAAGGTTCTGTTTATTACATTCATCGCTACAGTACCTAGTCAAAATATGGGATCTGCCAGTGTTGGTATTTTAAGTAAAGTTGGACACAGAATTGCTGTATTAGAAGTGCCTTGGGATATTTTAAGAGGTGCTATATAAATGCAAGTTGCTGTTGTTTCAATAGACTGTACTGACTTATTTTGCCCTAGATTTCACTTTACTTAAAATCTGGACCGTTGAACACCGCCTAGTGTAGCTGGTCATATTTTTATGCAATATAAATGAGCAACCTTCTAGAGGTGGAACCAACTTGAAACTTATCTTTGCATTAGATTAGTTTTCTGGAAAACCAAGGACAACCAATGATCAATAAGGATCCAGGGTGCACGCTTGTTTCGGGGTGACCGAGTTGGTACCAAAACAGATGATCTGTAGACCGTTCTTAGAAGAAACACATTTGCTTTTGTAAATAAACACTCAGCAGCTACACTTGTGCGCTTACAACTCAAAACTCTTGTCTTTTCTCTTCAGACTAACTCAAGACTGCTCTACAGAGGTAGCCCACACTACTCTGCTATTGGGTTCCAAGATCTTGTGATCTTATTACATTTGTCTTAAAAGGTATATTACACAGATTATCACAGGGATGTAGGGGCAAAGTGGTAAGTAAGGACAAGAGTAGAAAAAAAAAGGGGTCTGCATTTCATTCCAAGGTGACATACAGTGCAGGAGTGAGTGGTTTTCATTCATTGGCAAATGTCAGTTATTCAAGCAGTCAAAGGTCATTTGGCCCGACTTACTTACATTTCGCTGAATGTAATCCACAGGGGACCCTGTTGCATTGTATTTCTGTACAGCTTCTTGGAAGGTGTCCTTGAAAACAGTATTAATCTAAAACACAAATGTCAAATAATTCACAAATGAAGCATCATAAAACCTTCTGTTCGCAGAAAAGCAAAGCTTAACACTTGATCCAAGGTTTACTTGTGATCGCAACCTTAAAACTCAGTATAATTAATTTATTTATCTCCTCTCAATGGTTAAGTGAGCAGGCAGTAGTGCAAAAAGCTGAGGAAATGCATCAACACTTCCCCTCTTAGAATTCAACAGCTGCTTAAACCTCTGACTCCAACATCTACATTGAATTTGGGATCCAAGGAGTCCAAGGCCTGTACCTCAGGCACAATTATGTTTTGATCTTACTGTTCTATAGCACAGACCAACTTTGCACACATCCATGATTTGATAAAGGTTATGCATCCCAAATGAGATGGTATTTTAAAAAAAAGTAATTTGTACAATATCATGTTGGGTAGCCATTTATTTGAAAAAAAAAAAGGATTAACAAGTACAACAGAAATACACAGGGAACTTCCTTAGGAGCCAAATATAGAAGACACCTAATAAGATGGCAAATCATAAGATCCAAAACTTGATACATTAGCCAGTCTTCTCCCACAGATGCTGGCTGACTACATTGAGTTTCAGGTTTTTAGTTTAATTGCAATTGGTTTCATTCTAATTAAAAAATTCCTGGAATGTAAAAGTAAAAATGGATGAATGATCTGGAAAGAAACAGCTCTAATGATAAATTGCCAGGGATTTGGTATCAGTTATGTCTACGCATTTGCATCATGGAAAAGCACAATGCAAAGATTCAGATGAACAGAACTGATTATGCATTTAATAACAATCTGACAACTAGTCTAATGGCAGTTCAAGATGTAAATGACCCAGTGGGTTACGGGGGGGGGGGGGGGGGGGGGCAAAAATCAAACTTTCCCTCAAGCCAGCAAATTAATCCATTTTATCTGGTCTGTCATGTAATTCCAGTGCCTATGTACAAATGCTTTATTATGCATGGTTCCAGTCTCATTGGAAATGCATTTCATGATTGTAACAAAAAGATCAAGCTTTTCTAAAAAATACACTGCAATCAGTGCAGTGAGAAGACAGAACTTGGATTAACTTAACTGCATAGTTCTCTCGTTACGGCTAGATCAATAATTTGTATCAGCAAGAGTCAAAACATTCAACAAACGAGAGAGATTGGTGAACTGAAAAACTACTCTTTAAAGAGCAGATTGCAACTTTGGTTTAGCGCATGGTTATCTTGATAGCTCTCAAATATAGAATGCAGCTCATTGCATTGCAAGACTGCAGGAATTGGATCAAGCTTTCTGCCAAGCTATCCAGCGACTAAAAATTAGCATTTCATTTGATTTTCACTTTAGAATTTTGCCTAATGACATGATTCTGTAAACAAATTTACTTTTAGATGTTAAGTCAAATTGTGAAGTACATTAGAGAACAGCTTATTGCAAAGTCATGTTCCACCTTTGACATCTGGGGATCTGCTTCCCCAAGTCAGTCAGGTATGTGCAGACAAATTGCTAATGCAAATTAACTTCCCATACCACTGGCACTTTCCTTTGTATTCAGGTGTCCAACCCTCAAGAGTGCAGAATGGTCTCTGACACACATTGCTAGGAAACCAGTATGAAAACAATGCAACTATCTCTTATTATGGAGGCCTAAAAAAAAATACCCAGGCAAAAAAAAGTGGAAGATGGGAAATATTTACCGTTTATCTTACCCTCAAATCTAATCCATACTAGTTTGAACTATTTCACAGGTATATCCTTATGGACTTGCAGCACGGATACAGATTAAGGTTAACTTGAGTATAGGAAGCCCTCTGCAAAAAGATCCATGCTGCAGTCTAGTCAGTTAATGCTCAGCAATACATCCAAATTGAAACACTTAATAGAAGATAAAGCACTTGATCGCTGCTGCAAAAAGGTTGTCCTACCTCATGTCGAAAGACAAATCCAGAAATTCCAGCTACAAGTTGTGCCAAGAAGAGTAGTGACAGGATCATAGCATACTTTTTTTGGGGGGGGTGAGAAAGAGAAGAGAAAAAAAAGGGGGTTATTAGACTTTCTAGAATATATAAAATGAAGTCCATTTAGAAACAAAACACAGATATGAAACTAGTCCAATTTTGTTTCTACAAACTTCAGTCAAGATCTAGGGACTATTCTGTACTGGAGTTCAATAGCCTGTTAAATGCTCAGTTTTTTCACCACAGATTTGTATTTTCCCCCAGTCAAAACTACCACCAACACAACTGCCTAGCTCCATATCTCAAGAATGTCTTTAAACAGGACTCGTTTTTGTAAGAGAATAGCACTTTCTTTGGGAGAAGTTGAATGGGGTAGAACAGCAAAGGGATCTAGGGATATTGGTTAAAAAAGATATAAATAGCACTGCAGGTCAGCAAAGCAATTCAGAATGTTAATATAGCACAGATTTATTTCTAAGGGTCAAGAATTCATAAGTAATTAAGTGTGCTAAATGTGCAAAGTGCCCTGGCCAGACTACATTTGGAGTATTGTGCACAGTTCTGCTCTCCAAATCATGACGAGGCGATAGAAACACTCGAGAAAGTGCCAATAAACATTTACTAGAGAGAAAAAAAACACCAGAACTGATAGATTACAGTTATCAGGAAAGCAAGTAGTTACCAATAAATCCAATAGGGAATTAAAGAAAAATGCCTTTACACAAATTTGTTAGAATTTGTAACTCACTATGACAGGAAGTGGTGAGCCAAATGCATTCAAAAGCAAACTGGACAAGTGCATGAAAGAAAAGGAAAGAGCTAAAACGATAGAATGTGAGGAGACTTGTGTGGAGTGTAACACCAGAACAGACTCATTAGGATTAGTGGCCTGTTTCTGTGCATTCTATGTAATTGATGGGTTACATGTGTACAATTGAATTAAACCATTAATCCAGCATGAATAGGTAACAATCTATGTAAACCTCTTCCTTTACTTGAAAGGATACACTACTTATACAAAAACACAATTAAGATATCAGCGAGAGTTTGGCCATGAAGTTAATTTAAAAAAAACTTACTAGTTTTAACATCCATGTGCTTCCTCGGCATGTTGCAAAGCATCCAAAGAATCCAAATATGATGATGGCTGCACCAGTTCCAATGAGCACATAGGGAGCATTTGTACTTTTCTCAGCCAAGAGAGACAGATATTCTTCCAGACTCACCTTGCCCCACACACCCACCACCAAAAGTGCACTACCTGCAAACTAAGAACAAACATTCAATTGTAGTGAACAAGTGTAACAGAGCTGCACTATAGGCAAGATATTGCTACTTGCAATCATGACCAATCTGTTTAATTTAACTTGCTTTGATTTGCATGCTAAGTATATTTACGGCCATAGAATTGGGGATACTACAATTAAAAAAAGGGCATTTTTTTTTTTAAGAACCAAGCTCCACTTTGAGAAGGGTCAAATTACACTTATTTCTGCTTCCGTGAGGTATAAGCAATGACGTCAAGGCCAGAATTTGTTAACTATCCCTAGAAGCCAGTCGTGAACTGTTGCTGTCCATATGGTATAGGTACACCCACATTGCTTTTAGAGAGGCTGTTCCAGGTCATGACCCAGCATCAGTAAAGGAACAGCAATATATTTCCAAGTCATGATGGTATGAGGTTTGGAGGAGAACATCTTGGGTCATTCTTATAGTTCGCAAGTAATGAATTTTATATGCAATTGCTTACACATTTAGAAGCTTTTAGTTCATCCTACAATTCAGGCTGACAAAAAAAATCAGCTACTTCACTACCATGGTTCCATTACCAAGGGCAGCACTGAAAGTAAAGAAAAATCTTTCATGTATTTTGTTTCCTAAGCAGTGATTCAATCTTGACTTTCTACAGTGTGGAATGAGGGGTGAAAGTTTAGTCAAAAAGGCAAACCAAGGTTTGAGCAATAGTCAGTTTTGAAACTTCTGAATGACTCAAACCATAACTGGGGAAATAAACATAAACTAAAGCAAAGTCAAAAAAACTTTAGACTTGAGGAAAGGAGGAAGAAAACTGCAACGGTTGATTAAAAGTTTGGTTCAAGTGAAATGGTTCCACAGTTCTGTTCTTTAACACTTCCAGTGGCTGCTTAGCTGAATTTGTAGACAAGGGGTACTACATTGGAAGCCACCTCAAAATTCACATCCAAAAGATAGAGCCCAGGATTGCTTTTTCCTCCTGACAATGCTGCTTCTGGCAAACCTCCAGACTGGTACTTGATGTAAACTATACAGTTAAATATAAAGTACTGCAAAAATCAGCTATAGAAATTGCGCTTGCTGTGCACCTGAATTTGTGGGTGTTGAGCATATTGGAACAGAACATCTGTCTGTACTTACTAGCCACCCACTGGGGAACTGAGAGCATGCAGGATTGGGTTGTCAACTCGGTTGGCAGTTTCTCTGGAGTTTTGACCATGTAATATCTATTCCACTTATAAAAGATTGGGTCCACTGTAGTCCAGCATCTTTGTTTGTGGCTCCATGCATAAGACATGGAGAACCAGGAGGCTACCGGCAAGGTGATGGAAAGGAAACCAGAGCTGGGGGGATCTTTGATTCCACTAGCAACTCAAATTGCACCTATATAAATAGCAATGCTGCTAGAACTCATCTCACAACAATAGTACAGTACCTCACTGATAGCAATATTGTGGCACCCAGATACTAACAACCTTAGAACTACAACCAGAATTCCAACACCCTCCCTAAAGTGCTGTCAGGTTCCCCATGATTAGTAATTACAGCACAGGAGGTCAATCATGCAAGCTGTAGTAAGGGCATTTTACATACATATTAATAAGTGGTACAGCATGATATTTGATTCCACTGCTTTACACGACACTCCAACCTCAGATTTCCAAATTGTGTGGAGGTGATCCTTGAACGAGTCTTTTCACTCAGCTACACCAGGCAGAATCCATTATCACTCTACAGCCCCCTTGATACACTTAACAGTTAGGGTCAAGTATGATTTTAACTGCCCACTCGTAATAAGGAGTAGTTGTTTTTATTTGTCCATTTCATAGCAGAACATGGTGCCAACAGTAAAAGGTTAGATGTCTAACAACCAGACCAAAAAAAAAGTGAACTTAGTTGCCCCAGCCTTATTGCATGCAAAGTAATTAAAGCAATAAGAAACACCAGAAGTAATTTCATTGTAGAAAGCTCCTATTTAGCAAATCCAAAAAGAAATTCTGCATCATATTGTTCTCCTCAGAGGCAATTTTGGTGCCTGCTCCCCTGATGCATCTGGTGTTAAAAATTAGTTAGCTCTTCATCTTCTGGAACAGCTGAAGAATTTTAATCGAAATCATCTGGTGGCTAAAAATCATCTGGTGGCTAAAAAACATTACAAGTTAAATATGCAGCAACAACCAGCTGGTGACAAAAATCACTGGGGTGGAGGTTGCACCATCTGTTGAAGTACTAGTACGTGGCTGTGTAACTTTGGTACAAGTTTTCAACAAGTTTAAAGCTTTTTGTGAGCAGTGGGCACTGCAGCACCTGATTGTGGCAGCACTGGATTACCTTAATGTCACTAATGGCTCAAGGAAACAAGCCAGTTCTTAATTCCCTACCATTTTAAAAGGTGGTATAAGAACAAACTTCATCCAGCACTTCAGTCCCCTATTAACAATTTACACGTGCAAAGAATTTGTTAAATGTCTCATTACTATAGTACTGTAGATTCTTGAATGTTCGGGTCAGCGCTGCCTTTAGGTGGAGGTTAGGGTCAAGCTTTGCAATGAGAAAGAACTAGTGCTGAAGCAGTGAAAGGAGTAGGGTGGGGAAAGACAAGAAAGTAGAAGGGAAAGCACAATTGTAGGAAAGACAAGAGAAAGTTAAAAGAACAAGTCAAAGGATTAACCAAGATCCTGAAAACACATTTCATACTGACCTTGGAGGGAGAGCAGCCCACATTCACCAAAATGCTCCCAGGGCTTGGAGGGTTAAATTTTGAGAAAAGGTTGTATTTGCTTAAGTTTGGAAAATCAAAGGGTGATCTGATTACAGTAGGTCATTGCAAAATCAAGAAGTACTTTTCACAAAAAAATTAATTTGGAACTCTTCCCCCCCCTCCTCAAGGCAGATGATAGGACATGGATTTACAAGGCACAAATCTGATAGGCAGATACCTAGAGGGGTACCTAGAGGCTATGGAGTGAAGACAAACAAATGGCATTGAGCTACAGAAGTCATGAACTAACCTGCATAGCTCAAGGGGCTGAATGGTCTACTCAACTGCAATGTACAAGAAGAGTAGCAGCAAAAAGATTAGTATCACTGAGTGGTTTCAAAGCTGGCAGATAATTGATAAGATTTAAATACAAAAGGTAAATATTGGTTGAACATTATATTAGTGTTCATAGACAATGGCAGTGGGAGCAAAAGGCAAAATGACCACTTGTTATCAAATTCTACTCCATTTCCAATACATTTTCTGTTTCGACAACGGTTGTATTCTATTGCCTTTACTATCCTTTTAACTTGACTGCATACATGAATTAACACTGATGAGCTGTTGTGGGAGTTGGGGGTAATACATACGAATTAGAAGTAGGCCATTTGGCCCCTCAAGCCTACTCTGCCATTTGATAAGATCACGGTGATCTGGTTGCAGCCTCAACTCCACATGCCACCTATCACTGATGACCTTTGATTCTGTTAGTCAAGAATTGATTACCACTGACCCTGCCTCCCCCATGCTCAGCAGGGGGGGGGGGGGGGGGGGGGGGAAAGAGGAGGAATGAGAGTTCCAAAGATTCATGATCCTTAAAAAAAATTTTCAGTTTGGACTCAACTGGAAGACCCTTTTTTAAAAAAAAAGTGTCCACTAGCTCTAGTCTCTCCCACAATGGGAAACATCCTTTTGGCATCCACTCTATCAAGTCCCCTCAGAATCTTTTGTTTCAATAAGATCATCTCTCATTCTAAACTCCAATGGATACAGGCCAAACCTGTCCAATGTTTCCTTATAAGATAGCCCCCATCCTAGGTGTCGGTCAAGTGAACCTTCTCTGAACTGCTTTAAACACATTTATATCCTTTAAATTAGGGCAAAACTGTACACTGCTTAGTCAAAATCCTGGAATTCCCTCCCCAACAGCACTGCAGTGGTTCAAGGCAACAGCTCACCACCACCTTCTCAATGGCAATTAGGGATGGGCAATAAAAGCTGGCCTAGCCAACGCCCACATCCCATGAATGAATATAAAAACTGCATGCAACAATTTCCTCATGTCTTAATGGGCTCCATCCTGCACTCAAATTCACCCATGAAATGGAGCAGTCAAATGAACTCCCCTTCCATGATGTACTAGTTGAGAAACCTGCCAGGGGATTCTCTACCACAAGCCTACCTTCACTGGTCAACATACATGTTGGGATTCTTACAGTTCCACACACTAAAACTGGTCTTAGGGCCCAAGCAAGCTTGATGCTGAAGTAGGGTACAAAGGAATTCTGCAGGATAATGGCTACCCTGATCAGATCATTTTGTGCTGTATATTACATAAACTCATGAAAAGGCCCAAGGCCTTCACTTTCAGTCCTGAAAAGTGCCCAGTCTATTTCAGATTACCCTGGAAGGGCAAGGCATCAAAAAATTGTATCAACAGGTGAAGCTAGTGGTTTCAGGCTGCAATACTTCTTCCTTTTTGTTTTGGATTTCCAGCATCCACGGTTTTTTGCTTTTATCTTAGTGTTTAATTGACTGCCACTTCTCTTCAAGGAATGCCTACGCTTAAGAAGTATTGCTCTTCTCTCAGACAGGATTTCCACCTCTCTTTTGCCTTGTTACATCTTTTGGCAATCTCCACCTATCACTGGCCCTCTATCCAGCTCTACTTGTCCCATCCCCCCCTTAAACCAGCTTATATTTCACCTATTTTTCCTTAGTTCTGTTGAAGAGTCATATGGACTCAAAAAGTTAACTTATTCCTCTCCATAGGTACTGTCAGACCTGCTGAGTTTTTCCAGGTATTGTTGTTTTTGTTGTGCAGCAAAACATCCTTACTTTTATATTCCATTCCCCTTGCAATAAATGACAACATTCCATCTGCCTTCCTAATCACTTGCTCTACCTACATACTAACTTTCTGATTCATGTACCAGGTCATCCAGATCCCATTGTACTACTAAGTTCTGCAATCTCCATTTAAATAATATACTGTTTTTCTATTCTTCCTGCCAAAGTGGACAAGTTCACATTTTCCCACATTCTGCTCCATCTGCCAAATTTCAGCCCACTCACAACCTGTCCATATCCCTTGGTAGACTCCTTATATTCCCTTTACAAGCTTACTCTCCTACCCTTCTTTGTGCCATCAGCAAATTTAAGTAGCCCTACTTTCATCCAAGTCATTGATATAGGTTGTAAATAATTGAGGCCCCAGCACTAATCCCTGTGACACTACTCATCACATCTTGCCAACCCAAAAATGATCAATTTATCCCTAATCTCCACTTCCTATTAGCTAACCCATCCTTTATGCATGTTAAAATATATTACCCTCTACACCATGAGCTCTTATTTTTTGTGTAGTAACCTTTGGTATGGCACCTTGTCAAATGCCTTCTGGAAATGGAAAAAATATATTCTATTATATAGAATAGACACAAGTAAAATAGTAAATTCTAAACATTGACAATCAGATATTTTCTTGGAACAGTTACTCTGGTTTCTTTCATCAAATCTGAAACTAAACTACAAGGAAGATAGTGAAAAGCAGATGGTAAAAAAAACTCAAACATATCCTCAAATCTGCACTATATTGAGCAACTTTAAATGCAAAGTCACAGACTACACTGTAGTAAAACTCAAACCTTAAATTTGGAGAGAACAAAACTGAAGCAGACACCCAGATAGATGTGCTACAAACAGCTGCATGATAGAGTATTCTTTGCATTGTCAACTAAAACTATTTCTCCTACAGCTACCAAAAAAGTTTACCAATTCATGCCTACTTATAGCGTTGATACTGGACTCAAGTTATGCTGCATGCACGTGACTACAGTTTGGGTAGCCTGCTCTGCTTATACATTTGGAATTCTGCTTACTTGGTCCCAGAAGTTCATCACAAGCAGCCAACTCTAATGCAATTCATTGCCATCATCATGCTGACTACAGCATGGACACACCATGCCCTATGCCGATTCCTACAAAGGGACACGTTTCAGCAGCTGCTTGCTTCTAAGTCAAACATAGCAAGCAGAGAACTGTAGGTATATCCAAGCAACCAATGTTAGCTAACAGCTGTCATTCCAAGTTAAGTTTCCTCTTCAGCTTTACAAAGTGTATTTCCATTCCTCATGCTAGAAGTACATGGACAAGACAGTTTCCATAACTTCTTAACATTCGAAATGACTAAATCTCCAATACCACACACCAGACCTATTCCCTCACTGGTTGCTAAAGCCCTTCACAGGAAGATGTAAATTAAGCAAAGAGGCATGCTGAAGGAGAGATTCCCCCTCTAGGGTACTGCACAACAGGAATGCCAGTCAGAGCCCTCATTCTATACAATCATTTTCCCTTTTGCCATATTCACTGCATAGTTCAGTTATGGATTTTCTGTTAGCCAGAGGCAGCTCCTCTGAAATCTATAAATTTTGAACCAAGTCAACACTTGTCTGATATATCAGAAGTTTAACTTGCTTTGAGACAAGCAAGATTATATGGTATGGGAATTAATGGCTGCATCCATTTTTAAAGCCATCAAGTACTCACGGACTCTTCAGCTAAATTTAATAGATTTGCGAAAATTATTTTGCAAAATCTCATTTAGTAATAAAACCCCAGCAACTAGGTGTGAAAAATTAGACAGTTATGGTGTTTTACAGCTCACCAAATTCAATTTGGATAATTATGGAAGTTTGGTTGTAAGGCACCTTGAATACTAGGCCTGGAATGCAAGCATGTACAAAAGCATGCCTTATATAACTTCCCAGGAAATAGGTGAAGGCAGAAAGGCTAGTTATTGATGGGTAAGCACTGTTATACAGCAACACCAAATCATGCCCAGAACATTAAAATATTACACCCTTATTCTACTGATGACTAATCCCTATGCTCTTGCTCCAGAAACAGGGGGAGCAGGAGGTTGGTCACAATGTTACTCTTCTCCATGTTTTCTTTCAGAAGGGAAAACAGTTAATAGCAGAGATTATAGAAAAGAACCAGAGGCAGTATGAGGGTATACAGTTATGGCAATCTGGAGTGCAAGAGAACTGGATAAATACTTGATAGAGAAAAAAAATTACAGGCCTATGGAGAGCAGAGCAGTGGAATAATTGGATAACAATCAAAGTATCGCATAGGCACAATGGGCCAAATGGCCTGTTATAACATTAGGTGTGTTAACTTACAATAGCTTTTCACTCATCTAATCTAGCAAGACCATTCTTCCTCACAGGGCAACATCCACTGCCAAACTATATGGATGCTGAAGTTCTAATTTATCCCTTTTATAACCTTAAGGCAACATCCTCTTTGCAGAATTTCCACCTGTATCCTCCAATACCTACAATAGAGCTGTGCATTTATTTTTTTAAACCAGTAAAACCTGCATCAAAACTCTTCCCATCCTTGTAACTGAATAGACCAAGAGGCCAATTTCTTCAAATCCCTTCCTGCTGTGATATCTTTGCACATCTTCTATATTCCTGATACTGTCTACAGTCTCCAATCCTCCACCCAACAACCCTACCCTTCTATCCCCCATATACTGCCTCGTTCTTTCAAAGACCTTTCTCTTTTTTAATCGCCTCCTGCTGAGGGACCCACTTTCTTGTAAAGCAGCAAGCATGTTTGTACAAGGTCATTAAAATACAATTAATTTTTGTATCGTCTCAAATTGGTAGAGTACACAGCAAGAAAGACCTCTTTCCTCAGTCAGATTTAAAAATGTCACCATAACACTTGCAATCGTTTCAAGGGAAAGATTCCTCCCCTTCTTGCATTGCCCATCTAGGGCACATGGTTAATGGATAAACATAAGCACAGATTGGATTCTTTAAGTGAGTGATAGTACCATGAGGAATGAGCTGTAATATATTCCCCAGCCATTTTGGGTGAATGACAATTTATGGGATTAGATTTAGCAAGTGGAGGCCTTCCCTTTAAATAGGGAGGCCCTTGCAAAGTAATGGAATAGTCTTATCTTTCTCCTAAAAAGGATGGTCTACTTGTGAATTATTGCCCAAGCCTGCTTTGTTCATGTTTAATATATGCTGTTAAGACACAGAATTGGAAAGGTCTTTCACCAAATAAGGAGAACAAAATAAATTGCCTAGGTTGAAGTATACCTTGATTCCTTTGGCAGTTTAGATACACTGGTTGAGGGAAAAAAAAAACAGCAATATGATGATCAGATGATAAAACAAATACTGCAAAAGCTGGAAAACTGGAATAAAAACAGAAGTGCTAGAAAATCTCAGGGCTAGCAGCATTGGTGGAGAGAGAAAATGAGTTAACGTTTCAAGTCAGATATGACTCTTCAAAAGAGACACCCAAAGTGACGGAGGCAGTTAGGAACTGGGAAACGAAATTGGTGAAATTGTTGAACAGTTTTGGCCAATGTTGATCAAGGGATAAACAGTGGTCAGAGCACCAGGGATAACTCCTCTGCTCTTTGAAATAGTGCCATGGGATCTTTTATATCCACCTGAGCAATCAGATAGGGCCTCCAATCTAGGCTCTCACCCTAAAGATTGTGCAGCAGTCCCTCAGTACTGCACTGGGATGTCAGCGTAGATTTTTTGTGCTCAAGACCTGGAGTGGGACTTTAATCTGGAACCTTGTGACTCTGAGGCAAAAAAGTGCAACCAACAGAGCCACAGCTGACACTCCCACAGCTACATCCCACAATTTGTTCTTTGACTTGTTGCCTCAAATTAACAATGCTCTTATGAATGCCTTTCTGCATATGTACATTGGCTTAAGCCAAGTTTACTGCAGTTCACAAAAGCATGGGCCAGAGTTAGCTGTGCCAAGATGTTTATAAACTATTTCATTGATCCTGCAACTCAAAAAAAAGGGGCAAAAAAAAAAAGATAGTAGACTGAATTCTTCAGTTTGAGTTTGCCTGGACAGAAAACTACCTAAAGCCTGAATTACTGAATGCTAAAAACTCTGGGTGAAAATGATTTGGCTGGACTACACTATTGCACTAGATCTACCATTTATAGTTTAACTATTGCAGAGCCTTTGAAAGTATACAGAAGTGGTCAATCTATAATCTTTCAGCTAAATTGGAATACTTGAAAAAGGGTAGTTATGGAAACAAAAAGAGCATAACCCTTCACATGTTGGTGATACGGCTCTGTCATCTGCTTAAGCAATGAATACTATAAATTAATGCAGAAAAGACAAAAGTCAATTTACTGAACTATAGTTAAAGTCCCAGTATACAAATTTCCAACCTTGTTTAAGTAAACTCCATTACCTCAACTTTATGATCAAAGCATCCAAGTATAACTCCATCAAGTGAGCACCATTCCCAACATTCAACTGGAGTGAGTGTTATGGGGAAGAAAGAGAAAAAAAAGTACCATGAGGCAGCAGCCAGGAAATGTTAATTCTACCAGATATGGAGATCTGCTGAGGGACAACATTGTTGCCATCATCCATGGTGGAGAAGTAATGTTGCAGACAGATCACCCAAGGAAGATGCAATTCACATTTGCAGGAATACTGCTGCATTTGCTGATTAAACAAGCACAGCATTTCCCAATGCCACTCAGTAATAAAAAAGGATCTAGTTTATAGTTTTAAACTATACCTCAATAAAATGATTGGTCTACATTCCGAAAGACAGCTAGGTTCACATGGCACAGTCATTTCAGAAACATGTACCTGTGCAGCACTTTTAATGTAATCAATGTGCCACTATGTTTCATAAGAGCATTAAACAAAATTTGACGTGTCACAAAAGTCAACATAGAGTAGATAACCAAAAGCTTGATCAAAGAGGTACATTTTAAGGAACTTCATAAAAAGGAGTAAAGTAAAAAGGTCAAGGGGTAAATTCCAGAGGTTTGTGCTGAGGTAGCTGAAAGCACACCCAATGGTGGAACTATGAAACTCAGAGGCCAGAATTAGATGAGTGCAGATACCTCTGAGGGTTGTGGGGCTGGAGGAGATTACAGGGATATAGGGACTGGCTAGGCCATAAGGGATTTGAAAACAAGGATGATAATTTTAAAAATCAAGGCTTTTCTCAACCAGGAGCCAGTATAGGTCAGCAAAAACATGGGTGATGGTGAACAGGATTTGGCATGAATAAGGGCACAGGTCAGAGCTTTGGATGACTTCAAGTTTAGGAAGGGTAGAATGGCTAATATTTAGAACAAAGCACACATGCTACAAAGACCAGGCCATCTGTTTAATCTAGATATGGAGTAGTGTCAGGAAGATATATTATTATTGGAAATTATTTTAAAATAGAGCTTAGTAGTGTTTGTGTTTGTGTGCATTTCTTGATTGGATTAAAACCAGCTGGTCTAGAGGCTTTGATGCTTAGATGAGAAGTAGGCTTGAAATAGTAATGGGATAAACATAGGGAAATAGGTGATGAGGTGTAAAGGGGGCAATTTGCATTTTTAAATAGACCATTCAAAAGAGCAGGTGAAATGTTACACCTAACCAGCTCAAACAGTGTTTATGTTTTAAACACTTACTAGTAAAGTGGGTATTATGAAAGGGCTTATTGTTAGAAGATGTAAAGTTAAAACAACCTAGTGACAATGAAAATTTGCATTCAAAGAGGAAAATATGTATAAAAGGAAGAAAAGGCTGTTGGTAAAAGGATGAGGGATTCTAAGATCTAAAGCTTCCAGTCTGTAAGCCTCTGTTTATCTACAAGGACCCAGAGCTGAAAGAAACTCATTTTGAATGCAACTGTCCAGGGTGTGCTTTGCCAGGAGTCTGTTTAAATCTGTGTGTTTTACTGTTGCCTTACCAAGGGTCTAACAGTCAGATTAATTAGGGTTTTTTGTAGTTATAGTAGTAATTTTGCTGACAAATACATGCTTACAATCTTCATATTAATAAATGTTTTAGTTTTATAGTAAACCTGCTGAGACTCAGTGGTCTTGTTACTACTGAATTCAAAGCCTTCATCTCAAAACATACAAATTGCAAAAGTGGGTTATGACAGTTGTTTCCAGTTTCCTTCTGGGATTTGAGCAACTCAGCATTTGCCACCAGCTGTGTCATAATTAGTAAAAGGTTCTTTCCAGATTATAGGGGATGAAATAGTTCCCCACCCCCAGGAATGACCAATGAGTCAAGAATACCCTGCACAAAACTTGAAAATTATATGCCGAGAGAAATGGCAACATGAAGCTTAAACATGTGCATTAGGTTCAGTTTAGATATTGTGCAAAGCTCATTTAAAACTTGCTTATATGGTAAGACTTTTCCACTAATGTGGTGCTTTATACAGTACCACCCTCTGACAAATGCCAGGCGTTTAAAAAAAATATGCATACAATCTGGCACACACAACTAAGAAAACAATTTTTGGATTTCCAGCATCCGCAGTTTTTTTGTTTTTATCTGTGTTAAGAAAACAATTCCCGTTTAAACGGGATATGAGAGGAAATTTGAACAAGATTATCTTGAAGGTTAGACGGCCAGATAACCGTTTTCCTGAAAGGAGTCAAAACTCAACTTCCGGGCTTTGGTTGGCCGCGCGGTTATAAAGGTTACTCTGTACAGCAACTGGGAAAAAAATAAATCAGTGCCGTGTAGAGCAAAGAATGTCCTCATTTCTCGAGTTCTTAAAAATCATCCGTTAGCGATGTGAGGAACACAAAGCAGGAGCCCCATAGACGGCAGCAAGTCGACTTCGAACAAAAGGAGTTTCCAAAATTCGTATTTTGGGGCTTGGAGCTGGCAAGAATCGGGAGAGAAGGAAGGATCATAAAACAGCTGTCAAAAAAAAGGGTTAGAGATTTAAAAAAAATCTTTCACCCTAATGCTTTCCAACAGATTTTCTTAAGCATAGATTTAAAAAAAATTAAAAACTTTCTAAACCCCGAAACTTAAGACCGAGGGTTGGCACTGTAACCGCTTCCTCTCCCCATCCAGGGCTTTAACCCCGGGGGGGGAGAAAGAGTTATTTTAGTAAAATTACCTGGATGCCGGGCGCCTTCAAACTCTTTAGGCTACCAAAAAAGTGAAAACGTTTTGGAAGCAGCAGTTGGCGTTTTCAGACAGCGCGGTTAATAACAAGGAGAATCTCTTCCCCCAGCTTCCAGCCGGGAGTGTGAGCGTTCCCTCGACTCTTTGTGTAGCTACCGCTTCGGCTTCGACTCCCACCACCTCCGACCGACCGACCCCGGGAACTCCCACCTACCCTCACTGGCCCGCACTCACCCAAAACACGAAGCTGAAGACGATGAGGACAGTTTTGAGGAAGGTGATGACCGGCTTGGT
Source organism: Carcharodon carcharias (assembly GCF_017639515.1). Taxonomy (NCBI): domain Eukaryota; kingdom Metazoa; phylum Chordata; class Chondrichthyes; order Lamniformes; family Lamnidae; genus Carcharodon; species Carcharodon carcharias. The sequence goes on from NC_054475.1 coordinate 96,410,797, forward strand.
CTGTAGACGCCGCGACGAAGACGCTGCCATGGTTCCAGCCGAAACGACAAGGCAAGAGCACAGCGGCCTGATTTTAACCCCTCCCCCAACCCCGCTGGCTGCCAAGGAAGTGACGTCACCCGGGACGCGGCTTCCGGTCCCTTCATTGCGCCGCTGTCAGTCATATCAGCTGTCAGTCAAAACAGCTGTCAATCATCCCAGCAGTTTATCATCCCAGTTGTCAGTCATACCAGCTGTCAACCATCCCAGCTGTCAGTCACCCCCAGTTTTCAGCCACATCTGCTGTAAATCATCCCAGTTGTCAATCTTTCCAGTCACATTGGGCATGCCTGGGGTTGGCATTAACAGGGTTCGGGGCAACAAAAGCCAACCAGACAAGGAGTTGGATGTAAATCAGGAATGGAATCCACAGTTAATGGCAGGGTTTGGAAATCGCTCGCATTTCTCAACATTTGAAAAAAATATATGCACTTATTATAGGACTTAGGTTTCTGGCATACTTTAGATCAGTTGGGTGACAGGAGCCGTTTACAAAATTGAATTAACTTCCAGTGAGACTTAATTTGAAAGGCACTGAGTTACTTTGGTGATGGGGGGGGGGGGGGGGGTGGGGGCGGGGGGTTGTTTTGTCTACTGGTTCCCATATGTTCGAAATAATCAAAATTTTAGACTCAAAATGCTGGAGATTCATCAAGTGTATTTCTTGTTGCTTTCCATGTGGCTGGTGGACTAATACATTGTTGCTCCACACCTGACTACGGCAGTAAATGTGGCACCTTGGATGTACATACAAAAAAACAATTATTTCCTAGCTTTTTACAAATAATATAACAATGAAGCATTCCTCTTTCTTTAAAAAATTATATCTCGCTATCATTATAACTGTTCCAATCATTACCATTTTTATGTTATATCTAACTAAAGCAGATTAACAATCAACTTTTATAATTAAACTGATCACCTTTAGAGTTTATTCTAGCTTGTTTTCTTTTCTTAAAGCATTATTCACAGTATCACTTAGGTGGTAGGATATTGTGCCTCCATCATGTAGATTTGATATTTTTCGCTCTCAGTGATGAATTGGCACGCTACACAGGCGATGTTGTGCATGTTGCTCCTAGTGTTGTAGGAGTCGTGCTTAAGGTTGCTAATGTTGTGTCACTTACTGTTGACGTTGATGTAGCACTGCTTGTTGGTGATGCTATTGACGTTGTCTTGCTGGTTAGTGATGTTGCTGGAATTGTTGATGATCTTTTCTGCTTTTCCAGCTCAGGTGTAGGTTGAATATGGACTCTGTTCCTTCTCATTTGTTTGTTGATTTTGGTCTCAGCGATGTATGACCTTGGCGGTTCAGCTACACCAACAACTTATGGACTCCAGGGTTTCATCTCTGGATCCTGTATGTGTACAGTTTGCCCTTTCAACAACTCAGGCAGGGATTTAGTATGCATGTTAAAGTGTTGACGTCCCCCTACCTGTGCATCAGTGAATTGTTGTCTTACTTCCTCTTGGTCCCTTGGAGGAATTATCTTATTTGGCAGAGTTGTCAGTGAAAGGGAACTGGAATTTGACAAATTTATAGAATTTCTTTAAGGATGCAACATACAGGGTGGATAAAGGGGAACCAGTAGATGTAGTACTGGAGTTGGATGTATTTGGATTTCCAAAAGGCATTCGTTAAGGTGTCACTTAAGCTCTTATCTTGTGTGGTAACGTTTTATGGTGTAAGGGGTGATATATTGACAGGGATAGAGGACTGGCTAACCAACAGGAAACAGTGTTGGGAAAAGTGGGCCATTTTCAGGATGGCAAGCTGTAACTAGTGAAATGCAACAAAGATCAGTGCTGGGGCCTCAACTATTTCCACCTATATCATTCTTTAGTCATTCATGGAATGTGGGCGCTGCTGGCAAGGCCAGAATTTGTTGCCCATCCCTAATTGTCCTTGAACTGAATGGCTTGCTAGGCCATTTCAGTAGACATTTAAGAGTCAAGCACATTGTTGAGGGCCTGGAGTCACACATAGGTTAGACCAGGTAAGGACAGCAGATTCCCTTTCATAAAGGAAGCTTTCATAAAAAACAACAATCAATGATAGCTTCTTGATCACCATTACAGTCCAGATTTATTAGTTGAATTGAAATTCCACCAGCTGCTATAGTGGGATTTGAACCCATGTCCCCAGAAACATTAGCCTGGGCTTCGAAATTACTAGTCTAGTGATATTACCACTGCATCATCAACTCCCTGCATTTAGATTTGGATGAAGGGACCAACTGTACTGTAACCAAATTTGCTAATATATGAAGATAGATAGGAAAGCAAGTTGTGAGGAGGATACAAACAGTCTGCAAAGGGATTTAGATAGGTTAAGTGAGTGGGAAAAAATTGGCAGATAGAGTATAATAAAATGTGAGGTTGTCTACTTTGGCAGGAAAAATAGAAAAGCAGAATTTTATTTAAATGGAGGGAGATTGCAGAATGTTGTGGTAGAGAGACCTGGGTGTACTTGTATATGAATCACAAAAAGTCAGCAAGTAGGCACAGAAAACAAACAAAATCTTGGCATTTATTGCAAGGGTGATGGAATATAAAATTAAGGAAGTCTTGCTACAACTGTACAGGGCATTGGTGAGACCACATCTAGGGCGGAATTGTCCATGCTCGCTGGTGTCAGGCGTGTTTGGTGGTGTGAACGGACAATATGGCGAGAAGGCCAAAAATTGGTTTCACAACGTCATGAAACCAATTTGCGATCATCTGCTCAGCCCATCGATGGGCTGCGTTCCCCGCCATCAGACATCGGGAACTTCATTGTAATACATCAGCATATCATTATAAGGCAAGACTGCTGGACTCATTCCACCCAACCCCTGCCCCTGCCCCCCGGCGGCTGGATCATCCACCCATGTCATTAGGAAAACACACCGGTGCAGAACACGTCTTGACAAGTGTGACATGCAGAAGTTGGGACTTACTGCTCGGCCTTGCTCACATTGCAGATATCGGAGGAGCAGTAGATGCTGGATCCGACAATAACAGCGCACTGGAGAAACGTCCATGGCATGCTGGGTGGATTCTCATGGACATGGCGAAGCAGCTCACGGAAGTTGGAAAGTCACAGTTGATGCTCACAACGGATGATGGTCAAGAGGGTGGGTGAGGAAGGTCTAAGATCAATTAGGAAAGGAAGAGGTGTTGGGGGGGTGGTGAGGTTGGGGGTTGGGAGTACGGGGTGGAGGTGGTAATGGGGGAGAAGATGGTAACTAGGGAGGTAGGTATAAGGGGGGTGGAAGGTGTAAGGGAAGCAGTTTGAAGGTGGAAAGGAGTGCAAAGAAGAGAGCGAGTCCAGGGGGAGGAAGGAGTGTAGAGAGGGGAGGGAGTCCAGGGGGAGGAAGGAATACGGAGACGGAAGGGTCCAGGTATAGGAAGGACAGTGGAGAGGGTAGATAATAAGCGTGGAGGAAGAAGTAAGGGTGGCATAGAAGTAAGGGGGTCTGTGGGAGTCAAGAAGGAGGAGGGACAAAGCGGGGGAAGGGATCGGGGACGTGGGGGTGTTGGGATGACTAAACGAGGGGAAGGGGTTCTGGGGTGGGAGGAGTTACAGGGGAAGAGGTCCGGAGGGGGGAAGGTGCTCTGGGGGAAGGTGTCTGGGGTGGGGGAGGAAAGGGTTCTGGGTGTTAAGGGGTCCAGAGAGGGGAAGTGGTTCTGGGGGGAATGGGGTCTGGATGGGGAATGACCAGATGAACATGCAAGGGCGTGGGTCTGATGGGCCCATGATTGCCTCCTGGGGAGTGAACTGAGGGTGGGCATGGTATGAGGGAATGGTGAGAATGACTGAGGGCAGAGTGAGGTGGCAGGATGGGAAGGTGAGGGTTCAATGGTAGAAGGGATGGTGAAGATGGTTGGTGGGGTCTCGGAGGCAGACATGGCCCTGGGGGTCGGAAGGAGGAGGTCGGGAAGGTTAATGTGGATGTGGGTGGGATTTTCGGGAAGGAAGGGAACATGCACGTTCACCAGGACATCCCCAAAGGAAAAGGGTTGTGGTTGGCAGGTCACAGAGGGGAGACGGAAGGTGATGCCAGGGGGTCAAATGTGATGGGAGAATGGAAACAGGTGACTTGGAGAGGGGGAAGGACGGGGGTGGGGGGGACTGGCGAAAGTAAAACCAAATTAGCATCATGCTGTCCAAATCAAAAGTCAAACGAGAGTCGTGGTGGGCGAGATCAGGTGCTGCATGGGAGTGTGATCAGTGGGTGGGTGGAGACGCAGGTCAGCTCAGATGGACAACTGAAAACAAACCCCAGCAGGCAGCATTCAAAATGCTCAGGACCATGAGATGAGTGTGACATGGGAAGGATCCGCGTGTGTGGGAGAGTGCTTATTCGAAGCTCTGAAAGGCCCTGTTACAGAAACACCTCTCCCTCCAGGATTACTCGTGGGACAGCTGCACCCCCTGTGGTGACAGATGATGAGGTTGAGGGGCTCACAGGCAAAGAGAGAGTGCAGCCTCTGAGATTTTTGAGTGGATGACCCGGGGTGTCCAGCTGCCACTCCTCCTCCTTTCGGGTGCCTGAGAGCCCCAGTCTGACTCGTTGAAGGGAAGGAGCACGTGGGGGGAAGTTGAGGTGCCATGTTTCCCTTTTGCATTGCCACTGCAGGAACTCACCCATGGCTCCTGCGATAGAGTGCAGATCTGTGCACATCTCCATGTTACGCTGGACCAGGTTCTCCATGGCATCTACCATCCTCCCCATGAGACATCCAAATGCACACATGTGGGCACCACTTCATCAGAGAGCAGGCGGATGAATTCCTACGACTTGCAAACCACTCTATTGACGCCTTCCAACAGCACTGCGTGATGTTTCCCCAACTTCTGTTGATTCTCCAGGCTGAGTTGGAAGGCCTAATCCAGAGGCTCATCATCTGACCCGGACCTCACAGATGCCTCTTTCCCAAGTGCCAGGGAGCTGGGCTGAACCTGCCTCCTCCTGCTGCAGATGCGTGTCCATGTGGTAACCTCCAGATTTTGAACCAGAGCCTGCTCTAAATCTAGGTTCCACTGAGGGATATGTCTCTGCACTGGAGAGGAATGTGGGTAAGCACTGTGAGGGTCTTCCAGACTGCTTATTTCCAGCTTTTCAATGGAGGAGATGTCCTCTTGGAAGGAGGTGAGGACTGGCTGGCTAAGGGTATCGGGCACTTGGCAGAGCTCCCTGTGAACCAAAGTAGAGATAATTAGTGCATGTCAACAGAGTCAAAAGCAGGAGAAAGAGAACTCACAGTTGCACTGGGAGAAGGATGATGTGGTGCAGGATTCTCATGTGGGTGTTTGCCGCTGATCTTACCGTTGCTGCAGGCTCGGTCCACGTCTTCACGAGTCAGTGTGATGGCACGCTCCTCAAAGTGAGTGAGGGGACTAACATGGGCCACTTCAGTCTTGGTTTGGGACCTCTCCCTTCTGATGTGAGCCATCTTCTCCTGCATGGAAACAGATGGAAAGACCGCAAGCAGGACACATGGCACTGCCTGGAATGTTAGTGTAGTGAGTGGAGCCATGGACGGGTTGAGGACGCGAGCTCTGGAAGATATGTGTCTGATGGAGATGTGAGGGTGTGTGTGGGAGTTAGTGGTGTTGTCACTTGAGGTGTGAGATCCAGTGGATGTGTGATGGGTTTGTGAGTTGAGAGTGATGAGAAGAGTGAGTTACCTTGGCGGAATGGATGAGACCATTCATCTTGTAGTGGCATTGGGTAGCTGTCCTCTTTTACAAGGCATTAGCGCTGACCACTGCTGTCACCACCTCCCATGCTAGACTGGTGATGCAGCTGTCCGTCCTCCGGCCAGAACAGAGGTAGAAGACATCACAGCAGGCCTCCACGAAATTCAAAAGGCGCTCAAGGGATGCATCAATAGACCTGGGCGCTGAAATCTTCTTGCCTGTCGAGGTCATGTTTTCCATGCAGCAGTCGTGGGCTGGAAGCACTGAGTGGTGTGTGTGTGGCTAGACTTTAAACATGGTGCCCCGTGTGATGAAGCAGTGAGGTGATGGCTTGGCGGGTGAATGAGAGCCCGGCTGCCATCAAAATGGCACGTTTCCTGGGAATGCATAATTAATGTGGTGGATTTGGAATGATACAGCGTGAAAAGCCAACATTGTGGCTGGCGGGTTAAACATCATTTCACCTGCCCACTACTGCACTTAGTGCAAATCTGGGACGATTCCGCCCCTAGAACACTGTGTACCATTTTGGTCACCTTACATAAGAAAGGACATATTTGCATTGGAGGCAGTTCAGAAAGCGTTCACTAGGTTGATTCCTGGAATGAAGGGGTTGTCTTTTGAGGAAAGGTTGAGCAGATTGGGCCTATACTTATTGGAGTTTAAAAGAATGAGACATGATCCTATTGAAACACATAAGATTCTGAGGGAGCTCGACAGGCTAGTTGCTAAGAGGATGTTATTCCTCATGAGGGAATCAAGAACGGGGGATAGAGTTTCAGAAATAAGAGGTCTCCTTTTTAAGGCGGAGGAATTTTTTCTCTCGGAGGGTTGCTAGTGTTTGGAATCCTCTTACCCAGCAAGCAGTGGAGGCTGGGCATTTGAATATATTCAAGGCTGAGTTAGACAGATTTTGATTGATAATGGAGTCAACGATTATGGGAGGCAGGCAAAAAAGTGGAATTAAGGCCATAATCAGATCAGCCATGATCTTGTTGAAGGCGAAGCAAGCACGAGGGGCCGAATGGCCTACTCCTGCTCCTATTTCTTATGTTCTTATACTTGCTTTCATTCAATGGCTCTGCAAGTGACTTCATGCCAGCCTTGCGAGGTGTATATCAAAGTGACAAGTGGCAAGGATTGGGTCTTCCTTTGTCTCTCGGCATTTCATGAGGTTTCCCTTCACCATCTGGACATGTCTTGCTATAAATCCATGGCCTCTTCGTTAATGTGGTGATGAAATAATGATCTTGAATGCATATTGCTCAGAAAATTACTTAAATTCTTTGGCGGTTAATTGGGTTCCATTATTACATGTTATTCTTTCAGGAATCCCTTGCTCAGCAAACAGTGTGTACTGCTGAGATTGCTTTAGCTTTCAAATCTTTCACCTTTTGGATAACAGGGAACTTTGAATAGTGGTCTGCAACTATGACATACCATTTTTGATTCTGTGTGAATAAATTGACTCCCACAGTATGCCATGGCTTGGCTGGTACTTCAGTAGATATCATCTCCTCTTTCTGCATGTATTTTTGTACTTCTGGCATACATTTCATGTAGACACCATTCTTCCGATGTCTTTTACCATTACACAGCTGATCTGGCTCTGAGCTTACACTTCTCCATTCCCATGTGGCCTTCACGTATCTTCTGGAGAAGTTGTCTCTGTGTCATTTTCTTTTGTGTGTCCCTCTGATTTGGATTGTTCCTAGCTGTCGAATCTCTGTTCCCCCATATGCCATTAGCTTGATATTGCTCGGTTTCAGGTATCTTTCCTTGCGTAATCATTTTCTTCCAAATGTTCAGGAAAGATTTTATAGTTTGAGTGGGATAATGTTACTCTGTGCTCCAGTATCGATCTTCAGCTTTAGGTTTATGGTTGTTATCTTATTTCTCACCCTCTTCCTGATCTGGACATTTGTGCGAATTTCTTTTCTCTGGTAACTGTGGCATCCAGTCATTTCATGCAGTTGTACGGTTCCTCTGCCTATGGTGTTCTTAAACTCATTGTCACCTTCCAAGATATAAATGTTTGGGTTTCTTTTCCTTCTCACTCACCCTGCTTCTCTGTGTCTGATAATTCATTTACCACCTTCTTTCTTTCGTCTGCACATCTTTTCCCAGTAATTGGGCTTTCCACAAGCTCTACAGTTTGATGCATGCATCTCTTTTGTCTGTCGACTAATATGGTCTTTCACAGCTCTTGCATATCTTTGCTTTTGTCTGGTGTACATTTGTTTGTTGCAGTTTCACTGCATCAATCAGGCTTTGAGTGGCATAACCAACAGTGGCTGGAAGCCACTCAAAAATGGAGAATGATATTTTCAATTTTTATCTTTGTAGGGCCCAGGGTATCATCCCTCTTGATCTCTCTGTCCAACAACAAGTTAGCTGCAAAGGATGCCTATTTGGTGCCACAATTTACTGGCAGCATTTAAGTTCTGAATCCGAATATCATTCAAGCTTGTTGATGCCAATGAGTGCTGTGAGTGCTCCGCCTACTTTGTGTTCATTACTGGCGTAATTTGACTCGCTTTGCCTGACCCACTCAGTGTCTTGTTTTAATTTTAGAAAAGCCTAAACAGTTTATTCATTCATTCGTGTGACGGGGCCATCATTTATTCCCATTCTTGAACTGCCCTTGAAGAGATGGTGGTGACCTAATTCCTGGAACCACTGCAGTCTTTGTGTTGTAGGTATACCCATTGTTCTGTTAGGGAGGGAGTTCCTGGAATTTGACCAAGTGACAATGAAGGAACAGCAATATATTTCCAAGTCAGGATGGTGTGTGACTTGGAAGGGAACTTGCAGATAGTGGTGTTCCCATGTGCCTGCTGTCCTTGTCCTTCTAGGCAATAAAGGTTGTGGGTTTTGGAGGTGCTGTTGAAGAAGCTTTGGTGAGTTGCTGGATGCACTTTGTTGATGGTACACACTCTTGGCACTGTGCTCCAATGGTTAAGGTGGTGGATGGGTTCCAATCTAGAAGGCTGTTTGTCCTACATTTGTCAGGCTTCATGAGTTTTCTGGAAGTGGCACTCAACCAGGAAAGTGAAGAGTATTCTACTATAATCCTGACTTGTGTCTTGAAAATGATGGAAAGGCTTTGGAGTGTCAGAAAGTGGGTTACTTACAGTAGAATACCCAATCTCTGACCTGCTCTTGTAGCCACAGCATTTATGTGATCAGTTTAATTAAGTTTTGGTCAATGGTGACCTTTAGGATGTTAATAGTGGAAGATTCACTGATGGTAAAGCCATTGAATGTCAAGTGTGAGGGGTGCAGGAGTAGTTAGTCTTTCTTTTATTGTAGGTAGTCATTGTCTGGCACTTAAGTGGCAGGTAACATTTGCACCATCTATCAGTCCAAGTCTGAATGTTGTCCTGGTCTTGCTGTTTGTGCACACAGACTACTTCATTATCTACTTAATTGTGAAATGAACTGAACGGCATGTAATCAAACAGCATTCATCCCTACTGCTGATCATCTGATAGAGAAAAGATCATTGGTGAAGCAGCTGGGCACAGTTGGGTGTAGGACACCGCCCTGTGGAACTTCTGCAGTGATTTCCTGGGGCTGGAATGATAGGTCTCCAACAACCAAAACCATTTTCCTTTGTGTTAATATGACTGCAACCAGTGGTGAGTTTACCCCTGATTTCCATTGACTTCAGTTTTAACATGACTCCTTGATGCCACACCCGGTCAGCTGCTGCCTTGGTATCGGGGCAGTCAATCTCACCTCACCTGTGAAACTCAGTTCTTTGTCCAGGTTTGGACCAAGGCTGTAATGAGGTCCAGAGCCAAGTGGTCTCGTGGACTCAAACTAAGCAATGGTGAACAGGTTATTGGTGAGTATTTGCTGCATGATAGCATGGTCAGCAATATCTTGCATCATTTTGTTGATGATTGAGAGTAGACTGATATGGAGTGGCAATTGGCCTAGATTTTGCACTTATATTTAATTGGGAAAATCTTCAGTATGGCATGACTCCTGCCTATCACATAGACCTATCCCTGAACCTGACTGAGCTTCAGGCTTGGGCTCAAGTGCGTAACTTTGGCTGGCTTCTAGGCCTCTGCTGGAGAGCCTGTCTATGTAGGGAGGGGGCAAAGATTGGCTTCAGCTGCATTTGGAGACCAACTGCAGCATAGTGTTAGCCTTTGTTCAGTGGCAGCCCTGTAATGAGGTTGTGTGTTCAAGTTTCACTCCCGAGACTTTTTCAAGTTGGTAACTAAATGACAGCAATCTGAAACTTGTTATGAACTGAAATCTGTGTGTTTAATTTTGAGTTAATGTTCCCCATCTCTGACAATTGACCCAATCTTAGTAAATTGCATATTGGAGAGTACAAAGGACACCTATAACATCCTCTCAGTGCAGCAGATGGAAAATATCAGATCTTATATTTAGGTTTAATTACTCTTTCAGATTATTTACAAATAAAATATTGGGTGGAAGCAAAAAGGCATATATAAAATATAGTAAGCACAATATTAAATTAAATGAAAGCATTGAAATCAAGCACAAGAAGTTTATGACAAAAGTTAAGAATTTGGGTTGAAAATCTGTGGCCCTCTTGGAGTATTTCTGCCATGGGTCCGATAGGGGTATGATGGAAGAGCTATTAATTAGGCTGCGACCCACTTGCACTGCGGGGCATTCTTAGGGGAGGAGCCCTCATCTGCCTCAAACAATGTAAGTTGGAGCATGACCAGTGGAGGAGACTCCCACTTCCTGGTCTGGAAGGGCATCAGTAAATTGGTACAGAGTGAAAGCAAGATGTATCAGCGTACCATTGGCAGTTGTCAGGGCACAGGACAACATTGAGGGTTCAGGCCTGACTCCCAAATATTTCAACATATTACATTTTTCACAAGTCTCACATAAATGGGAACAAACCCATGCTTGGGCACATTAAAGCCATAATTGACTAACTACAAACCCTGGCAGATTCAGGGCAGATCACTTCAAGTGACCGTTCTTGATCAGAACTCCAGTCGGGATGATGGGTGTGGGGAGAGAGAGGAATATAGGGACCAGTACCTGTAACTTTTTCAAAGTTCAGAATGGCCAAAGTACAACAACTTCTCACACCTGTCAAAATCCCCATGCAAAACTATCCTCAGTGTGGCTGCCTCCTAGTACAACTTCACCAAGGCTTTCCATTTACTCACAAATCTACTCATTTACATAAGTGTTTTAATTCTTGCAATTCGCATGGAAATTTTAAATGTAACTTTCTACATGTTTAAATTGCCCAAGTGCAGCATGAGCCTTTCACAAGATAGGTTCAGATGTTTTGCAACTTATTTAATCTCAAAAAAGTTCCACAAATAAAGGGACTAGCAAGTGTAACACTGCAATAAACTGACTGGTAAATAGAACAATTAGCTGTTCTCTAGTCAGCTATTTACTGAAGGACACATCCGATTTGAGCAGTGACTTAACCTCAAACAACGTAGTGAAACAACATTTATTGCATGAAACACTCTAATTTCCTGTCTAGCCATCAAACGTAGTCATCCTAACCAACATTAATTTCAGCCTTGAACACAAACCTAGAGTGCATTTTAAACTATATAACGATTCTAAAACATTTATAGAGGCCTGCCAGTGCATAATGGGTCAGATTTCAGTACTGCACCAGAGACATATTACTGGCTTAAGTTTGACCCTTTTTTCCCTATAGTGTATTGATAACAATACAGCAAGGAGAGGGTTTGCAGGTTGGGGGACCTGTAAAATTCCCCAAGTGGCCAGCCTGCCTCCCACCCACCCCCCTGACCTAACTGCAATTTTACATGGGGTGGGTGAGGCTTGGTGTGGCTCGCCCACACTTGCCCTAGTTGAAGCCCTTAAGTGGCCACTTATTGGAAACTTAAGGGCTACTTTCCATCCAACCTCAATTTTGAGGTTAGCAGGTGTTCAGGGACATGGAAGATGCCTGACAGGACACCCTGCTCAGGCCTTGGGTGGGAGGAGGGTGTGGGCACATCTCTCAAGGGCCCACTTTCATAACAGGCACCCCACCCTTAAGGTGTGTCCCCCACCCCTCGGGTGCACCTTCCCCCTTGCCAGCCTCTCCATCAAGACCCTCATCCAGCCTCTGTACCCCCTCTCTGAGCCTGACCTCCCTTGCCTGCTGTGAGACCCCTCGCTGTTACCTGGTCCTGGACTCTGGGGCCTACATTTTGCACACATTGTGTGTGCATGCAATCGGCAGGCCCGGAAGTGGCCGTGATTGCTGCTTCTGCCCATGATTGTCAGGAGAATGTGATTTTGTGCTGGCTGGCAAATTAAGGGCCGGCCAGTGTGAAACACGCCCCCACATTGGGGAAGGGCTGCAGGCAGGGGCAGGAGCGTGGCGAGCCCCAGTGGGGTGTTTTTAACCAGCTGAGGCAGCAACTGGAAGGCTGCCAGGGGTTCCAGAGCAGGACCAGGGAACTGTCCAAATCTAAGCTGAAGTAAGGCATCAGCAACCCCTCAAAATGCCAGACGGGAGGGCAATGCAGGTGGGCACTCTGCCGCCTGCTTCTGACGAGTGCCTGCACACTCTCATGGAGGCAGTGAGTGCCAGGTGGGTCATCCTGGTACCATGGGATGGCAAGAGGAGGCCACCCCACCAAACAAAGAAGACCTGGGCAGAGGTGGCAGCCCAGGTCAGTGGGCACAATGTGCGCTGCACCTGGAATCAGTGCCGAAAAAAGTTTAATGATCTTCGGCACTCAAGAAAGGTGAGTACCAATTTGGCATGGTACTGTGTGGAGAATTCTTAAAGGGTGGCCATCCCTCATGGTGCTCAGGGGTGTAAGACTCAGAGTCGCAGAAAGCACATGTACCTGGCCTACTAAGGCTAGGAGATCAGACTGGTAGCCCTGGGTGCATATAAGGATCAGATGCGCAAATATGACGAGCACTTCAACCTGCTTCCTTGGGGGTGCCTGGTATGGTGTTGCAGGTAGCGGGTGGATTAAATGAATGGACCTCTGTCCATACAGGAGAAGATAAACTATAATGCCGCTGAGCATGTAAGAATGGGTGTTGGGTGGCCAACCTGCTCATCCTGAGCAGATGTGAGATGGACACCCTGGAGCTCAAGTGTGAGCGCGCAACAATGTCATCTGGTCATGGAGAGGCAGGCGTCTCGAAGGAAGGTAAGAGTCCAGTGGACAGATGTGGGACAGGCGAGACTGCAAACAATATAGGGTCCTCTCATCTCAAAAGTTAACTTCTAATCAAGAGCCCCCAATGATCCAGCAATACGGTGGCACTGTGATGTTGCTACCCACAGTCTCACTATGCCGCCTAGCATGCACATTGAAGATGTGATGGTTGATACCGCTGACATATTGTCTTCCTCCCTCAGATGCACCATCGTCCAGAGGCACCCAGGATCCTGAGGAACCTCAATTAAAACTGGAGGTGGAACCAAACACAGAACCACCTGTGTCATACCCTCTCTCGCTACCAGGCACCAGCTCAGGTACAAGCATGTCAATGGGCTGTATTTCATTGGCTCAGATGGTTGTGCACTGTGGAAAGGCCACAGCACACTCACATAAGGAGCTGGTCGAGGCAGAGAGTGCCCAGGGCATCAGCTGTTGGAGGACTGCTGGAGACCAGGATGATGCTGAGTCCAAGGCAGATGATGAACCTCTGGAGTCGTCCATCAGGCAGCAGATGCTGGATGTTTGGGATGTGTGGGGAGATCTGGTGGAGATCCCTGAGGGTCTGCATGCCATGGTCTCTGTCATGGAGGAGTCCTTGAGGAGCTTGAGCACTGATTTGACCCCGAGCACCAAATGCACAGCCTCCTCCATTGGGAGAGTGGCGACTCTCATGGAGAGGCGGCTCCAGGAACATAATCAAGAGCTCCTGGGGTCGTGCTCAGACCTGCACTGCCCCACATACCTCAGGAGGTCACTGCTAGTGTGAAAGATGGATGAGGTGCCTAGTCTCTCTGCTAGGTGCCCGTCCATCAATAGTGACCAGGGAGGTCCAAACATGCCTCAGCCAGGTGGATGAGCTGCCTGTTGTCTCTGTACATTCTTCTCAGTGCTCCGGGAGAGGGTGACAGCTTCTCCATCCCTCTGCCGATGACTGCAGCATCTTTAAAGGCTGCGATGGCTGAGGATTATCCAGCCATGTCACTGGTTGCAACCATCCAGGCTTAGCCTGCTCAGACCCCGCTGGCCAGAGGACAACCGCCAAGGTCATCAGGACAGCAGAGTCAGCAATCTTCCTCCAATGCCGCTGCCAATGAGGGGGTGGGGCGGGGGTGGGGGCACCAAGACGTGGAACTCGCAAGCGTAAGTTTAAGGCACAATGTGCACAGGATGGGGTTGTCACGGGTGACATTCTTCCATTTCATCTGTGTTAGGTATTGTTTTTGTGTGACAGTAGCAACAAAATTATGTTATGAAGGAGTCCTTGAGGAGCTTGAGCACTGATTTGCAATCCTGGAAAAGATATAAATCTAGATTTCATTTCAATGCCCTAAGTGTCCTTCATGTTTCCCATAGGTGCAGTGCTCATCAGTGCCTTATGATCAACGGCAGGGACAGCAAGCTTTATTGCAGAGTTGTGAGGTGACATTAGGGTCATGGGATTTCCTCCTCAGGGATGTGTGGTAAGGAGGTGGTGCCCTTGCCATGAGAGTGAAGCCATGTCTTGGCAGCTTAGCTGAAGGTGTGCTGAATCAAGGCCCCCCCCTGGTGTCCCTGCCTCCCTGAAGGTTCCTTACGTCTGTTTCCACACCTTCACTCTGTGCCTGCACCTCTTCTAATCCATCAGCAGAATCTTCCTCTGAGGCCTGTGGAGGTGCCTTGCTATCCTCATTTTTAAAAAGTTCATTTACAGGATGTGGGCATCACTGGCTAGGCCTGCATTTATTGCCCATCCCTAATTGCCCTTGAGAGGTGGTGGTGAGCTACCTTCTTGAACCGCTGCAGTCCATGTGGTGTAGGTATATCCACAGTGCTGTTAGGGAGGGAGTTCCAGGATTTTGACCCAGCGACAGTGAAGGAACGGCGATATATTTCCAAGTCAGGATGGTGAGTGGCTTGGAGGGGAACTTCCAGGTGGCGGTGTTCCCATCTATCTGCTGCCCCTGTCCTTCTTGATGGTAGGTGGGCTTGGAAGGTGCTGCCTAAGGAGCTATGGTGAGCTTCTGCAGTGCATCTTGTAGCTGGTACACACTGCTGTCACTGTTCGTCAGTGGTGAAGGGAGTGAATATTTGTTGAAAGAGTGCAAATCAAGCAGTCTGCTTTTTCTTGGATGGTGTCAAGCTTCTTGAGAGTTGTTGGAGCTGCACTCATCCAGGCAAATGGAGAGTATTCCATCACACCCCTGACTTGTGCCTTGTAGATGATAGACAGGCTTTGGGGAGTCAGGAGGTGTGTTACTCGCCACAGAATTCCTAGCCTCTGACCTGCTCTTGTAGTCACAGTAATTATATGGCTAATCCAGTTCAGTTTCTGGTCAATGGTAACCCCCAGGATGTTGATAGTTGGGGATTCAGTGATGGTAATGCCATTGAATGTCATGGGGCGATGGTTAGATTCTCTCTTGTTGGAGATGGTCATTGCCTGGCACTTGTGTGGTCCGAATGTTACTTGCCACTTGTCAGCCCAAGCCTGGATATTGTCCAGGTTTTGCTGCATTTGGGCATGGACTGCTTCAGTATCTGAGGAGTCGTGAATGGTGCTGAACATTATGCAATCATCAGCGAACATCCCCACTTCTGACCTTATGATTGAAGGAAGGTCATTGCTGAAGCAGCTAAAGATGGTTGGGCCTAGGACACTACCCTGAGGAATTCCTGCAGTGATGTCCTGGAACTGAGATGATTGACCTCCAACAACCACAGCCACCTTCCTTTGTTCTAGGTATGACTATCCAGAACAAAGCAGTGGAGAGTCTCCCCTCTGATTCCCATTGACTTCAGTTTTTCTAGGCTCCTTGATGCTACACACAGTGAAATGCTGCCTTGATATTAAGGGCAGTCACTCTCACCTCAACTCTGGAGCTCAGCCCTTTTGTCCATGTTTGAACAAAGGCTGTAATGAGGTCAGAAGCTGAGTGCCCCTGGTGGAACCCAAATTGGGTGTCCATGAGCAGGTTATTGCGAAGCAAGTGCCGCTTGACAGCACTGTTGATGATCCCTTCCATCACTTTAATGATAATTGAGAGTAGACTGGTGGGGCGGTAATTGGCTGGGTTGTATCTTTCCTGGTTTTTGTACAGGACATATCTGGGAAAATTTCCACATTGCTGGATAGATGCCAATGTTGTAGCTGTAATGGAGCAGCGTAGCTAGGTGTGCAGCAAGTTCACCCTCCACGGGGTCCCTCCTTGCCAATGCCAGATTTTGCAGAGTGACAATAAGCGACATGCACTCCAGAGGATATTGCAGAGCACCCCATGATTGGCCCAGGCAGCGGAACCTCATCTTCAACAGACCAATGGTTCTGTCAACCACCCCCCCGCCTTGTGGGGGCATGACTTCTGTTGTATCTCTCTTCTGTTTCTGTCCTGGGGTGTCAGAGTGGCGTCATGAGCCACCCTTTCAAGGGATATCCTTTGTCACCCATCAGCCAACCATCCAGCCAAGCTGAAGCCCTGAACAGCCTTGGCACTTGGGAGTGTTGCAGGATGTATGGGAGCTGTCAGGGTACGTTGCACAGACTTGAGGAATCTGGGTCTTGTGGTCGACTACCATCTCCATGTTCATGGAGTGTTAACCATTTCTATTCATGAAGAAACCCGGTTGACCTGCTAGTGCCTTGCTGTCCACATGAGTGCAGACTATGGCACCCTGGATGCGGGGGCAACAGCAATAGCTGCAAAGCCTCTGGCTCGCTCAGCCTGGTGGCCTTGTCCATTTGATAGTGAATGAGTGTGAAGACCCGTCCAAGTAGAGCATCAGTGACAAGTCTGACACTGTGGACAGCTGATTGGGACACTCCACACAGATCCCCCATCGACCTCTGGAAAGATCCAGAAGCAACTGTGACCTTCAGAGCTACTGGGATTGGGTGCCCTCCCATACAGTTGGAGGCAATCTCCCGCCCAATCATCTGGCATATTGATGTTACGGTGGGTGTCTCTAGAGAGGCAGAGCCTCTTGTGGCACTGGACCTCAGACATGTTGAGGTAGCTGGATTGCTGCCTGTACACTCTGGCAGCAGGATAGTGGCATCTTCTGTGGGCCCTTTGACCTTGCTCTCCTTGCTGGCTGCTCATTGTGCCTGAGCACCTCCTCCCACAGGTCTCTCCCTGCCATGATGCCTGCAGACACCCGTCCTCCTCCTGGAGGTCCCCCCCCCTCCAGTGGACTACACAATCCCTATCTGCTGAAATGCAGGTGGCACTGTCCCATTCTCTGAAGGCTGCACTGAACAGAAATGCTCCGAGAGTTGACAAGAGTCCTTAAAACAAAGCTAACAAAGCAAAAACTTCAGAAGATACCATAGGAAAAGGTCTGAAATCTGAGCAAACAAGCAGCAACAAACACTTACCTGAACTCCTAACAACTCACGCAGGCAATGCTCCGACCCCCTTTTATCCTGCCCTCAGATGAGACAAGTGAAAAAACTAGTTCACCGCCCACTTATGTTGCCCATGCGATGAGCATGGGCAATGTAAAATTGAATTTAATTGAATTTTTAATTGCCTTAAGTGGCTGATTAATTGTTGGTAGGCGCGCTTCCGAGTTCCGCGCATGCCTGCCAACCAAAATATTACACGAATGTGCTATGACATCGGGTGCACGCCTGACGTCTTCTTGCAACATTTTATGCTCTTACGGTTTGGGCACGCACCTGCTACTAGCGCATAAAATTCGAGCCCAGGATTTAGAATCTGAAGATTGCCAGTAGTCCCGGTCCTGGCCACTTCTGCCACTGACGCTACTAGGACTACACATCCGCCAGCCGATCAGATTGTCTGTCAGCTTTCTGAGTCAGGACTTCAGCCCAAGTGAGGGGCAAAAGTCCTGTATCCAGCCAATTAACGCTCCTCGGAACCTTAAGTGGCTGTGGAGCTGCTGTGATCAGTGGGGTTGGCAGAAACCCCACCATCCAAAAAATCCTGCCCTAAATAATCTTAATGACAACATTGTAATACGTTTAATGAAAGCCTTTTTCAAATTTACTTTATTTCCTGATACAAAATTAAAGAAACAGCAAATATTGTATTTATGAGTTATAACTTAGGTGCACATTTAAGTCGCTAGCTTAGTTTAGTGGTAGCTTTCCTGCCTTTGAGCCAACAGGTTGTGAGATTAATTCCCTTTACAGGATATGAATACATAATCTAGGTTGGTACTTCAGTGCAGTATTGGTGGAATGCTTCCTTCTGGTTCATCCCTCTAAGCAACATCACTAAAACAGATTAACTGGTCATTCTTTGACTTGATTTGTGAGACTTTGCTTTTGTCTATTTAACAGTGACTACATTTCAAAAAGTAATTATTTCATGTAAAACGTTTTGGGACATTACATATATATAAGTTCTTTTTTGTGCACCATGGTTTTGTGTTTGATAAGAAAAGAGATTAGCAGATATTCATATTGGATGTCCAGTGACAGCATTAATCTTTAGCTAGGTATGTTATTGGGTGATTTGATCTTGGTTGTTCATTGTGCCGTCTAAGAATTTTGATTCTGCATTGTTTTATTGCAGGGTGGATTTCCAGTACCAGTTGCAACACTGGAATGAAAGTTCACACTTTCAAGTTGTAATAGTGACTTAATTTTTCTGGCTGCATGTGTTCCTTGATGTTGGGGATGACCTGCTTATGCAATCACCACAAAAATTACCTTGCTGGCTCTTATGAATGAGTTGTGAGCTCAGCTTGTCACAGTCCAAGTAGTATTTTTCAGTATCTGATTATGATGGACACAAGTGGTTTAGTTTTTCCAGGAGCCTGGGGAAAATCAGTACAGATATCCAAATGGTTATTAAGCTGTTGAATAGAAAATGTTGTAAATTAAACACAAACTCTAATGAAATGAATGTGCATATGAGTGCTGGCTGAGTTATGTGACTGCTTGTTACCTGGGAGTAGTAGCACATCTGCCACAGAAATGGGAGTTATAATTAAACAGAGTGAGAAAGATTGCATTTAATGGTGGAGCTTTCTTTACTTTTAAGACTGAAATTAAGATTAAAATAAATGAGTCTTGCTTCAAGTGACTGATAGTTGTTGGCTGGGTGCTGCAATCATTATTTGGTGGAAGAGGACCACCAGCTCATCGATTCAGTAAAGTTGAACATGCAAGTCAGTCAGAAGGACATTCAGGTCAATTAGTATTTTCTGGATTAAGCATGCAAAATCCTTTTCCAAACAGTGCAGTGGATGGATGCATTTCTAAGAATCATGGCCAGAACCTTCTGTTCTGAAGTCTAAGTTTGGTGACAGAGGCGGTGTTATGACTGGTCCCCAGACAAGGTTCCCCCAATTTGTTATGACCCCGGATGAGGTACCCCAAATTGTTATGCGCCTGGTTGAGGAGGGATGAACTGGCTCCCCTTCTATGTTTAACTCCCCTTGGTTGGTCGCAACAAGGTTAATTTAAAAAGGATCCCTTCCCTTGTGGATTCCATTTTCCAGTCCAAATGCATTTATGTTTTAAAAGGAGCCAATTCAACTAGGCTTTCTTTAGTTGAAGAAAAAGTGAGTTTATTAGTTACTAAAACGTGAGAAAAAATAAAAACGCAGCACACATACACATAGATTAGAAATGAAAAGTGAGTCCAGAAATAAAAGTTAAAAATATATATGAATCAGTCTTGGCTGGTCTGTGAGGAGGAGATGATTAAATGTTTTGGCAGTTAAGTTGGATGATTTCAGTAGATGGCAGTTAAGTTGGATGACTTTGGGCAGTTGAGCAGTTGGTTTGGAGAGTCTTGGCCTTGCGGGTTAGCTGAAAGGAGTTGCCCTGTTTCCCTTACGACTGTGGTTTTGCTGACTTGTGACTTGCTTCCAGCAATCAGAAAGAAAGAGTTATTTTACCTGTGGGCGCAGGGATGCCTAGTTGTTCTTCTTTAGCTGTGACCTTCACAGCATACCCTCGCACACAAGGTCTGGAACACAAAACTAGCACACAGAGACCAGGATTACAGTTGGCTTTTTAACCCCTTTTATTGTGTATTTCTGGAAGGGAAAAAACATTTATGGAAATTTCTTTTGCCCACATCTGCTTTCTTTTCAACTCACATCTTGTCCACAGCCTGGGATATAACTTAGAGGTGATGGTTTCTACTAAGATGGTAATCAGCCTTCATTGTCCCCACAACCACAAGAGATTACAGTTCAGTTTTTGCATTGCATCTTTTCCTTTGCAGTGTCACTGCCCGAAATAGGCCTTGGCACATTTTTCTATGGGCTAGTTGGTCAAAAGTAATCCATAAATGAATTTTCCAGCAAGTGGTTACTTTACAGTCCCTGCCAGCTTTTGCTTATATGTCCTTTTTAAAAAAAAATACATCTTACTTAAAAATTTAATGGCTATGAGTAATTTGTGGCTATGATCCATGGTCATGACAGTGGAAGCCGGAGTGATTTACACTGGGAGGGTGGGATGGCTGACCACATGTAACCCTGCGCCTGTCAGCTCATTACCTGTGCAGCCATGCAGAGCATGGTGAATCTCATGACAGGGGAAGTCAGGAAGTCGCCATCCATGCCGTTATCTCATGGGGTTGAAGGTCGAGGTGCCATATTGAAAGGGCAATCAGACAGCCTGCATTATCCCTTCCATCTTTGCCTGGCCACCGCTCCACCCTTATCCACTAATCCTTCCACCTCCCTTGGTCGTCCTCTATGCAACTTGCACTGCACCCATTCTTGAGTATGGGCTGGCATTAACAGACACTTCCCAAAGAGGGCAATGCAATGCACCATTAATCATGGGACAAATCTACCTCATTGGTGCATGCCACTTATGTGCATTCATAAATGTGAATGTTCCAATTTCCCACTGGCAGGGAACTTAATATGGTGAGGAAACTTCATTCCAGCAAGGTGGCCTTTTAATGAACTTGCATGATTTGTTAATGCATGAAAAAGGGCTTCCCAACTTTGTCCATTGGAAAGCTCGATCGCCTTTAAAATCCAGAGAACATAATTGGCAAAGTTCATTCTGCCATTGGGAAACAGATTTTTGGCCTCACGCCAAATTAAGTTCCCCACCTGTCAACTTCCCATTGCTGGCGAGACCAGAAGATTCTGCCCACTATTTCAATTAAAATGTGAAAATGTAATAGATGGAGTTCTGGTTGTTGTAAGCCGGTGGTTTGGGAAAGTAAAGAGAAAATGGAAATGAAATAAACCATGCATTTAAAATAGGTAGTGATATAGGTTCATGAGGTATTGGCAACAATGATGTCACTCATTTTCCATTTAATCAGGATAGATATATGTATAAAAGTAAGCAGGAATAGTTTCATAGTTTCATGATGATTTCATGGTTAAAGGTAGACCTAAGCCATGCAATCAAAGGCCCTTGGATTTAATCTCAGCATGTGGTAAATTGATTGATCAGAGCAAAGGCATAAGTTAGGGCACTACAATTGGACTCAGTTCCCTTGGATAGGGAAAGGAACAATTAGTTAAGTTTCTCAATGCCAGTTGCCAGAGATCACTATTGCAAAGCAAATTGTGATGAAATTCACAGTTTGCCAGCTGTTTTCTTCATTGACTGATTTCAAACCCTATGTTTTTTGAGACAGTTCCTAATTGAAACAGAAAATAGATTTACAGGTTTCTGGTAAGGGTGCCTTAAATTGGAATTCCTGGCTGTGACATCAGTAGCTTAGATTGCGAGGGACACTGAATCTGATTGCGAAACAAAGACACAAAGCAATGAGGTCAAATTTCAGTCAGTGGTCAGAATAGATGCAGGACTGGGAGTTAAGTTTTTCAGCAGTAGTCAGAACAGACAAACTCTTGAAATCCAGGTGTTTCAGCAGGAGGAGAACAGTTCAGACTGACAGTAAGGCACTGTGTGCATTTGAGATAGCTCAGATAGAGTCATGGTGCAGCTGATAAAAAACACCAACTAGGCTGCTTGCATGAGCAAAGCCTATAAAGATCTGGAAAGGCGTGTCTTTGGGTGGAAATTGGACCTGTGGAACTCAGGTGTCATGAAGCTGCTGTCAGATGGGACTTTGAGCCTAACTCGTGCATGAGTAAAGGAAATGAAACTCTATTGGGGAAGAACAGAGATGTGAAGGATCCTTTAGCTGAGATTAATGTCATAAATGCTGAAGACATCTGTGATCATTGTTGTATCAACTATTTAGAGTGTTATGTATTGTTCCTATTAAATACAATTTGCCTGATAATTCATATTTAAGTTTTGTTGATTTTGGTTTGATTTTAAAAAATTCTTTCATGGGATCTGGGTGTCGCTGGCTAAGCCAGCATTTATTGCTCTTTCCTAACCACCCTTGAGAAGGTGTTGGTGAGCTGCCTTCTTGAACGGCTACAGTTCATGTGGTGTAGGAATAGCCACAGTGCTGTTAGGGAGGGAGTTCCAGGATTTTCACCCAGTGACAGTCAAGGAACGGCAATTTGGTTCCAAGTCAGAGTGGTGCATGGCTTTGAAGTGGTGGTGTTCCCATGTGCCCTTGTTCTTCTAGGGCCAGGATTTTCCATGGGGAAGGAAGGGGGGTGGGGGTGGTGGCGGTGGGGGGGTTGGGGGGGGTGGAGTGGGTGAGGGAGGGGGACCAGGCACAGGCGCGGGTAGGTGCGGACCTGATTAAGGCCCACCCAACGTATTTGTCAACTCCCAAGGATAGCAGGAGTGGGCGGGCAGTGGTGGGCGTGCTCAGACCACCAGGTCCAATGGCAACCTGGCATTTGTTTAAAAGAAGGCGTGCAGCTTTTTGTAGGCTGCTCATGATGGCTTTTTGTAGGCTGCTCACCATGGCCAGTTCTAGGCCGCAGCAGAGGGGTTTGGGTGAGCAGGCCAGGCTGCAGGGTAGGCCAGAGGAGCAGGGCAGGTTGCAGGGTAGGGCAGTGAGGGCCAATGCGCCCCTCGTTTTTCTGATGACTGCCTTGCTGCCCTCCTCAAGAAGGTGCCAGCATGGCGGGAGGTCCTGGTCCTCCAGGATGGGAGGAGGAGGCCCCCCCTACATGACCAAATGTGCCTGGGAGGAGGTGGCGGAGGTGGTGAGCTCCCGCGATGTGGTGCAGCGCATCTGGATCCACTGCCGCAAGCGCTTCAACGATTTGTTGCACTCTGGCAGGGTGAGTACCATGTTGGCATTGGGCAATTAACCCAGCAGGTAGCTTTACCTTCTGAGCACCCCCACCCATCCGCCCAACCCCCTCGCCAAGTTTTACTGTCGTGACTGCATTGAATCATTTAGGGCATTTTTCCTTTGCTGGGTGGGCAAGCAGATAGTGCCCATGCTGAGGTCAGCCTGAGTGGGCCATGAGGAGATGAGTTCTATCCCGCACCATGTGTTGATCTTAGTCCCACATGACTGATTTGGAGACAACCTGGAGGAGCTGCACTTAGGTGCATACTCAGAAATCCGGGCCACGTCCTAGTCAGGGTGATGAGATAGTGGAACGGGAACCTGAAAGTGTCGTGGCAATGAACCATCTGCTGCTCTCTACACTGCTCGTGGTTGTGCCTCCTTGCTATGGGAGGAAATACCGTGTGGTTCCTAATGTGATGTAGGCAGCGTGTGTTGGGGTGGTGGGGAGCAGGCCTAGCATTGTTGACTGAGTGATCAGCAGCAGCGGGGAGAGGAGGCCCTGGAGGCCTGATATGTCCCACTCTGGTTGGGGTGTGGCATGCGTGAGCAGAGCCCATGTGCAATTTGCCCTAATCAATGCTCCTCTCTCTTTTTCAGGAGAAGAATGCTCATAAAGCAGCAAAGTGTGTGAGGACTGGAGGCGGCCATGCACAGCTCTCCATATTAAGCCGTTTTGAGCAGGAGGCCCTTGAACTGGAGAGGCGCCATGCACCCAGGTCTACTGGTGTCGGTGAGGCTGGGGTGGCACGGCCAGGTTTTTAAGGCCAACAGTGAGGTCCGCATTGTCCTCCCAACAGCCAAAGCACTGATGATTGTTAAATTAATTATTGTTGCAACATTGCTGGGCCATTGGTTATGGAAGGTTGAGTGCATAATGAACCAGGGGACAGGGATGAAGTTTGTCAGTGTGTGCACGCTAACTGATCCACTGTCCTTGTTCTTCCTTTCAGCATCAACAGAGCACGGCTGGGAGGAGGATCAGCAGTTGTCCCCTTTCACACCTGAGGGCCTTGAAGTCTCACCAGTGTCACACCATTTCTGCGAGGCAGGCACCAGCACAGATACAAGCACCTCAGTGGGAGTTAGAACATCAGCTAGTGTCCCGGGGCACAGTGGTGTGAGGACACTTCACAGTTGCTGGAGGAGCTGGCAGAGACAGAGAGTGCCCATGATGCCAGCAGTCAGAGGACTGTAGGGGACCAGGCACATGCTCAGCTGGTGCCTGATGATGTGTCTCTGGAGTCATCTACGATGCAGCAAAGGCAGGAAATGCGGCCGGGTGTGCTGGAGCATCTGGGGGAGATACATGCGGCTATGCTTGGCTTGGTCTCCATGGTGGAGGAGTCTATGTGGATGATTGCTGAAGCAATGAGCCACATGTCTGAGTGCCGTGTGTCCTCCATGGAGAGAGTGGCGACTCTTGTGGAGATGCTCTTCCAGGAGAGCCATCAGGGCTTCCTGGGCATGCGCTTTGATCTGCAAGCCCTCACATCGGCATTGACCTCAGCTAGTCACTATCAATGTGGGAAATGGTCAGGGCATCAAGTTTCCCAGCTCGTAACACATCCATCCACGGTGAGCAGGGAGGTCCGAGGTGACCTTACGTTGGTGCAGCAGTTGCCTGTCATCTCTGTGGGCACCTCTCAGGGTGCACCTGATGAGGGCAGCAGCTCCTCTGCCCCTCTCCCAGTGATCATATCATCCGATGAGGCTGCAATGACCGGGGAGATGCCAACTGTGGAACAGGCAGCTCCCTCCCAAGCGGGGCCAGCACAGGCTCCACGGGCCAGAAGACAACCGCCAAGATCATCAAGTCCAACAAGGCAGCAGAGTCAGCAGGCTGTCTCAGATGCCACTCTGAGTGATGGGTCAGCACCAAGACGTAGCACCTGTAAATGAAAGCATAAGGCACATTAGGCACACCACGGGTTTCTCACTAGCATTTTTGTGTTGGCCCGAGATTAGGTCCCTATGATTTCTTTTTGATTGTTTACGCTATTGTTTAATATTTGTGATAACTTCTGATTCACACGTTAAATGTCAGATGTGTCACCATGGCTGACGGTGCCTCGTTTCTTCTGCATGTGTACATTTAAGAAAAGTGTCATGAGTGTTTTTTTGGACATTCACCTTTATGTACCCTTAGTTAGTGCTGATGACCTGGCAGATTTTGCACTAAGGTGTTGAGTATCAAGGCAGCAACCCAGGCTTGTCCTGGAGGTCCATCTATGTTGTGCTGGCTGAAGGTTCGTTGGAATAAAGCATCCTGGGTGTCCCTGCCTCCCTGGAGTATGGCGGGGTCAGCGTCTACCCCCTCAGCATTTCCCTGTGCATGCTCATCCTCAGAATCACTGCTGGACTCATCATGTGCAGCTGTAGCCACAGCACTGATGTCTTCATCATCCACTGCGCCCCCCCTTTCCAGCAAAAGATTGAGCAGAGCACAGTATGCAACCATTATCACCGAAACACAATCTAGGGGGTACTGAAGTGCGCCTCCTGAATGGTCCAGGCATTGGAAGCGCATCTTGAGAAGATTAATGGCTCTCTTCACCACATCCCTTGTGGAGGCGTGGCTCCTATTGTGGATGGTGTAATGGAATCATGAACCACCTTCTGAGGGGATACCCTTGTCACCCAGCAGCCATCCATCAAGTCGGGCTGGAGCACTGAAGAGCCCCAGCAGCTGGTTGTGTCTGAGGGTGTAGGCATCATGGGAGCTGCCTGGGTACCTTGCACTGACTTGTAGAATCTGCATCCTGTGGTCACACACTATCTGCATGTTCATGGAGTGGAAGCCCTTCCTGTTGACAAAGGCACTGGGCTCACCTGCTGGTGCCTTGATGGCCACATGTGTACAGTCTATAGCACCCTGGACGCGGGGAGATACAATTAGTGGAGATCTCAGAGCCAATCATCTGACAGATATAGTTGACTGTCTCCCTTGACAGTCGGTGCCTCCTTCAGCACTGCACCTCAGTCACATTGAGGTAGCTGCTTTGCCACCTGTATACCCTGGCAGCAGGATAGTGGCATCTTCTGTGGCCCCTTCCACCTTGGACTACCTCTTGGCCCTGCGCCCCTTGTGCCTGCACTTGTCCTCCCAAAGGTGGCTCCCCTGGAGGCTGAATGTGCACTCCTGGCTTCTTCCTCCTTCTAGCCTTCCCTTTCTCCTCAGAGGAGCTGCCTAAAGTGGACAGATCAGATCCTGTACCCAGGTTAAGGGAAGGCTTCCTGAAACATGCAGGCCCAGAAAAGATTCCTAACTGCAGAGTGCTGACCTAAAAGTTAAGAGTCCAGGCAAAGCTGCTGTGATGCGAAGTCCTGCAGATCACACAGGCAAGTTTTAAAAACTTTCTCCAATAAATACTTCACAGAGCAGATTCACGGCCCCACTGAGCCCTCTTATCCCACCCGTGGATAAGGTTAATACAAATGTCTCTTACTCGCCTGCCCGTTGCGCCCTTGCGCCGACCCAACAATCGCACGGCGCCGAAAAATCACCGTTGATTGAAGACTAAAGGGCCTTAAGTGGCCCATTAATTAATGGCGGGCGCGTGTCGGACTTCATCGTGCACCCGCCCAGCAAGATATTGCGATGGCACACGGTGACATCAGGATACTCGCCCGATGTCACTGCGTGTCATTTTACGCACGGATGTCGGGGCTTGCCCCCTGGACGTCAAACGAAAAATTTTGCCCTAGGTGTAGAGGTTGTGTTTTTGGAAGGTGCTCTCTTGCTGAATTGCTGCAGTGCATTTTGTTATTGTAAATTAAAAAAAAAAATTGTCCATCACTTTCTTCCATTAGGGTCACTTAGGATGTTTGTTTTTTTTACGTTATTGGTCTTCATGGGGACTGTAACAAAGTGGATACAGAAGTTGAGTTAGGGCAGAACTTTGTTTGACTATTATTGCTCCATGGCTAAATAGCCTGCTGGTGACATCTCAGGCTCACACACGAAGAATGGTAACTTGGTGGCTGCCTGTGCCCTCGACAAAAGGCTTCAGCAAAAATCAGAGCCTTGATGAGGTGATAAAAGGGAACATTTGTGGGAAGGAAACATGTTAACATGATGCCATGTTGAGATTGTATTGTGAAATCCTACTTAGTTTTTAAAATCATGTTTGATATAAAATTGGTTGCATCCAGCTAGTAATTCTGACACCCATTTATACTGTGTGATCAACTGAGATTTTGCAAGATTTATTACTTAAGCCTCCCCTTGAAGCAGGTCATCAGTTAAACCTGCAGTGACACATGTTTACCAACAGTTACATCACTCATCAAATATTTGCCACAGAGTTCCATTTCTTGTTTACAACCATTGCTGTTGAAAGAGTTTAAGTTACATATAAAAACAGTAGATACATTGACATTAAGTACTTTTCCGCTGTACAGAAAATGCCCTGAAAATTGTTTGGATTATGATCTGAAAATGCAGTTTTAGTAAAAGCGACAACAGAATACAGAGTTAGCAGTTAAACTGAATGCTGTGAATCTGGCTGAGCAAACAAAACTAGGAGACTTTAAGAAATGTATTTAATGGACATTCCATACGAGCCAACATTGATGGTTGCGATCAGAAATAGTTTGTTAGTTGCACGTACATTTACTGCACTTTATCTGGTTATATGTATGACACTTTGCTAGAAAAAAATTGAGGAGGAAGAAGTAGAAATCAGCCATACCTAGGTGCCCTTGACATCCTTAAGAACATTTTTTGTGTTTGTTAGAAGTGATTGATACTGAAAGAGGTGAACTCCTCAGACACATGTGTCATCCAGATTAATTAACTATGAAACTGAGTTCTTCTTTAAATTTAGAATATATTAAAGAGTCCTTGACATATCTCTAATAGATTCTCTTTGTCTTGGTTAGATGCACTTTCTCTTTCGTAATACCATAGAAAGCTACGGCACACAAGGAGATCATTCTGCTTGTGCCGGCTCTTTTGTAGAACTATCTATTTAATCTCAGCCCCCTGCTTTTTCCCCATAACCCTGTAAATTTATTCTCTTCAAGTATTTATCCAATTCTCTTTTAAATGTGATTATTGAATCTGCTTCCACTACCCTTTTTAGGCAGTGCATTCCAGGTCACAGGACCTCATTATATAAAAACATTTCTTAATGTTGTCTCTGGTTTTTTTTGTCAACCTTTATGCCCTCTGGTTGCTGAGCCTTCTGCTACTGAAAAAGTTTCTCCTTATTTACCGTATCAAAACTACTCATGAGTTTGAACACCTTTATCAAATTTCCTCTTCACCTCCTCTGCTTTAAGGGGACCAACCCCAGATTCTCTTGCCACATGAGTGCAATCTTGCATCCCTGGTACCATTCTGGTAAATTTCTTTTGAAGCCTCTTGAAAGCCTTGATATATTTCCTAAAGTGTGAACACATACAGCATCTGAGGCCTAAACAATGATTTATAAAGGATTAGTGTAACTTGCTTTTTTACTCTATACCTCTGTTAATAAAGCCAATGATCCTATAATGCTTTATTAGCAGCTTTCTCAACTTGTTCTGCCACCTTCAAAGATTATGTACTTACACCCCCATGCTTCTCTGTTCCTGCACCCCCTTGAAAATTGTACCATTTAGTTTATATACTCTCTTCTCTGTCTTCCTACCAAACTGTATCACTTCACACTTTTCTGCGTTAATTTTTATCCACCACATGTGAATGCATTTTGGTGGTTAGAAGATTTTCTTTAACTTCTTCTGTGACCAAATGGATGTAGAAAGGTACTTTTACACTAAATTACCCTTTAGAACCTCTGCATTTGTTAAGTAACTCTGTCTATTAATTATTATTCAAATTGCTAGATAATTCTGTCTATAAATATTTATATTTATGTTAATTGTATATACACTCAATATTTTAAAAACAAGTAGTGATAACTGTAAATTTGAAGTAAATGAATATATGTTAGTGCATGACTTCTTTGATAAGAAAAGGTTCGTTCATTCACACAGTAGCTTGTGGGTATCCTGATTGAGGATTTTATAAAAAATTATTTTTCATGGCATGCCAGCATTTATTGCCCATCTCTAATTGCCATTGAAAAGGTGGTGGTGAGCCTCCTTCTTGAACTGCTGCAGCCCATGTGGTGATTATGTAAACTAAGGCCCAGATATTTGCTCCCGGATCAGGTGCACAGAGAATGGAGAATTCCTGGCTCCGCAAAACTGACCTTTAAAAGTGGCAGCCCCCAATTCCAATTTTGTTCCAGGGGGTGATGGAGGGTGGAGAGGGGGGTGGGGGTTGGGGGGACCAGGCTGGATTGGAAGTCAGACCCGTCATTGCTGGAATGATAGCAAAGGTTGCTGGGTGCAGAGGTGGGCTGGGCAGAAGGTCTGCCTCTGTGCTCCAGCAGTTATGCTGAATTCGATAAAAACATTATTAAAACAAAAAACAGCTCTCTAGCCCTCACCCCCACAAACTCCCCATTCCCCCCCATGGCAAACTATACCACCTTATGCCACCACCCAGCCACCATGCCCCCTCATACCCTCATGCCAACCCATGCCACCACCCACCCCTATGGCCCTTCATATCACTATGCCAACCCATTTCCCTCTACCCACCCCTATGGCCCTTCATACCTCCTATGGCAACACATGCCCTTCTACCCTGCACCCCATGGCCTCTTAACCTCTATTCTACCCCCATCCCCATGGTCCTTTATAGCCCCTATGCCAGCTTAGTGTCAACTCATGCCATCCCATGACCTCCATCCACCACCCTTTGCCATTACCTTCTCCATTCCAACTCACCTAGTATCCATCATGGTATCATGTCGAAAACAGAATTACCTGGAAAAACTCAGCAGGTCTGGCAGCATCGGTGGAGAAGAAAAGAGTTGTCAACTCTTT
Source organism: Carcharodon carcharias (assembly GCF_017639515.1). Classification (NCBI taxonomy): domain Eukaryota; kingdom Metazoa; phylum Chordata; class Chondrichthyes; order Lamniformes; family Lamnidae; genus Carcharodon; species Carcharodon carcharias. The sequence goes on from NC_054475.1 coordinate 96,440,679, forward strand.
TCTTCCCCGCCGATGCTGCCAGACCTGCTGAGTTTTTCCAGGTAATTCTGTTTTTGTTTTGGATTTCCAGCATCCGCAGTTTTTTTGTTTTTATCTATATGGTATCATGTCGGTAAGATATGAAAAGAAATCAAAACCGTATACATCAAGCTTAATTTATTTGCGATTTTAAAATGGACTTTTTCAGAACCAAATGCTACATGTCACATGACTCACTGGTTTGGCCATCTGTCCTGAAAGCTTCCAACAGGACAGTTACAAGAACAAAAGTGTTCCTCTCTCATCCTTGTGGAATCTTACACCCCATTGTAAGGACATTATAATCATGAAAGCATGGGACATGGAGAGATTGAAACTCGGTATTCCTGAAGAGTTGTTAAGAGACCAATCTCACATCTGGGATTGTCCAGATCCATTTCAAAAGGAGACCTTTGAGGGTACAATGGACGTCATTTGCATCTTGATAAGCTTACCCCTCTAGTGGAGTCACACTGTCTGTCCAGACAATGGTTCCCCAAAACAAGATCCTCAACATGGATGGTGACTTTTTCAAAGGCTAATGACGGACATTATAAGCCATAAAACAAAGGCCAGACCCAGACACCAAATAAACATCCCTTTTGAAATCATTGTGGAGGAAAGAGGTGGTGTGACTCCAGTGACCATTTTGAAATTTCTATATTCAGTTGAGAACTGAGAAACAAGCAGCTGGGCACCATCTCTCAACTCCTTGAAGCCTGTTTTATTTTAAATACATCCTCATTCTCTTTCAAGTTTTTTGTTCTGCTGTCTGCAATCAGGATCTCATATGAACTGAACTCTGTCATGAAGGAAACGCCCTCTGAACTTTGACTTTCTGGACTCTGGAAATCACGTGAACTAATATCCATTCCTGATGTTCTTTTACTGTTGTTATCTATTGTTGTAAAAACTCCTTTTCTATATCCCCCTTACTGTATATGTGTGTGTGTGTGTGTGTGTCTGTGTGTGTGAGAGGTTGCAAATAAACCCCCCCACCCACCCCATTGAATGTGAAATAAACTAATCCTCTGGAGTTAATCATAAAGAGGGTTTGCTGTGTGTTACTTATAAAATTGGGCCAGACAAACTGAGGGTTTTGGAAAACATGTCACAGCCTACTTTAAAAATAATTCAAAAACACCTCTGCTAATGGACAGACTATGAGGGGGTAAAGAAGTTCTGTTTGACTCTCTCCTGTAACAATGGGCAAACCTCAGGAACCATGCTTTTATTCTGTGTCAGTCAGTTGTACCATCAGTATTTGTGCCAGCACATCAAACCAGAGGGTGGCTATTGGACAACTGGAGTTATTCGATGACACTTGGCTCATGATACTGATGCACAATCCAACCATATGAGGCCAGAATGCGTACAGTTAGAGTCACACAAAATACCATGAGCAGGTCATTGGGGGTTCAAGCAATGCTTCTGCTGTCTGGACCATTCTGGAGGACCCCTGCAGTGCTCACTAGAGCAGAGGCCCTGTTCTTTGCAGACAGAAAGCACATTGCATCTGTTTCAGCTAAACAAAATAAGTGATAACCATTCGTTGATTCATTCCTCAGGGCAATGTCTTGACCCCAGAGTCAAGCTGCCTGTTTTAAAATTTCAAACAATGTTTGGCATTTCACTGTCAGTCACCATCAACTGGTGCATTCTCCATGGCAATGCCTCTACCAATCAGAGTCCAGATTGATTATGGTTTGCTGTATCCTGCGCAACATTGCCATCATGAGGCCACAGCCCTTAGCAGCAGGTATACGGCGAGCAGCTGAAGAGGAGGACGAGGAGAAGGAGGAGGAAGAGGAGGAGGAAGGGAAGAAAGGGAGGAGGTAACCAACAGATCTCCTTTCCAGCTAGGCTGTCAAAGCTGTCAAAGAATTGTCAAAACTCAATGGAACTGTCAAAACTTATTGGAACAGTCAAAGCTGTCAATAGATTTAACTGTGATGGGCTTAAAATTAAAAAAAAAGACACAGTCAAGTTCATTTGACTTATGATACCCGTTGTTCAAATCAGTGGGTGGTAGTTTATTCTGATAATCATTTGGTAGTACAGAACTCGAGTATTGCTGAAAAAAGACATTTTGTCAAAGCCTTTCGCTTTGCACTCATCAGGGCAATCGCAAGAATACCAACATCAGGCGAAGCAACAACTTTATACTGTATGAGAAGAGAGTGCTGATTGGTTGGCAAGTGGACTCTGATTGGTAGAGGCATTGCCATGGAGAATGCACCAGTTGATGGTGACTGACAGTGAAATGCCAAACATTGTTTGAAATTTTAAACCAGGCAGCTTGACTCTGATTGGTCAAGGCATTGCCCTGAGAAATGAACCAACGAATGGTTATCACTTATTTTGTTTAGCTGAAACAGATTCAATGTGCTTTCTGTCTGCAAAGAACAGGGCCCTGTGTATTGATATATGTAGCTTCCAGTACATGCAAATGCACCACACAGCAAGCCTGACTGACCATTTTAAATTGTTGTCAGTGTAGTTTTTAGCACACTGAGGGTTATTCAGCAAATGTCCAATCGTGGGATCACATCTAATGTTGGACACAGTGTTTTGGGTTTTGCAAGCACGTGCCGGCTGGGTGTAGTCTGTACCTTACCTGTTGTGAACAATGGAAGGGACATGTTGTTTGATACAGTTGAACAATACAGTTTGATTCGCCAGTCTTTGGGACATATGGCCTACAAACCTAGCATCACACTGGTACTGAAATTCACGTACCACATTATTCAATTGTGTGATAGGCAGAACGTCTTTTTTTTTTGGCTTGACGGCAGCATCCTGTTAGTGGTGAATACCACTCATGTTGCTACTGCAGAGTAGCAGCGTGAAACAGCTAGCTTCACCTGTTGCTCAAATTTTTGAGATACCTTGCCCTTCCAGGGTAATCTGAGTTAGACTGGGCACTTTTCAGGGCCTTAGGCCCGTTCATGAGTTTGAGCGATATACAGCACAAAATGATCTGATTAGGGTAACCATTATCCTGCATTATTCTCATCAGTATAAAGTTGATGGTTTCCCTGACATTGGTATTCTTGCGATTGTCCCGATGAGTGCAAGACAAAAAGCTTTGAAAAAATGTCATTTTTCAGCAATACCCATAGTTTGTTCAGTCAGACTGCCATCTAGTGAAGGCTTACATACAGTGAGCTTTAGATTGCTGAACAACTCACAGCAGCTGCCTCATAGTCCACAAGCATCATAAGCTGGTAAAAAATATAGTCCATTTTGGTCCTCAAAAAGTGTTAATTAAAGGGATCCTCAATCACTCTCAGGTTCGTTGCTGACTAAGTTCCACTGGCTCTGTTTAAGTTAAGTTGGCAAAGTTGTCTGGGAGTGGTACGGAATGTGGTGACGGCCTTGGCTCTTACTGCAAAGGTTCTGGTCAGGCCACTTGTTCCCAGTCATGAGTGTGCTTGTTACCATCATCTTTGGGCTGGAGCATGAAAGGGAGATGGAGTTGAGGCTGCAAAGCAGAGAGAGGATGAGGAGGAGGCAGGAGAGTCCTCAGCATGAGGTTTTATCCACCTGGGGTCTTCCAGGAGCACTTTTCCTACTTGCACTTAAGCCAGAAGCAGTGTCTGTTTAGTCTGTGATTCACAAACAGTTCACTATCCACTGCTGCATTTGAGAGGTGACAGATGCTCTTTATGCCGGGAGAGGGGAGTATATTCCATTCTCGTTGACCAGAGAGGAAGAGGCGGATCATCGACGTGGCTTCACCAGGATAGTGGGCTTCCTCATGATGCACGGTGCCAGTGACTGCATGCATGTGGATTTGCAGATGCCACTTCTAAACGCTGAGCTGTAACACAACCGCAAAGTTCACCATTCTTTGAATATGCAGTTGGTATGTGACCATGCTCAGCATGCCATGCTGGTGAATGTCCACTATCTTGAGACCAGTCATGATACTTTTATTCTGTGCCAATTCACTGTTTCCTCAGTTTTTGAGCTACCACATCAAACCGGTGGCTGCTAGGCCAGGCTTTGGGCTCCCTGTTGAGGTGTGTAACTGCTCAGGAACGGGCTTAGCATGGGGCTGCATGCCACTACCATTTACATTAGTGCACAGCACAAAGTTTGTGTGCTTCCTGAATCACTACAAACAGGCGCAGGTTAATGGTGCATTGCGATTCTTGCACTCGTTTTCTAGCCTAATCCAATTTTAACTGCACTAATTTGATGGTTATGCAGTTGGGTTGGATATACGCTGTCATTGCCCTGGCTCAAGACTAGGAGGCTTTGGCCTCATTGTTTTACAGGCAAGGGATCATTTTCAGTAATGTATGAATGGATTCTCCTCCTTGATGGGAAGTTTGGGCACTGGTCCCAAAGGATTTTCCTTCTCATTTGACTGCTTTGCTACCATGGGAAAAAGGGCTGATTAAGCCCTGATGCTCCTTCGTGCAGACACAGGATATTATACTGGTCTTTTCTCCTTCCATCCTGGACCTTACTTACTTTATTTAACCTGCCTTTTTAACTGTCTGGCTGCTTCTTTTGGTGCTGTGGTAGCATTGCTGGGATTTTGCTGCCGGGCATTGGCAGGATCTCTCTTGGTAGTGGGATCCTGGTGTTTCATGGCTGGATGAAACTCAACCCAAGGAACTGAATGAAGATTGTGACATTTTCACAGCAACAGGAGAATGCCCTGTCCCACTGGAAAGCCAATGTTGGGAAGAGAATTACAGATATAACATATGTTATTCTGCGATTCAGATGGTACATGTCTAAGCGAGAAAAAACAACTGATTCTTTTTCAAATGTTGATTTGCTTTTCATATCATGGAGTATTTTGGAAGATAGAACAGCATTGCATCAGCTGATCTGTGAGTTTAAGGGACAGCTTACACAGAAGTCCGGTCCTTTGATAAAGCTTTTTCTTTAATTTGCCTGACCAGTTTTCCCTAATTTTTTGCACTCCTTCCCTGAAGTAATTGACTCTTGCTGAGGTACAATTCAACACGTAACCATCCAGACCCTTGCCCAAGTAGCAAATCATCATAACCCCAATTACTGACCTGCACAGCCTCATTTCAACATGTAAGTAACACAGTCTCACATCAAACCTTATGACTGTTGTCAAGACACAGCATTTTGTTGTCCATAAATGAATAATTCCCTAGACCTGATCTGCTCAAGTCTCAAAGGTAGATGATGATTTATGTTAGAAGTCATGGAATCATAGAATCATAGAATGATACAACACAGATGGAGAATATTTGATAAAAACAAAAAAACTGCGGATGCTGGAAATCCAAAACAAAAACAGAATTACCTGGAAAAACTCAGCAGGTCTGGCAGCATCGGCGGAGAAGAAAAGAGTTGACGTTTCGAATCCTCATGACCCTTCGACAGAACTTGCGTTCGCCCATCATGCTTGTGCCAACTCTTTGAATGAGTTTTCCAATAAGTACCACACCCTTGCCCTTTCCCATAGCCCTGTGGATTATTCCCCTTCAAGCATCTATCCAATTTCTTTTTTGAAAGTTATTACTGAATCTGCTTTCACCACCTTTTCCAGGTAGTGTGTTCCAGAAGACAACAATTTGCTGCATAAAAAAAAAATTCTCCTCACTTCATCTCTTTTGCCAATTACTTTAAATCTGTATCCTGTGCTTTTTAATTTGTTCAAGGCATGTGGGCATCAATGGCTAGGCCAGCATTTATTGCACATCCCTAATTTCCCTTGAGAAAGTGGTGGTGAGCTGCCTTCTTGAACCACTGCAGTCCATGTGGTAGGTACAACCACAGTGCTGTTAGGGAGGGATTACTGGCCCTTCTGCCACTGGAAACAGTTTCTCCTCATTCCATCAAAACCTATGACTTTGATGATCTCTATTAAATCTCCACTTAAATCCCTACCCCAGCTTCTCTCTGCTAAGGAGAATAACCCCAGCTTCTCTAGTCTCTCCACATTTTTAAAGTCTTTCATCCCTGGGGCAAGATTTTCCATGTGGAGTTCTAATCTTGCCATCAGGCTCAAATGGGGCCAGGAGCCCATGTTGTGTGGGAAACAGTCACTCAACGTGATTTTCCCGGAACAACCAATTAATGGCCAGGAACGTGGCCTCGCTGTCCAATTGTGGATGGTGGGTGGGCTCTTGAAACTAAAGTCACTCAGAGACCTTCCAGCTTGAAATCAGCAGCAATGGAAGGTAAGTGAGGGAGAAGGCACTTTAAAATGGGAATGCCCTCTCCAACTTCTTTAAAGTTTAAAATGGTTTTTGCATCTAAGTCACCACCTTGAAGGGCGGGGGTGGGAAGTCAGGGTCCCCTCTACAGTGTAGGCTTCAGCTGCTGCTGCACCCAGGCAGGCAAGAGGGCCTCTAAGCCTGCCTGGGGCACTGCCCCCTCCCGCCACCCCACCCTGGTCTGCTGATGGAAGGCCACTGCCAAGCAGTGAAACTGGCCCCCTCTGCTTCCAGGAGCTTGGGGCAGAATTTTACACATGCAGAGATGGGTGGATGTCCTACCTGACACACCGTAACAATGATTGTGATCATGAGGGGTGAGGTTCCTGACATCATCATGCCAGATCACCATATTATGGGAGATGGGTGCGCCCTAAAGTCAGGAGCCTGCCCAACCTCAATCAAAGGCCTCTTAATTTGTTGACAAGCAATTGAATTTTATGCAGCCCATGCAATTTTTAGTCAGTGCATGGACTCCACTGTGAATGTCAATCTCAACAGGTAGATCCAGGGTAAGATAAAAGCTTGGATTAACCTGGAAAAGTGTGGAGGTAGGAGTCTACATTTTAAGTTAAAGGTTTGGTTCATCTTGTTATTTGCTTATTGTATTCAGGATCAGTGTGCTCCATTGACATTTCATATGTACATTTTCAGAAGCTTATAATTTCAGGCAGCCTCTGATAGGGGGGCGGGGCGCAAACAGCTCAGCACACACACCCACCCCCTTCTCTCTCCTCTGGAAGCAAAGTTGGCCTGGAGCTGACCCACTCCATGCCAATCTGCCCTGCAGCCGTAAAGCGCTTTGGGCAGGCTAAACAGAGGCAGTGTGGGACTCCCGCCTCTCACTGGGGAGGAAGTCCCTCCCCTGGAGTTTCCATTCAATGAGATTGACCAGCAGCTCCATCAGTCCCGGGAGCGCAAGGATGCATCAGTAGATGTTGCCGAGACTGCAAGAGGAGCTGGCAGATGACCCATGGATCCCTGGAGCAAGGTAAGTCCGACAGCTTCGACAGAGAGGATTTGGGCAGGTTGTGGGGGCTTAGAGGGTGAATTTAAGGCTGCGACTGGGTAGGAAGAAAGGAAGGGTTCTATCTTGGTGGAGGGGGGTACAGAGGTGGGGCCACCCCTGATCGGCAAAGGCAGCCCCCAAAAGTAGAACCCCCTTTTCTTCCCTGCCCTTTGAAGAATTTATTTTAAAAATTGGGCTGCCTACGCCAAATATTTTATGGCATGGGCAGCGTATCATCAGGGTCAATTGGCTTAGTGACAAGCCTAACTAACTCTTGATTATTCATTTAAATATGGTGGGAGGGCTGCCAATTTTGGCACCCACCCAACACCCATGTTATGGGGTGAGCTTGGGGGTGGATGGGAAGGTGGTGGGTTGGGCACTTGCCCCATTTTTCATGCACCTCTGTAAGAAACACAACCCACAAGGGCACATAAAATGCAATCCAGAGTGTGTATGAAAACAGCCTGGATGCATCTCTGAAATCCTCATTCAGGCGAATGGGGATTGTGCCCTCTGGTCGAGGCTTCTCTTCTGCAGAGGAGGATTTGAGAAGGAGGAAGAGGAGGCCAGCTGGCCAGGGGCATTAGCAATATGTTTGCCAAAATGAAAGACTAGCAAATGCTGGAGGGGCTGAAGGCCAGTGAGGGTCCAGTGGGACAAAAGGCCAGTGGAGGTGCCACTACCCTGCTGGCAGAATTTACAGAGACTGCTTCAACTACCTGGTGAGTGAGATGCAATGTAGAAGAAGGCTTCACCTTTCCAGGGTGACAGCCACCTCCAATTGTGAAACGAGTGGCGAAGAAATGGTCTCAAACTGCATTGGGGGACACCCAAAGCCAATTTTGAAAGTGACTGATGCCCTTAACTTATATACTTCTGGGTCATTATAGGGGCCTACAGGGAATATCTGCAGAGTGCCACAATCTACTGCTCACCACTGTGTAAAAGTTGTAAATGATGCATTATTCAGGAGGTGGATGCTTTCGTCTCCTCTGATGAGGAGAGCCAAGCGGAGTGAGTGAGAGGCTTTGGGGCAATTACTGGCTTTCCAAGTGGTAATCAAGGCAAGCTGGCCAGGGGCTTCTGTAAATCGGAAGGGCTGAAACTTACTGAATGTTCAGCTTGTGTGCAATCATCAGCAGTGGATTCTCCAGGTTTGTGCACAGTATTTTGGCAATGAGGCTTACATTCTCCCTCACTTCTAGGTGCTATGGCTTTTCATCACAAGGCACCCTACTCCACCCTTCCCACATAAACAACTAGATGGCTGGGTGATAAAAGGTGCCACTGAAGAGGTGACTTATGATGCCAGTTAGACATCCTTGAGCCCCTGCTGAGGAGAGGCATAATCTCAACCATGCCTCCACCGGGCCACCGAAGTGACAATTGGTCAGCTAAAGTGAGGTTTTAGTGCTTGGATGGGTCAAGGGCTCTCTATCCAGTGGCTCGAGTGTCCCTGACAGTTGTCTGTTGTCTCACTTTTGATGAATTGTGTTGATGAATTGGAGGGGGATTACTTGGAAGGACCCCAAGGGATGCCAGAGGACGAGTCCAACAGTGGCTCCGATGATGAACTTGAGAAGTCACTGCGTCATGTGGAGGAGTCAGCAGGGCAGAAGCTTTTCGGAACCAGGGAGAGCAGGGGAGCACTGATCCAGATGTGGTTCCAGTAGGGTGCCACAGACTCCTGAAAGATCCCTAAACAGGCAGAGCAAGAACATTGCCAAACCTCTCAAAAAGCCCCTCATTTCACCCTCTGGGGCCTCGGTACTTTCTGACCATAATGATTCGGAGGACTGGAAAGAAAATGTGATTGAGTTTCAGGCTTACACGTTACATTCCACTCATAAGCCTGACACCAACATCCAGTGGGAAACATTGGCCTGGATCTTCCAAGCAATGGCAACGATTGTTGGATTACCACTGCTATAATGAATTCCCCAACTGGATGCTGTTCCGCCTTTCTTCCGGAGTCTGGCTTTCCCAGAAATCTGCAGAGCAGCGTCCATCAGGGTACTCCACTGGAGTGGATTAGAGTCAGGGGAGGACAGGACATTCCCCTGCAATGTTAGTGAATGATGAGTGAGTGGGTGAGTGGATGAGTACGTGGGAAGGGTGGGTAGGCAGTGAGATAAGTAGGTAGGATGGGTATGTTGGTGAGGTGGTTGAGGGAAGTGGGTAAGTAGGGGAGGTGGCTAAGTAGGTGAATGGTTAGGTAATTAAAGTGTGAAGTGGGTTGATGGTGAGGTAAGTGGTTAAGTGGGTAAGGCAGCTAGAGCGGTGAAGTGGGTAGGTGGATGGGTGGGCAGGGTGGATGAGTGGGTGGGTGGATAAGTAGGTGGATGAGGTAAGTGGGTAGGTGGGTGAAGTGGATAGGGGGTGAGTGGGTAGGTGGATCAGCTGGGTAGGTTAGGTAGGTGGGTGAGGTAACTGGGTAAGTCTGTAGATGGGTAGGGTTATTAGGTGGATGAAGCAGATAAGTGGGTGAAGTGGGTGTGTGGGTTATTGGGTAGGTGGGGTGGGTGGGTGGGTGGGTGAAGTGAGTGGGTAAGTTGGTAAGTGTGTAGGTGGGTGAGTGGGTAGGTTGGGGGGGTGGGTGGTGCTAGTTGGATTGGAGGATAGTCAGGTCTGGTAGGGGATGTAGTCAGGACAGAGGTGGTATTCATGTTTGGAGGGGTAGTCAGGCCTGGTTGGCACTAGTCAGGCCTGGTAGGGGGTGTAGTTGGGCTGGGGGGAGGGGGGGTAGTAGGTCTGGATGGGAGATAGTCAAGAGGTCGGAGGGGGTAGTCGGGTAGCATCATGGAGGCAGTCTGATGGTCAGGAGAGTAGTTGGCTGGTTGGGGGATGGTAGTCAAGTGGCCGGGGCCGTAGTCAGGGGCTAGTTGAAGGGCCAGGGGTTGTTATGGTGTCAGGGGTGGTGGTGTTTTGATTGGCAGATCAGTTGTGGAGTTACCCAGGTGTTAGACTAGGTTTTAACCTGTCTAACATTTCCTGGGTAACTACTCAAGCAAATACAGTGGAACTGTCTGAAGTCACCAATTCTAACTCAGATTTGGAGACATTTATGGAAGGTTTTGGGGAGGAGGGGAATTGGCCATTGGAAATTGTAACTTCCTGGGCAATTCCCACATAGGTTAGCATATCAGGAGTTCCACAGGATCCCAAAGTGCATCATCGGTCATATGTCTGATCTTTGTCGATACAGAGATTGTAAGATTTGGCCCATCAATTTAATAAAGCACATTTGAACTATATCACACGCAAGTTACACAGCTATATATCACCCATGATGGTCCTTACATGTTTGAAGTGATTTTCTCATTCTTTTCCAAGCATTGTACCATGGTGCTGCCCCATCATTATCAACTGTGCCGGAGGATAGCTGCTGACTCTGATGTCCCCTTGGCCTGGTTGACATTGGTGGGCGTCCTCTGAGGGCCAGAAGGGCCCAGGCAGTGCGAGGGACTCCTGCACAGTGACAGGAGCCTCCACTGTTGCCAGGGCCTCTTGAGTGACATGTCACTGGCAGAGGGACGAAGGAACACCCGGCGCTAAGCCTCCAGATGCAGGCAGCTGCTGCTCATCCACCAATGTGAAGTTCACTTGGACATACCTGCTCACCGTAGAGGAACCAGGACCTGGCTGGTATTCCAGGTTACCTGTTTCTCTGTCCCACTGGCAATGCCTTGTGTGGGCTTGCAGGTTTGAACACAAACCCAGAGAGTCTTGATTGAATTATTGTGTTTGGCTCTCTATGAGAATCACCAATCACTTACACAGAGACGTGGCACAGATCACAAATGTCAAGATTCTGGAGCTAACAAGACAGCGCCCCATTACCAGCCATTCAGCCATCCCTTCCCCCACGCCCAACAAACTCCCTCACTGCCATTACTGAAAGTATGTCCCCATTACTCTCACTATCCTCATCAAAAACCCATTTCTTCTCTGTCAACCGATTTTGCCTCCCGCTGGCTTGTCATCTCAAGGATGTCTTCCTCCAATAGGGTCAGCACAGCGAAATTGGGCACTGCATTACCTGTCAAGGTACGTTCATAGGCATTGTGCGCTTTCTTCTCCTGTAAAATCAAAAGCATTAATGAGTCTAAATTCTGAATGGTTCAACTGCTCATGCTGGTCTCCATCATCTCTGGTCCACCTGAACTACACATTGTAGCACTGGCCCCCTTTGAGCTGTACCTGCCATCCTACACACTCCAATCCTTGGCAGCCTTGCTGGGTGCCGAGATGGCAGTTGGAACTGTGGCTGTTCATGTACCAAACACACATGGCAGACACCTACCAGCCCCAACAGATGCATAGCCTCCTATAGGCATTTTCTCCAGATGCCGGGTGGCTTCCTTATTCACCCTTCTGGAGGGTAGCAGGTCACTCACACTGTCCTGGCACTGTAGCCAGGCCCTCCACACAAACTCATGGCTGCTTACCATGCCTATCACCTTTATCAAAGCTCCCTGGGGGAGGTCCAGGGGATGTCCCCTCTTGCCATCTCACAGGAGGAGAACCTCCCGCCACCAGCTGACAGCCTGGAGGAGTACGTGCAGAAAAATGGCTGAGCATCTACACTCCTCTGCATTTGCTGCAGCATAACCTTTGTTATTGGTGAACATTTCAAGCTTCCTGCTATTGATTGTGCCTCTCAGCAGCAATTGGTCTGGCAAGGCAGAAATTTCAACAGCAGAGACTCCATCTCCAGATTCCATGTTTTTTCAGGCAGTTGGAGTCCTCCAGGAACCCCCTTTATGTTCTTGGACACTGCCATCAGCTCTTTAAACTGCACCCCGGCACCCACCCACCCCTGCACCCACCCAATGGCAGCACCCTGTTTTGGCCAGTATCCACCCCGCTTCCCCCTCCCCATCCCCCACCCTCAGCTCACTCATAGCTTCTGCAGGATAACTTTCCCACTGGCCAGCCCTTAATTGGCCGGCCAGTATGTAATTGTGGTTGGCTGCTGGTGGTGGGTGGGAGCAGATGTTACCCTTGCTTCAGCTTCTGCCCAGGGGACCCGCATGCTGACTGCTAAATCCTGCTCCTGGAGGCCGACTAGAAAATCTCAGTTTTTTTTAAATTCATTCACAAGATGTAGGCTTCTCAGGCTGGACCAGCTTTTATTGCCCATCCCTAGTTGCCCTCAAGAAGGCAGTGGTGCGCTGCCTTCTTGAGCCGCTGCAGTCCATGTGGTGTAGGTACACTCACAGTGTTGTAAGGAAGGGAGTTCCAGGCCTTAAGTGATCCATAATAAGCCTTACCAGCTACCTGTCATGTGTGGATGAGCAGCCCTGCTGCTACCCCACTCGTTACCCCTCCCCTCCCATTCCACCTCCAGAAAAATAGCCTGGGGACAGGATGGAGTCATGGAACTGACCCCACCAGCCGTAGGTGCTATATTCAGTGTCTGCCTGTCTCCACTCCCAGCCCTGGCATAGGATTCAAATTCAGCCCCTGGTATCATTCTAGTAAATCTCTCATTACCCTCCCTCAGTCCTTGACACCCTTCTAAAAGCATGGTATCCAAAATTGGACACAATACTCCAGCTGGGGCCTAACCTGTAATTTATAAAAGTTTAGTATAACTTCCTTGCTTTTGTACTCGATATGTATCTGTCTATAAAACCAAGGATCTTATATATTTAAAACTGTACCTTTCAGTTTATATTGCCTATCCTCATTTTTCCTACCAAAATGCAGTTCCCTGCATTAAATTTCATCTGCCATGTGTTTGCTTGTTCTATCAGTGCATGTTACTATCCTCCTTATTCTTTACTACATTTCAGAGTTTTATTACAAGTGAGACACATAACCAGGTTGGAAGGATGTTAGTCTGATTGAGGGATGAATGTCTACCAGGCCAATGGGAAAACCTTTCCATGTACCTTTCTTGTCAAAACCAGAGTTGCTGGAAAGTTTGATGTTCAAAATGTGGGTGCCAGCAACCTTAGCCAGCTAAAAGAGGTGAGAAAAACATTTAATGTTTCCCCAAAAGGAAAATAATGTCAGATTTCTAGGGTAACTCAACTGATTCCTGGGATGAGAGGGTTATCCCATAAGGAAAGGTTGGACAGGTTGGGCCAGTATCCACCGGAGTTTAGAAGAATGAGAGGTGATCTTATTGAAACATGTAAGATCCTAAGGGGACTTGACAGGGTGGATGCTGAAAGGATGTTTCCCCTTGTGGGAGAGACTAGAATTAGGGGACACTATTTAAAAATAAGGGGCAGAATTTTCTATTCCGAGCCTAAGTCCCATGGCGGGGGTGGGAACTGGAAATGTTTCCCATTGCCGAAGCCAGTGGGAACTCGTGTCAAATTGCACAATGCTGGTCTAATTAATTATGCAGTCGGTGATTTCCTGATGGTCGGTGGTTTCCTCACAGTGGTGTGGACTGGATGGCATGTGTCCTGTCGTCATATCCGGGTGCCATATTTAAAAGGTGCCTGGACATCAATTTCTTACCATTGTTGAAGAAGGAGGATGGAAGGAGGAGGCCGAGCCGTCAGACCAGCCCTGCATGGGAGGAAGTCTCCAGAGTGATCAGTGCCCAAGGCCTCCACCAGAGGACTGCTCTGCAGTGCTGGAAATGGATGAATGATCTCATCTGCACCGTCAGAGTAAGTGAACCCTCAACTGCTCACACTCACCTCACTGAATGGTAGAGGGTACATGGGCCTCAGTGGTAAGGGCACCATCCATGCGACCCATACATAAAGGAACTACTCAACATGATAAGGTGATGCCTCTTGGCCCCCTGCAGTCCATCTAGTCTGCAGGTGGAGAGGCCACTGTGGGTCCCTGACCCTTCCACTGAGAGTGCAGGTGCTGTTTGAGGTGGTGTGCGGGGAAAAGGGGGTTCAGCGTTGAGGGCGCCAGCAAGCACCGCTCATGATATGTTTCTGTGAGCCTTATCCTTCTATATGCATGGGCTTACCGCTCTGGAGGGTGCTGCCCCAGAACCCTTGTGGACAATCTGCAGTGCATCAATCACATGGCACACAATCCAGAGAGTTATTTGTAAGACTGGAAGCATGAGAAAGATACATGAAACACATTTGCCCTCAACCCGTCTTCTCTCTTTGCACAGGAAAAGTTGCAGAACAGCAGGTGAGAGAGAGAGAGAAGATGGGAGGGGGCCGGCTGATCTCAGGAATCTCACTGAGTTGGAGGAGTGGGCAGCCCAGCTAGCAGGGGAGGAACCAGACCGAGCCTGTGTGGATGGAGAGGTCGGCCGGCGGCCTCCATCCAATAAGGATTCATGTATAATGTAGTCACATCGAAACTTAAGGGTCATGCATTCCTCCATGTTGGAGGCAGCTCATGCAGTCACTCTCACTCTCCTCTCTCACTTACAGGTGCCAGCAGGAAGAGGACAAGGAAAGAAGAGGAAGCCCTGTTCAGCAGGCCCTCCAGCCCACAGAGGATATTGGAGAGGTGGAAGAAAGTGCACCTGCAGAGGCATCACAGCAGTCACGTGCATCCTTCACCAGCCCAGAGGCATACACCTCAGTGGATACTAGATGCAGTTCAGGCAGGGTCTCACATTCTGATGGTCACTGCACGAACATGTGTCCACAGCAGAAGGAGGCAGGGTCAGTCAAGCTCACCGGCACTCAGAGGACTGTTGGGGAAGAGGCATCTGCGACATCCAAGTCGGATGACGAGCCTCTGGGATCAACCTGGCCCAAGATGCTATGGAAGATGCAGGAGGCTGGGGAACATCAGGCAGAGTTGTCGGAGGCCCTCAACAGTGTGACACGTGATGCGGAGGAGTCCGTCTGCCTACTGGCTGATGAAGTGGAGGTCTCAATGGGGAGGGTGGCTGATGCCATGTAGAACCTGGTCCAACCGAATGCCCAGTTTCTGCTGGAGTTATGCACAGACCTGCACTCCATCACTGTAGCCATGGGCGAGCTTTTGCAGTGACTACTTGAGAGGGCGGAGCACCTCAACCTCCCTCCAGGTGGCCCTTCACCTAAAGGAGTCAGGCAGGGGCTCTCTGGAACCCAAAGGGAGGGGGAGCAGCTGTTGGACCACATGGGACCTCCATTTAGGATTCTCAGAGGGTATCTGGCCCTTTGGAATCTCACATGCCTGTGACCCCTTCAGCTTCATCCTCTGTGACGGCAGAGGGAGCAACTGCCCTACAGAAGAGGTGCTAAAGTAAACCAGGGCCCTGCAGGCATTGGGTCTCCAGAAGAGGCTGCCAATGTCATCCAAGACAACAGGGCAAACAGGGCTGCCTCCACTCCTGCTGCGTATGTCGGGGGAGCACCTAGATGAAGTGGTAGGGTACGCAAGATTAAATAGTTTTGATTTCACATGTGGTTGCACGGGTGCACTGTGATTATTAATGTTATGACACTTCTGTAAATAGACTACACTTGTACTTTAATGAGGTATGATGTTGTTTATTTGCGATCCGTAATCCTTAAGCCTGTATACCTTACCCTTCTCCCACCCTCACCAGCTTCAGAGGGACACCCTATGCTGGGTCTGTGCTCTCTGGAATGAGGCATGTGCAGGGAGGCAAGGATCTTTGCCAGGGCCCTTGCCAGCCAAGTGCAAGAAGTCTCCCGTGCATGCTGAACCTTTGCCCTGTTCCAAAGCCCTGGCATTGTCAGCATCTTGAGATTTCCACCATGAGGCTCTGCGATAGTTGTGAGCAGCCATGGTTCATATAACATTCGGTGTACAGTCCAATACTTTTACCCCACTCCCTGTGACCTAAACCCTCCCACCATAACCATTGACACCCCAGGTTGAACATTTGACCTTCCCACAGTTACCCTTCAACCCGCTCCCTCCTTAACCCTCCATCCCGTGCAGGTAAATGTCCACATCCCCTAACTTCCTGAGGAGCCCACTCTTGTTACAATAGACATGCCTCCCATCCTGCCAACCCTCAGAATCCGCTTTTATTTCCATATCCCCTGCAACAACCCTCAGCACCCCTTCCCCTGTCATCATCAAACCCTCACACTCCAACCCTATCGGCTCCCACTGCCCCCTTTAATCCTCACCATCCCTTCCTACCAATAATTCCCTCAATATGCCCCTCAGGATGCAGGACAGTTGATAGCACACACCCTTCCCTCTGAAACCCTTTCCCCTCTTCCCTACCCATGCCCGTTCACACCTGTACACATCACACATGCCCGTTCACACCTGCACAACACTCCTGTGCCCGTTCACACCTGCACAGCCCCCTGTGCCCATTCACACCTGCACATCCTCCATGCCCATTCACACCTGCACAGCCCCCCATGCCTGTTCGCACCTGCACACCCCCCGTGCCCGTTCACACCTGCACACCCTGCCCCACCCACCCATACTCCACCACAACACTTCCCACCATCCTACTTCATACCAGCTCACCCATTCCATGTCCCTGCAGCTTCTCTCTCTTTCCCCTACCACTTCCAAACTCCTCCAACCAGGCCTTGACTCCTGCCCCATCTCTTCATTCCTCTCCTTCCCATCTAATCCCCCCTTTGGCACAGGTCTTGTGGCCCAACAGTACCTCATGCAGCCGTCTGCCTGCATCTTGAAGATCCACCTCCTGGAAACTCCTGCAGGGTGAAGATCCACATCCTGGAAACTCCTGCAGGGTGAAGATCCACATCCCAGATGCTCCTGTAGTGTGAAGATCCACATCCTGGAAACTCCTGCAGTGTGAAGATCCACATCCTGGAAACTCCTGCAGTGTGAAGTCTACATCTTGGCAGCCACTGCGGTTAGAAGATCCACATGGTTGATGCTCCACCCACCCACTGCTGCACATGGTGTTCCAGGGTTTACAGTCTCTGGAGACCTCCGTCTTCCGAGCTCTGCAAGCTTCCCCAGGCCTTCTTCCAGATGAGTGCTGACATCTCCACACCACACCGGTCCAGATGTGTTACGGATTGGCATGACATCCCGCTGGCGGCGTGGAAAATCGGACAGTGGGGAATGATTCTGATTGGGCCTTCAGCTGCATCCCATAATGGGATACAAAACGGTTTCACAATACCTCTGGCGGGAGTCTGATTCTTCAGCTCCCATTGTATTGATTCCGCCCATCCCCCATCTCACCAGCCATTAAATCCACTGCTCTTGGGACTGGAAAATTCCGCCCAAGGGGTCTCCCAATTAAAACAGAGATGAGGTGGATATTTTTCTCTCAGAACGTTGTGAGTCTATGGAACTCTATTCCCCAGAGAGAAATGGAGGCGGGATCATTGAATATTTTTAAGCCCGAGTTAGATAGATTCTTGATTGACAATGGAGTCAAAAGGTATAGAGGGTAGGGAGGAAAATGGAGTTGCAGCCACAATCAGATCAGCCATGATCTTATTCAATGGCAGAGCAGGTTTGAGGAGCCAAATGGCCTACTCCTGCTTCGAATTCAAATATTTGTATGTATGTTCATACTATATTTCCCCGGATCAACTCCTTCTGATCACTGAATTGTCCAAGGCCATGAGAAGGCCTTGTAGAAAGTATGGCCAAAGGAATCCATAATGGGTGGACTCCCCAGAGTAGTTACCGGACACTGAAATGGCAGTGGACCTTGGAGGAGAGGGTAGAGTGGTGATGGGAAGTAGGTGAGCAGATATGAGCAAAATATTCATCTGTCCTCACCTGATTACATCTGGGCTGGAGCATTAATGAGAGGGAAATCTACATATCTTTCCCCCATGACTATGGGTGACCCATTCTGAGCTGTGTCTCTTTTGGTGAGAAATTTAGTGCCCATTAATTTAATTTCAGGTTTTTTCTGTACTCCAGGGACACCTTGGAGACCTGCTGAGTTTTTCCAGATATTTTTGTTTTTGTTTTTTTTTGGATTTCCAGCATCCGCAGTTGTTTGCTTTTATATTATTATTTTGTTTACAGCTCGGAGACAATCTGGTCAAATAAAAGTAAATAGTAAGTAGATAATGAAATAAACCTTGCAATTTTAGACTGCGGCCCCATTTACCAACTGGCTTCCACCTCCCAGATTGGTGACTGTGGGTGACCAAAGCTGACTTTGCATTCACTGGAAAATTCCTGAATAATTTCCAGTTGATTGTTAACATGCCTCATTTTTTTATTATTGCTGTCATTTATCCAAGTAATGATTGATCTCAATTTACACTGTTGCTGTCGCTCACTTCCCCTTACTGCATTTTCTCAGTAGTGCAGATGCTGTGCTCTGTCTTCACTTCTCATGAGTTCTTTTACAGGCATAATTTAAGCCAGACAGCTGAGTGAAATCAGCCAATTTCTTTCTGTGCCAAACGATAAGTCAGTCTGGCAGGAGGCAAAAATGTGGCCACAGTTAATATTTAATATCCTGACAGTTTTGTTACTGGACTAACCTGGATAATTGGGAATTAATTTGCATACCTAACCAAACAAGAGCAGAAATGATTATTACCCATTAATCTGCCACTGAATCCAAAAAAATGTATTTTTTAACAGTGTTTATAATGCAATAACAAAACTCTGGTGTCAAAGACCGGGATTTTCCGTGCCCGCTGGTGTCGGGCATGTTCAGTGGTGTGAGTGGACAAAATGGCGTGATCGGTTTCACGATGGCGTGAAACGAGTTCACGATCGTCAGCTCATCGATGGGATGGCGGGCCGATTCTCCACCATTGGATGTCAAGAACCTCATTATAACACATCAGCGCATCATTATTAGGCCTACCTGCTGGAATCATTACCCCCCTCCACTCCTACTGCTGGATTGTCTGCCCACATTGGCGGGAAAGCTTGCCGACGTGTTTCACAACAGCACAGAAGTGACGTGCACATGGCGGGCTGCACTTCACTTGGGACTTTGAGATTTGTGAGCCTACCTTGCTTCGGGCAGCATCCGCAGTCATCAGCGCCAGGCTTCACAGGCAGCACCACCACTTTTGCTTGGACTAACCTGGATAATTGGGAATTAATTTGCATACCTAACCAAACAAGAGCAGAAATGATTATTACCCATTAATCTGCCACTAAATCCAAAAAAATGCCAGGTCAGCCATAAGGCAGGGGTGGCTTTTTAATGGCTGCAGGGCTGGGGCTTGTTTGGCTAAGGGGGAGAGGTGGCCTCAGGCAAGGGGAGAGACTGCAGGATGAGGGCTGTGCTGGGGAAGGAGGTTAACCCAGGGTGTGTGTGGGACACATGTTGATCTGGGCAAGTGGCCTCAAGATGGTGAGGGCTGAGGAGGTAGTCTCCAGGGCAGATGAGGCCAGATGGACTTGTGAGGGTATGTGTGTGAGAATGGGCAGTGATGTCCCTTGAGCTGGCAATGAGTGAGATGCTAGTGAATGTGTGATGGGCTTGAGTGTGTGAGTTTAAAGTGATGAGATGGTTGGCATACCCTGACTGCATGGATGATGTCATTCACCCTCTAGATGGCCAATGTCTTCTGTGCAGAATTGGCACTGAACACCACTGCCACTGCCTCCCAAGCCTGGTTGGTCATGCCTCTGCCCATCCTGTGACCAAGTGGGGGTAGAGGACATCACAGCAGGCCTCTAAGGCGCCGTGAAGGAGTTCCAATGACATGTCACTAAACCTGGGGGCTGCAGTCTTTTTGCCTTTTGTGGACATCTTCCCCGCAGTAATTGTGGGCTGGAAGCACTGAGATTTGAGCACGCAGCTGGACTTTAAATATGGTGCCAGGTTTGATGAAACGGCGAGGTGATGGCTTGGCAGGCGAAAGAGAGCCCGCCCCCATCAAAGCAGTGTGTTTTCTGGGAGTGCATAGCTAATGCACCAGGTTTGGGACAATACGGCATGAAAACCCACCATTGCGGCCGGCAGGTAATACATCATTTTACCTACCCACTTAGTGCAAAGCTGGGAAGATTCCACCTGGAGCGCCACTATGTGGGATTTAAAAACTAGTAACGCATGACTGCATCTGTAGGAAAAAACTGTAAAATGGAGATTCACCATCAGCAAATCTTAACGTACTTGTGATATTATGTTAAAGTTCAATGGCCCCCATGCATCAAGCAAGGAGCCATGCTTAAAGCAAGCAAGAATCGGAGAGAGAGCCACTATACTGTCATTTGTCAATGAAAGATCTCTTGAAGCATGGTTCTTTATTGGAATCATTGAATTACTAAATTTACCTGATTGACATTGCGGATGAGATTTCAACTCACTCAAAACCCATTGTATACAGAGTTGAAATCCAGAGTTGAAATCTGTTCCCTCATAGAGTTGAAACTAAAACGTTTCTGGTTAAATTGATTGCAAATTGGTTGACCGAAGGGTATAATGAATATTAATGACTGAAGTTATGTTTAGTTGAGAATACTTTGTTCATGTCATAATAACAGCAAGATGGTGAACGTAACTAAAGGTGAGGCAAGGATGAAACTGAATCAAAAGGTAAAAAATGTTAGTTATAATGTAAATCTTCTATTCCATTATTTATTGTGTAATGCCCATGCATGTGTATTCATGGATGTATGAAAAAATGAACACTTTTTTTTGTTAAAATAACATGGTGAATGGACAATCTGCATTGTAACAAGGTAGACTCAAGGGGGTCAGGTGACCTTCCCCTTCTCTGCAAATATACATGAAACTGCACAAGGCTAGAAGTAGTCTGCTTGCCTGGCCAAGATATTAAAAGGTAAACAACCTTTTTGAACACTCATTTGAGAAGACATTAAAAATGCAACAGATCTCACCTGTGGGTTTAACAGCTACTATCGTCCGAATGCCTATAGAAACTGATGCACAATGACCATATACATTTAGTGGCTGTAGAATGAAATTCCACAGAATGCGTATGAGGAAGGACCATTCTATCAAAAGGAGATGCAATTGCCGAGATTCAAACCCCATTGCCTATAAACGCTAATGTCAGGAGGGACCATTTATGTAGACAATGGAAACCCCAATACTATTGTCACCTGAGAGAAACTGGCTTGTGATAAGAAACATTTATTGACTTGAGAGCAGCCTCATGTCAGTTCAGCTGGAAAACAAAGGAAATCACGGAGGGAAGAGATCCCACCTAGCAAAGGAAAGACCCTGCCTAGAATCCACTAATAGGCAGAGAAGTGGGGCTATCCTTTTACCTGCGGACTTGAAAAAGCAAGCCAGATCTTCGCTACAGGAGCTCCACTACACTTCAATTAGGATAAAGTTAGAAACCTACTGTTGCAAGGAATAGGTCACTCTGGATTCATCACCAGAAACTTCCAACCTCCATTTTCTTCAGTGGATCATAGCGAATCATCAGGCCTGCAACATTTCCAGCTTCCATCTCAAAAGATTCAAAAGTAGTAGTGACTTATTGTTTTTTTCCTAAAAATCTCAGTGCATGCTACCACTTTTGTAATCACCTTTTCTTATTTATGTGTGTCTTGTGCGCATGTGTAGGTGGGTGCTTCTGCATTAATACTCGGGTATTGAGAAATAAGTGTTTCTTTTTTCTTTCTTTAAACTTACGAGAAAACCTGTATTGTCCGCTCTTGAGAGTAACAACACTCGAGGGGTTCAAACACTTCTTCTTTAAAAAACATCTTGTAGCTATTAGTCGAGAGTGAGAAAAAATAGAACCATCCTATCTTCTCTCCAATGTCGATAACAACTGTTCTGCTCAAAATAATTCCTGTGAATGTTTCCCTGCTGATTCTCATTCCACTTTGATTATTGCTTAGTCTTTACTATTCCAAGCTTTTCTAACCAGCTGTCCATCTTCCACTCTATCAAAACTTGAGCTCATTCAAAGCTCTGCTGCTGCCCATATCCTAACTTGCACCAAGTCCTATTCACCCTTGCGCTGGCTGACCGACATTAGCTCCCGGCCTCGATTATAAAATTCTCATCCTCGTTCTCAAACTTCATCATGGAATCTCCCCTCCTAATCTCTGTAATCTCCACCAGCCCTTCAACCTCCAAGAACAAGATCTTTGCACATCTCCAATTCCAAACACTTACAAATCCTCAATATTAATTGCTCCAACATTGGTGGCCATGCCTTCAGCTGCCCAGGCCCCAAGTCCTCGAATTCCCTCCTCAAGCCTCTCTGCCTCTCTATCATTCTCTTGTACTTTAAGATGCCTCTTTAAACCCAGATCTTTGATCAAGTTTTTGTCACTTGTCACAATATCTCCTTTATGGGCTCAGTGTCAAATTTTGTTTGATAAAGTTCCTGCGAGGCATTATTACAGATGCTAATAAATGTAAACTGCTTTTGTTTCTTTAAATGTTTGGACCATCTGTGCTGCCATGACAATCACTTTCTTGCTGAGAATTATAATTAAACGATGTCCTTCACACACTGTTCCTTTGTAACTTGCTTGATTTTTAGCTCACTTGTCTCTTAAACTCATGGTTTAAGCCTATTCCAGCATTTGTGCACATAATCAGGACACTTCAATCCAGTATTGAAGGATGGCTGCTTTTCCAAAATTGCTATTTTTGCAGATGAGATGTTAAATTGATGGCCCATCTGCCTTAGCATGTGAATGTAAAAGACCCCTTTGTAACATTTGAAGAAAAGTAGCTCTTACAATGTCTTAACCAATATTTATCCCTTAACTAACATCACCAAAACAGTTTCACTGATTGTTTGTCTCACTTGCTGTTTTTGGGGTCCTGCTGTGTGAAAAATGGCTGTTATACATTTGCCTACAAAACACAGTGCCAATAATTTGAATAAGCAAATAATTGGCCATAAAGCACTTTGGGATGTCCTGAGCACTTCTAAGGCATTATTTTGATGTGAGTCTTTTCTAAGTTTCTACTCTATGTGACATCATTCATGGTCACTAAGTGACTGGGATAGGAAAGGTGGGGAATAAATTTAATGCTATGGTTATCATTCTGATTTATTTCAAATTGGAAACAAAAAAAACCATGAAAAACCAGTTGATGTAAATACATGATAATAGAATGATCTGATTAGAAGAGTAAGAATAAATTACAAAATAGAAAATATTGGGAATGAGTTTAACCCTGCTGACCTGGCAAAAACCAGGTGAGTGGACATTTAAAATCTTCCAGGTCACTTACTCACCTCAGTGCTGCTGAGAAATGACCTGGTGTAGTTTTCATCTCTTCTCCTAAACAACTGGGAATAGTACCCATCCAAAGCTGGGGAGAAGTTCATTTTAACATATGCAAGTCAGGTTCCAAGATTATCATTGGGATCCAACTGCAATTTTTACTAGGCAAATTCAGCAGAAAGCAGCAGTGTGTTTCTTGCCAGGCAGACTTAGTGAGGGAGTGTGGACTGGGGCCTGAAGAAGCCCAAAAAGGTAAGTTTTAAATTTCATTTTTTACTCTCCTTGTGGGGTGAGAGAGTGTAAGAGAGCTCCTCTGAGCCCCACAAGGAAAGATTAATCCTCCCCTATTGTGATTTGGTTGGAGAGATTCAGGCCTTTTAACCATACTTAAGTCAGTAAAGTAGTTTTAATGTAAAATAGAAAGTACTGGAATTGTACAAAAATCAATAAATATCTGAGAAAATGATAAGTTAATACCTTGGATTGGCCTGGCTACAATATTTTTAGTGATATTTCTGTTATTTTTCCACTGGCAGTGCTAAATTACTTTCGTTAGTAAAGCTAACAATTATTGTCAGCTAAATCACATTGATCATGAAGGGATGTCTAAAGGGTTTATTTTTTGTTCAAAGTTATATTAATATTTGAGGATTGCTGAAAAAGACACAAGTTGTGGAAGCTTTTCATCTTGCACTCATCAGGACAGTTTGCAAGAATACCAAACGTAAATGGAGCAACCAACAATTTATATTTCATGAGAATAGAGTGCTGATTGGCTGGCAAGTGGACTCTGATTGGTAGAGGTGTTGCCATGGAGAATGCACCAGTTAACTGATGACTGTCAGTTAACTGCCAAGCTTTGTTTAAATTCAAACCAGTCAGGTTGACTCTGATTGGTCAAGGCATTGCCCTGGAGAATGAATTAAAGAATAGCTGTCACCTCTTTGTCTAGCTGAAGCAGGTGCAATGCTTCTAGTATGTAAAAGCGCTACATATATTAATACACAGGGCCCTATTGTTTGCAGACAGAAAGAATACATACTCACATTGCAACTGTTTCAAATAAACAAAAAAGGTGACCTCTATTCTTTGGTTCATTCCCCAGGGCAATGCCTTGACCAATCAGAGTCAACCTGACTGGTTTGAATTTAAACAAAGCTTGGCAGTTAACTGTCAACCATCAGTTAACTGGTTCATTCTCCAAGGCAACACCTCTACCAATCAGAGTCCACTTGCCAATCAGCACTCTTTTCTCACGAAGTATAAATTGTTGTTTGTTCCATTTACATTTGGTATTCTTGCAAATAGTCCTGATGAGTGCAAGATGAAAAGCTTTGACAAAATGCATTTTTTTCAGCAATACTCAAGTTCTGTACTATCAAACAACTATTTAACAAATTATATTTGTTAATATTTTTCATAACTGCCTCATTTTTACCTTGACAGATCTGTTGTTATTCTGTCACTATTATGAACTATTTTCCTCAATGGTTTCACTGTCAACCTTTGGTAATTTTCTATAGTTGGACATATCTGTAATAGGCTTAGCTAATATGGTTTTATTATATCCATGGCACTTCTGCCCATCTTGCAGCAAAACAGCCACAAGTGTCATAATCAAAATCATCTTAGATTGAGGTTATTGTTGTCAATAAGGAAAACAATTACTTTGTTGGAACCATCCATTTATTGCACTGCAGGTAAGGAATTGGAAGTAAAGCCCCACGTTAGTAGACAGTGAAAGAAAATTAAACCAGATATTGAGATTTAAGGCCAAATGCTGACATTAAGCTCAATGAGCTCAAAAATCAATAAATGTTTTCAACTTGAAGGAAGTGGCTAACTACTTTTAGCAGGAATTGCTTCAGGTCAATTAAATGTTTGTTTATTGTCCAGTGCACAACAGGCAACCTGTTATGGGACTAAAAGTATGTGAGCAATTAATTCTAGCAAAATAATTACAGGCAGCTACACGTTAAATGAGTCAGGTGTATTGATTTTCATGATGTTAAAAGTTAAAATACATTACAGCAAGATTGACAATGACGTTGAGCCTATGTTTACTTTTAGTAATGTGGTGTAAATGAAAATATTTTTGCTACATAGAAAAACTTTGAAAAATGCAACAAACTGAAGACAGAGCTAATGTGGTAATATTAATAATAAAGCTAGATAAAACTCCACAAGAGAACCTGATGGCACAGGTAAGTGGGAAAATGACCAGCTACTTACTGTTGATAATTTCCAGGGGAGAGGTGCAACTGCCAGAATCACAAACCCGTAGTTTACTTGTGAAGAAAGGAACATTTGCTTATTTTGCTGTTGCCTGTTTTTTTAAAGCAGTTTCTTTGCGTAATATTACAGTCGAGAAGAAAGAATAAAGAATTTGCATTTATATAGCACTGTGTTATTTTGCTTGAGGAAATTTCAAAGTCCTATGTAGATTGCAATATTTGTTGTAGGCAAGTACAGCAACAGAAGCACACTATATGATCTCACTAATAGCACTGCATTGAGACAAATGACTGATTAATCAATCTTTGGTGGCTTTGGTTAAAGGTGCATTGTTTGTCAAGACACTTGAATGACCATTTGTTCTGCTATGAGTTCTCTATCATCCATGTGGACTATCAGAACAGAACACAAGAACACTTGGAAGCAAATGGGGCCAGTTTCACTGTCTAAAGGTGGCCTTTCATCAGCAGACCAGGGTGGGGTGGCGGGAGGGGGGCAGTAACCCAGGCAGGCTTAGAGGCCCTCTTGCCTGCCTGGGTGCAGCAGCAGCTGATGCCTACACTGTAGAGGGGACCTCAGCTTCAAACCCCACCCTTCAAGATGGTTAGGAGAATGGGCAAATAAATGGCAGATGGAATACAACGTGGGGAACTGTGAGGTCATGCACTTTGGTAGGAAGAATAGAGGCATAGACTATTTTCTAAATGGGGAGAGAATTCAGAAATCTGGAGTGCAAAGGGACTTGGGAGTCCTAGTCCAGGATTCTCTTAAGGTTAACTTGCAGGTTGAGTCGGTAGTTAGGAAGGCAAATGCAATGTTGACATTTATTTTGAGAGGACTAGAATATAAAAGCAGGGATATACTACTGAGGCTTTTTAAGGAAGGATGTGCTGGCCCTGGAGAGGGTCCAGAGGAGGTTCACGAGAATGATCCCAGGAATGAAAGGCTTAACATATGAGGAATGTTTGAGGACTCTGGGTCTATACTCGATGGGGAGTTTAGAAGGATGAGGGGGGATCTGATTGAAACTTACAGAATACTGAAAGGCCTGGATAGAGTGGACATGGGGAAGATGTTTCCATTAGTAGGAGAGACTAGGACCCGAGGGCACAGACTCAGAGTAAAGGGAAGACGTTTTAGAACAGAGATGAGGAGAAACTTCTTTAGCCAGAGAGTGGTGAATCTATGGAATTCATTGCCACAGAAGGCTGTGGAGGCCAGGTCATTGAGTGTACTTAAGACCGAGATAGATAAGTTCTTGATTGGTAAGGGGATCAAAGGTTACAGGGAGAAGGTGGGAGAATGGGGTTGAGAAACTTATCAGCCATGATTGAATGGTGGAGCAGACTTGATGGGCTGAATGGCCTAACTTCTGCTCCTATGTATTATGGTCTTATGTATTTCACCAAAGCACTGCAGAATTGTAGCAAGACACCTTTATTCCTGTACTCAAATCCCCTAGCATTGAAGGCTAACATGCCATTTGCCTTCTAAATTGCTTGCTGTTTCAGCATGCTAACTTTCTGCGTTCTTTGTATGGACACACCCTGGTTTCTCTGAGCATCAACATTTACAAGTTTCATACCTTTTAAAAAATATTCTGCTTTTCTCTTTGTTATGACTGCAACTGATGTTATTCGCTGAACAAGACAAATCCAGGAGGGAAGCTCTGAAGAAGAGTCATATGGACTTGAAACGTTAACTCTTATTTCTCTCTCCATAGATGCTGCCAGGCCTGCTGAGTTTTTCCAGCACTTACTGTTTTTATCCCAGAGGGAAACCTGTCTTACTGATCGTAACTTTTTTTTTGTATTTTGAAAAGGAGGGGAAAACTAATGATCCCAGAAATATCGAATCCCAGGAACATTCTTAGGGTGTTAAAATGTAAAGATTTATTAATAATAAGGAAAAAGAAAACTTAGGGCAGAATCGTCAGAGATTTGCACAATGTGTGGTAGCGGGCAGGAAAATGTTGTTTTACCCACTGACCGCAATGGCAGGTTTTCACGCCGTATCATCCCATTTCTGTATGTAGCCACAGGAAACATGCCATCTTGCTGGCAGGCAGCCTCCAATTTGCCCGTCAGCCTGTTACTTTGCTGCTTCCTCATGCAGGGCGCTGTATTTAAACAGCAGCTGTGCAGTTCTCAATGCTTGCAGCCTAGGATAGCTCCGGTGAAGACATGGCCCCAAAAGCCAAGAAGAGTGCAGCCCTAATTCAGTCATGCATCCCGGGACGCCTTCTGGATATCATGGAAGCTCACCACCATGTCCCCTACAGTCGATCTGGCCACAGGGGGCCTATCAGTTTCAACATTCCGGCTTGGGAGGTGGTGGCAGAGGTGGTCAATGCCAATATTGTACACAAGAGTTCAGCCATCCAGTGCAGAGTAAGGCAACCATCTCATTACTCTAAACTCACACACTCACAAGGCCATCACACATTCATCGGCATCTCACTCACTGCCAGCTTAAGGAACACCACCACTCACTCTCTTTCACACATTCCCTCACATGTCCATCTGGGCTCATCTCCACTGGAGACTGACCCCTCAGCCCTCACCATCTTGAGGCAACTTGCACAGATCAACACGTGTCCCCAAACACACCCTGGGATACCCCCTTCCCCAGTACAGCCCTCACCCTGCAGCCTCTTCCCTTGACTGAGGCCACTTCTCCCCCTTCTCCAAGCAAGCCCTAGCCCTACAGCCATTGAGAAGCCACCTCTGTCTTTTGGCTGGTCTGGTTGGTAGAGACCTGCCTGTGATTGCCCCCAAAGTGATGTGGTGCTGCCTACGAAATCTGGCACTGATGACCACAAGTGCTGCATGAAGCAAGGTAGGCAAACAAAACTTGAAGTCCTGAGCAAAGTGCAGCTTGCCAGCTGCATGTTGCTTATGTACGGCTATGGAACACATTGGTGTGCAATCACACCGATGTACCCGGATGATCCAGCATTGGGGGATGATTCCACTGAGCAGGGCTTTTAATGAGATGCTAAAGTATTGAAATTAGGTTTCTGGTGTGCGGTGGCAGGAAATGCAGCCCATCATTGACGATGGCGAGAAGCTGATTTTTGGCCTTCCCACCATATTGTCCCCTCCATGACGCCCAATGCCAATGGGGCAGGAAAATTTTGGCCTTAAAAACACAAGAATAAAATTACACAGTTAAAGCAGTCTTGCAAAACATTCTCGAAAAGGACTCACTTTGTCAGAACACCCAAGTAAACTACTTGGCAACAGCTCCCATACAAATTTTGACCATAAATTCCAGTAATATTACCCAAGGTAAAAACTGCTATCATTTAGTAAGGAATTCCACATGACTTCTCACTCTCTTTCACTCTCCTGTGGAAATCCCAGAAAGAAAGGTTCAGAAAAAGATTGCTTTCTGAAAACAAAGACTTTTCTGGCTTGAAACTGGGTGGCTGCTTCAAATTCACAATTTTTCTCAGCACAGAGTTGGTCTCAGGACATTTCCCCCACATAGCCAACACAACTTAACCAAACATCTTTTCTTAAATATCCTTTCCCTTTTTGAACTTAGACTCCATTGTTCTAAGCACCTATTTGAACTCAATTTTCCCAAAATATGGAAACCTTTCATGTTTTCCTATTGCCTCTACTTTTGGGTCAAATAAAATTGAATAAACTTCCCTTGTTTAGTTATGAAACCTTTGTAAGTTGTAAAAGTCACTTGACACTTCTAAATCCCCTTTGAAATGTAACAGCTGAAAAGTGAAATTCCTATCTATCATCTAATGCAAATTTTAAAACTCAACTTATTTACTTAAAATTCCACTTCACCGTAACCTCTCATTACAAATGCATGCATTTAGCCCCTTTACCTTTCATCACTCTACTCTCACAGACAAGCCTTCTTTACTAACCTTCCTCCAATTTAATCACACACACACACACACCCTTCTTTACAGAATACCACCATATTCCCAAAAATATTTTTAAAAATCCATCCTCACATTTTCTTGTGACCAATGTGAATAACTTCACACTTCCCCACATTATACTCCATTGGCCTTATTGCCCACTCACAATCTATATCTCTTTGCAGCCTCTCTATGTCCTCCCTAGGGCTTACCTTTCCATCTACAGCAAACTTTGATACATTACTCCCTGTCACTTCATGTAAGTCAATAATATAGCTTATAAATAGCTGAGACCCCAGTATAGATCCTTGCACTCCACTAGTCACAGCATACTATCTTGAAAATGTTCCATTTATGCCCACCCTTTGCCTCCTCTCCATTACCCAATCCTCTGTCCATGTTAATATATTACCTCCAACTCCATGAGCTTATTTTGCCTTTTAGCCTTTTGTCTAGCAACTTATTGAATGTCTTTGGAAATCCAGGTATAGTACATCTACTGATTCCCCTTTATCTACCCTGCTTGTCACATCATCAAAAACTCTAATAAATTTGTCAAACAGGACATGTCTTGGTTTAATGTCTCATCCAAAGGCCAGTTCCAATGATTGTGCACTTGAATTCTAGAGTGGATCTTGAATGACTGACCTTCTGACTCTGAGGCAAGCATGGCACTGATTGAGCCAAGCAGTAATCCTGCTTAGGAATTGTTATGAAATCTATACTTACCTTGCTGAGTTTGGACATTGGGAACTCCAAGCCCTGACAGTTTTCAGATTTCCTGTGCATGCACAAGCTGTGAACGTGCTGCACATGTGCAGTTCTACCTCTTTACACTCTTCAGGTCCAGGACAGGTCCTGTGTGTGTACATGTAGAGAAAAAAAGGCATAAAAAGCCCAGGTCAGGTGACTGGGTGTGGAGTACCATAGCCAGCAAATGTGCCAGAGAGAAGGACAAGGAAGAGGGAACAAGGAGAGGTTCCACGAAGAAGAGTCCCAGGTGAGGGACAAAAATAGGGGACAGTAACTGGTCCCAGTTAAGTTCAGTTAAAAGGAAGGAGCAGAGAAACAGGCTCCAATTGGAGAAAATGACTGGAGGGAGCAGACTTAAGTGAAGTGGGCTTGGGAGAAACCCTGGAAATAGATGAGGATTTGGAAGAAGCCCTGAAGATCCAAGAAGACAGCCAAAGGTTGGTGACTCCGTGCTGCGGGCCGCTGGGACAAAGGCCCCTCCTTAGCAGCAGTAGTATTCTACTCGTATGGTCGAAGAGCTGAAATTGTGCTTGTAAATTAATGCTTGAGTGCACTTGGGAATCCAGGGAAATGGAATATCTGGAGGCAAGATTGAAATCCTGCGAGGTGAGATGTTGTTTAAGCCACCTGAGTTGGGATGACTTTTGGAGAGAATTCCAAGGCGGGTTCTTTGAATGTGAAGATGGGAAACCCTTGTGATGGAGTTTCGGTAAGATTAGTTGACTCACAGTGTGACTAAGGCGTGGGTGGGTTGTTGAGGAATCTATATAGTCTGTTTTGGTTGCATCTGTCATTTATTGTGTAGTGCAGCGCGTCCGACCACAGTTTCCCTGTTAATTCATATGTACCTCATATTTACCCTGGATGTTGAAGTATAAGATAGAAATCGCAAATTCTTTTATCTTTCTGACCTTGTATAGTAAAGTTTATTTTTTTTTTAAATTGTGGTATCTTGTGCTTTATTCTGTTAGCAAGTGTTTTGAATCTCAGGCTTTAAAAGCGTTATTGGTCCCTAAGTGGACCTCACCAACAACTTGGGGGGTGGGGGGGGGGGGGTGGTCTGGCCAAGGATCATAACAGAATAAAAACAGAAAATGCTGGAAATACTCAGTAGTCAGGCAGCGTCCGTGAATAGACAAGCAGAGCTAACGTGTCCGGTCGATGACCTTTCCTCAGAACCATATTTAGGCGATCTGCTTTTGGGGTGACTGACAGTTTGCGGCCCTGCCAACTGCTGCATAGTGCTCGACATCTATTATAAAATATAAAATGTAAATGTAAAAAGCTTTCCGAGAGGTCATTGCCACCATGGAGTGTGCTCCATCCAGTAAATACTTCACATTTCTGGGTGGGTGTTCAGGAGAAAAAAAGTTCAAAGGTTTTTGAACAATTGTATCCAATCCGAATGACCTAGCCGTGTTTGTATTTACACACATTCATATTTTTCTCAAGCCAGAGTACACGTTAAACTCTGCCAGATTTTGCGATCTTTACTGCAAAGCTGCTTCTCATTTAAATTCACAAAACAATATGACGGGGAAAATATCTGACTCATAACCAGCACAAAAATGTTCTTTTTTCCTCTCGGTCAATTAAAGCAACTCTTCAGTGAGATTTATTTTGAGTTGCTGGCAATGTTTTATGCACGGACAGTGCAGCTTTAAGGGGCAGCTGGAAGCCCCTCACTGGATGTAACAGAATGATGTCATTCGCTCTTCTTTCCATATGCGACAAACTTCAGGGCTGGAATTTCTACTGTACGGTGGAAGGGAAATATAATCCAAAGGTACTTAATTATTTTTGCCGGGCCGTGAAAAAAAATGAATTTTCCACCCTGAAGTAACCTTACAGATATTTTCCTCCTTTCGTTAGTTGCTGATCACACTAAAGCGTTTTAACACTTACTGTTTGGAGAAGGTACAATGTTTTAAGTGATCCTTTCTTCAGCGGAGTGAAACAAAATCAGTGAGCAACTTTGCTAGCGGTGACCGAGCTAACTGTTGAGTTCCTTTAGACCAGTATAGTATTCATGCGTTATTATCCAATTTCGGCACTGTAAGTAACATGGTCATGGAAACAACAACTTTATGACACAGTTGAATAATTTTCTTAATCTCATTCATAGATATTCTTGCGAAATTTCAAACGCATTTGAACCAAACATTAGTTCAAAAACGGGAGATGAGAAGACTGATTTTTTTGCTCACGCTCTGTGTGGGGGCAGCTGTTGGACATGGATATGGATATGAAGGTGAATGGATTTTGTTATGTTTTCTTGTGATATTGAGGGAATCTAAGAGCTGGGGAATTTTCATTCAAATTCCAATTTCTTTTCTGTGTGTTTCTTTTTTTTTTCTGAAACCATTAATTTCTCTGCGCTGTTCCATGAATCAGTGGACCTGAAGTACCTCCGTGGGCTACAACTGGGGCTCCGGGTCTCCTCCCTTCCTTAGTTCAGCTCAGCTCAGAATGAGAATTTAGCCCGCTGCCTCGCCTTAACACTAAGATGAGCAGTGTCTTTATGCTGTAGACTACTGAAGGAAAGGGAGCATCTGCTTTTTTGTGGAATAAGTTAACAAAACAGGTCAGTTAAATGGAAGGTTGGTGTCAGTGGGCAGTGGAGGAATTAAATTGTAAAGCAACTTATTTAATGTGTGATTGCTGCTTTGCTGAGGAAATTTTTTCTGTTTATTTTGTGTCTGTAATGAATGCTGACTGAATGAAATTGTATCAGTGAAAAAAAAACTCAGCAGGTCTGGCAGCATCTGTGGAGAGAGAAACAAGTGTTAACGTTTCAAATACATATGACTTTTCAGCTGAAGAAGTCATATTGGACTCAAAACGTTAGCTCTGTGTTTCTCTCTCCACAGATGCTGCCAGACCTGCTGAGTCTTTTGAGCATTTTCTGTTTTTGTTTCAGGTTTCCAGCATCTGCAGTGTTTTGCTTTTATAAAAAGGTGTTGCTTTCACCCAGAGTAGCTGAATTTGATCCTAATTGAGGTGGAGAGCGAGGACAAATGAGCTGATTTTAACTCTTGACAAGAAGTTGGTGGAAGCACATGGTGATGCAGCGTGGATGTGTGAAGCATAAGCTCAGCACGTTAGCTGCTGGGCCTCATTCGTATCCCGATGGTCAGCTGCTCATTTTTGGCAGAAAGCAGCTGTTGGGCAGTGGTGAAAGACTAAAACTGGGCAGTCCTAGGACACTTGCCTGCATCAGATTGGCAACAAGCTAAGTGGGAGTGTTGGGGGGGGGGGGGGTGGGTTAAGGTGGTGTAACAATGGGGTGTAACAAGGATCTGGTGGCTGGAGGGGAGAGGGAATGGGGAGGGGATGAAAGGGGGAGAGTGGAGAGGGAGAGAGGGGAGAGGGGGAAGTAGAGGGGCGAGGGGGAGAGGGTGAGACGGAGGGGCAAAGTGGGAGGGAGGGAGAAAAAGGAGGCAATTGGCTGGGGGAGGAGGGGGGCCCAGGGCAGTAGAGACCTGGACTTCCCTTGTGATGCCTGGAAAAGCAGTTCTATAGGTGGGGCTCCTCCTGAGTTGGAACTGAGTTGAACTGTTGCATTCCCCTTGGAGAAGGATAAATATTTCTATGTTAAATCTTAGCCTTGGTGTCCTGTACTGGGGAGTGTTTTCTCTCTCTCTTTCTCTCGCTTATATGCCAATGACTCAAAATTAATGCTAGAGAGAATCACATATAAGTAGAATTATATTTTAAAAAACAACAGTTTACGGGTGTTAATTGAGAAAATTGCCAGCTTTCTGCTTCCTTAAACAGTGCTTTAGGATTTGCTGCTTTTCCATTCAACTCCAGTTTGTTGAATTGCCAAAGGGTGATTAGCTAAAAAGTTAGCTGTAAAATATTTTTGATTGAACACAGCTGAGATTTATTGAGGTTATAAAGCTGCGATGGTTTAATGAATTAAAATGAGCATCAAGTGCCACCAGGAGGTTCAGCAATATAGGAAAATGAGAAAGGTAAGAGCTTCTGAGCTCAAAAACATAACAGCAATTGATCTTATAACAATTCTGTGGTTCCACTGAGTAGAGGTGATTTGGAAAACTGAAACACATTCCATCCAGATTGTTTTCAATTGGGAATCTGATCCTTTTCAATAGGAAGCAAGATAATTCAACCATAATTTAATACCTAACCAATACAATAATTTTCCGGGATGGGGGTGGGGGGCGGGAATAATAATTACCAACAAAAATTCACAATCACTTAATTGACTACTACACAGGGAGAATTATAAAAATGCTAAAGTTCGTGAGACGTTCAATAAATTGTGGTAAAGATTTGTTGTGCTCATCTGATCTTTAATCTCCTGTAGGATTTCTTCCCAGACTGTGAATTGGTCGACATAATGATGTTTTCAAGCTTTGGCCTGGTCTTATCTTTTTATTCAGAAAAATTGCTGTCTATTATTTCTTCTGTGAGCTTTCTAAGTTTGTGCCGTTTAAGATTTGTTGTAAAAGTTACAATTCATTTACCTTTGTGTTGTTAGAAATTGCCCAATGTCATGAGATTTGGAAATCTATTGTCCCTACCCATATATGCGCTTGTTTGAATTCAGGGTGAGTCTGTTACTCAAAATGTATTGATGCTGCTGTGAATGGCTTTTTCACTTATTTGCAAATCTATGAACAGAGAGTGTCACTGGGACAGGATGCTTCATCTGCAGAGTATGATGTTGGCGCTAACCACTGTTGGGGTCGACTTGGAATATGCCCCTTGATTATCTTTGGAGTTAACAAAGCTACCAGAAAATAAACAGTTCCTATAAGCAGAAACATGACCTTCCCAAATAGATATATCTAATTTTCTAAAGTGGAGGCTATAGTTTTGAGAAGCACAGTTTGAATAACTTACATTGTGTACAAGCACATTGCAGAGTGCCAAACAATGTTAAACCTATCATTGACATGTTAATGTGATGTTATGATGAAAATGACAGATGGTGGCTTTTGTGTCTTGGGAAGCCAAAAACGAATTTGCCAAGTCTTTCTTGAGAAAAACAGAGCTCCTTTAACTAACTTCTGGTATTTGCCTAACTTTTCCTACCATTTTGTAACTCCTGACATACGACACAAAAATCTACACCAAGAACTCTTAAGTTCCAGTGAGAATATTCCTAGATAGGGGTTGCATTGTGGAATGGTTAATATATGAAATCAAATTCTTAAAATTCCAAAATTATATTAACATAGAGTACAATGGGAGAAATCAGGAATACTTGTCCCAAAAGGCTGTGAATGCTGGTAGAATTTGAACTTTCAAGAATGAGATTGATAATTTAGTTAGTTAAAGGTATTGAAGAATATGTAGCTAAGGTAGGAAAAGATCAGCCATAATTTAATTGAATTGTGGAACAAACTTAAGGGACTAAATGGACTACTCCTAGTCCCTCGTTCTTACAATTCACCTCACATGATTTTAACCCTACCGGTCTGGCAGAAACTGAGGGAGTGTTCAACTGGAGTCGTCCAGGCTCCTTACCAGCCCTAGAGCTGTCAGGTTTGGACCTTCACTTGCTCATCTTAGCAGGAAGCAGGACAAATCTCCCAAAGCGCATGGGGTTGTTTTTGACACAATGCAGAGACCTCTTTATCCTGCCAAGGCAGCCCTCAACAAAGAGGTTTGATGTTAGTAGGTGCCCATAAGGCATGCCCTTTGTTCAAAGGAGAGTACAGTCCGGGTGCTTAGATCGAAGAAATTCAGCAACATTGGCTTAGCAGCTCATTCAAACCAAGGAGACACAATATACTAAATACTAGGTAAGTGTAATTTGAGATTTGTCCTGCTTCCTGCTAAGGTGAGCAAGTGAAGATCCAAACCTGACAGATCTAGGGTGGTAAGGAGCTTGGGCAATTCCAGTTGAACGCTCCCTCTTTTTCTGCCAGACCGGTAGGGTTACAATCATGTGAGGTGAATTGTAAGAACACGGGACTAGGATTTAATTTACAATAGGTACAATAGGTAAGTAGACAATTAAAGATTTTTCTTTCTTCTTCTCTTGTGGGGCTAGAAGGAACAGTAGTGCTCCTTCAGGACCCTCAAGGAGAATGTAAGCATTCCCCACCATGATCTTGCTCTCCCTCCATCCCCCCAACCCCCCAGCTTTTACAGGAGTCTCAGTAGCTGATCCTATCACTTACCAGGTCTTGGTGATTACCTGCTACCTTGGCTTGAATCAGTTGGGTGGTTAATTGTTGGGGTTTACATGAGCCTTGGAATAAAAATATCCCAGGCATCATTTCCAGAACAGTGGGTGAGTTTCTAACTCATAATAGGACATAGCCATTTTAAACTGGCCTGAAGTTAAAATTGAGTCCGCAGGATTACAAATTGTAAATGGAGTAAACCCATCACTGCTTTGTTCACCAATGCCTGTGCACTTTTGCATGTGTGGTTGGAATTTGGCTTGCACACTTACCTATTATTTAATATATTGTGTCTCCTTGGTTTGAATGAGCTGCTAAGCCAATGTTGCTGAATTTCTTCGATCTAAGCACCTGGATTGTACTCTCCTTTGAACAAAGGACATGTCTTATGTATAATGGTGATCTGCCCAAGGGAAGCTCCTCTGTTCGCTTCTTCATGACTCGCAATCTTGTACTTTCCTCTTCAGTTGCTCAGAGAAGCTTCCCATTTTCAATTTCAGTGAATAATGAGCAATATGACTAGGGTAAAAAATATATGAGGTGTTTTCCCATTGCCTTCCTTGTATGTGTTTAAAGGAAACACAAGTCCTCTTCCTGAAGGACACTTCGCCTGTAATCAGCTGCTTCCCTCATGGATCCAGCTCTTCTGCAATCACCACTGAAAATTCACTGTAGCTGCCTTTCGCATGCCTCGTCATCCTTAGCACAGGGCCATTGCCTGGTGAGTGACAGCTGCCAGGATTCCTGCAAAAGCTGGGGGGTGTGTGGGGGGCTTGGGGGTGGTGTGGGTACATAGGGGTAGAGCAAGATTGTGGCAGAGGATGCCTACATGTCCTTTGTTTCCAGGGAAAAAAATGCAATCTTATTAATTGATACATTTTACTTTGAATTGATTTTTTTTGTGTTAATCAACATGAGGGATACATTATAAGGAACTGGAATACTTCTCCAGTTTGGCAAACAGTCTCAGCATTGTCAGGAAGGGTTAAAGCTCCTTCTACCCTTCAGCTACAAATCTTAGTTCAAACTTCTGGAGCAGAGGGATGAGAAAAATGTGGCAAGAAAAAGTACTGAGGGACATGAAGTAATGTAAACTATTTGACTTATACATTGAGGACAGGTTTAAAATGAATAACATCACATATTGGATGGATATCTGGGCCTATAATTCTGACCGAGTAAACCCTAATGGAACCCGGACCAGCTAAGCATTGTGAGAGTTTCATGGAGGCCCTGACAAGCATCTCGGACTTTGTGAAGGCAGTGGAAATTAATTCCAATCTTGCCTTTCAAAAATCATATCACATACTCTCTTAGGAACTGAAGATTTTTTCCATTTGTTACAGGCAGGAAGGAGTTTAATTTAAACAGTCCTGATTTCACCTCTTACCACCTGCCTGTAAACAGAAAAGTGTTTTGGTTTTGATTTCACCTTTTTAACAGCAGCATATTTTCCAACCCTCAGCTATTGGTGTGATCCAATTTCTATTAATAATCCCGCAGAAAACTTGAGATAGGGTAAACTTAGAGGGTTAGTTTATCCACACACACTCAAACCACAGGAGAGAGTGTCACTATGTAGCCCCTTGTGCATTCATACAATAAACAAGGGATAGAGGAAGAAAGATTTACAGGGCAAAGACCGTAGAGCAAAGGATTATTGTCTCATGTGAGTCCAGAATCTAGAATCAAAGTCCAGTGGTGTATTCCTTCACAGAAATCAGCAGGCTGAAAACCGATGCTGGATAATTCACTTTTCCAGTAGAGATAATTTCCACGATGAGATAGGCACACAGAGATGAATTAGCCTTGTAGGCAATGGTATAGGAGTTCAGAAGTTCCAGTAGAAACATTATAGATGGGGCCAGGGATTCAAACCTGGATGGAAAACCTTTTCTGTGCTGCTTGGTTAAAGGGCAGATGGCAAATTGATTTGCAGTGTAGCAAGACAATATAACTGGTTCTTCCAGCTGTGGAGGGGGGGTTGGGGGAGGCAGTCCTTTCATATGACTCCCACCTGTCCACTTTAACTTTGACAAAGCATGTATATTCTTTTGTCTGGGTTCCTGAGATTGTTGTTGTTCCAACCATTAGGAGTTTGAAAGGAAGGTTGCAGGGCTTTCAGTCCTAGCAGGCTAGTCGTCTCCAGTTTACCAGACCTGGCTTATGAAATGTGGATGGCCTTTGTATAATTCCATTTAAATTTGGCCTGTGTAGCCCACAGGGGTCATTAGCATCTCTTCAGAGATAACGAGGCATAAATTTCTTCAGTACTGCCAGATTAGCTCCTATTGTTTGAAAGTCACAGCCAGTCATGGCTTCAGTCACTTTAAAAGATCATTGTTCTGTTTTAAAATTTTAGGAATTACCCATAAGGATATATGTAACTATTTTGTATTTATACATATATATATACATTTAGTGAAAATATAGTGTGAGCCCTTAGCTCTATTACAGTCCTTGTGGCCTCGGAGAAAAAATGAATACTATTTTACTTTTTTAAATGTGGCCTTATGAAGGAAGAATAGGAAGTGAAGAAATAAACATGCATTCTTTCATTTAGACTGGAACATCAGACACACTACTAGCAGGGGCAATTGCAGTTCCCAGCTGCATTTTCCTTTTTATTTTGAGGTTTAAACCTGGGTTAGTTCATCAGCAAGGACATTGTCCGGCCCTGGGACATGGAAGGTTTAAGTGACTTGGGAAGATTTGAAATTCATCTATTGGAGAAGTCTATTCAGAGTTAGAGTTCTGATTTTTTTTCTGTTGGAGATCAGGCACCTGTAAAGCCTTCAGAACTTTGCTTGTCCAACCAAAGGGTCTGGAGTTTTACAGGGTGGTTAGCACTTGGGGGGGTGAGTGATGGTCAAGATGCTCTGGGTGATCACAAGGGAATGCTGAGTTTCTTACTCTGTGAGGGCCAGGTCTTTTGAGCATAGGGCCCAGCTGCTCTTGTCCAGCTTAGCTCCTGCCTGTCCACTTTGGTAACCTGTGGGTTCAGCTGTTCAAATCCAGGGATTGTGGTTAGGCTGAGGGTCAGGAGATTGGGGTGTTTTAGAGGGACTTTGGCCTCTTTAGGAGATTCTGTTCAGTGTCAGGCTTGGGCACTAGCACAACTGGTGCATTCCAGCTTCTGCTGCAAGGTGCTTTGAGTAAGCATAGCGACAAGCGGGCAGTCAGCTCCTGAACTTGGGCCAGCCTTCCTGGGCCTAGATGATAAGAAGATGGCTTTCTAGAAGGGACCTCTGCTGCATCCATATCAGAAAGGGCCACAGTGCTATAGCCTGGTGGGTTGTTATGGATCATTTTAACTGCAGGGGGCAACCCTGTCAGGTCCCTTGCAAGTCTGCATTAAGGTGAGTGAGTATGGGGTCCAATCTGGTTGGTATCCCTCTGCCGGTCAGTTGGGTGGTAGACTCCACATCTTTTGTGGTACTACGGCCCTCTGGTGGGTGGTCAGCTCTTACTGTACCTCCTG
Source organism: Carcharodon carcharias (assembly GCF_017639515.1). Taxonomy (NCBI): domain Eukaryota; kingdom Metazoa; phylum Chordata; class Chondrichthyes; order Lamniformes; family Lamnidae; genus Carcharodon; species Carcharodon carcharias. The sequence goes on from NC_054475.1 coordinate 96,480,460, forward strand.
GTGACTTTTCAACTAAGTGAGGCATCACCTTCATTTTTTCTGGGCCAATTTGGGAACTTTCCTGATCCCATTTAAATTCGCCGTAAAGCTACTGGCCAGACAAGTCAATGGCTTCCTAGCTGGGGCCTTTGGCTTTGGAGGGGCTGGCCTCCTAACTTGTTCCATGTCCCCTGGAACACCTCTGCCCTCAATGGATGTGCAGCTCCAGCTACACTCCCTTGTGGCTTTTTAGCTGGGTGAGGTATCTCACTCCTTATCTGCTCATCTGTTTGGAGTCTCCCTTTGTTCCTATTTAATGTTGGAAAAAAGGTTTTTGCTAGCCATGCTTCAGGCATTTCCTAAACCTTTTCCTTTCCTGGTTTAAAAGCTTGCCTTCCTTCAGAGCCTTTGATTATGTGGGGCATCTCCATCACTATCTCTTTCCCTGCTCTGGGACTTCTCTGGTCCCTATTTAATTCTGGGATACTCTGTGACTCTATTTTAGATTTGAGTGGCCTTTCCTGGACGTCTTTTAATCTTACTGGCCTGGTTTCGGCCTTGCTAAATTCGATCAGCCCTTGCTCAATGTAGATGAGTGCAATTCACTCTTTTTGGGTCTCTGGGCCTTCGCCAGCTTTCTGCTCGCCTAAAGGTTTCTGCTAGTTGGCGTTGGCCTCTTTTCTTTTGCTGGCTAACACCCTACTACCAACCAAATTGTTCCCAAGGAAGAAATCGATTCCTGCTACTGGTAGCTCAGGGACAGCTCCTCCTGTGACAGGGCCTGAATCAAGGTTACACCCTAGGTGGGCTTTATAAGGAGTGCAAACACAAATCCTTTGCCCATTCCACTGTTCAGTGCTTTGGCCTTCAGGGAGGACTTGACCGGGGGTGGGGTGGGGGCACGGATGGTGAGGGGTGGGGTAGGTTTAAGTTTCCCTCCAACATCAAGGAATGAGTGGCCCCTGTGTCCCTGAGCAATACAACAGGCTTGCTCATATTCTGGGATGGGTAGGGGGACACTGTTCCGGAAAGGACAAAACTCCTGAAGCTCTTTGGGAATTTGTCCAACTCAGACATACATAGAGCCATGCCCTCCAAAGGGATGAGTGTATCTGCCTGCTTTGCTATACTACCCACTGGGATGCCCTTTGGGGTCAACTATTAGACCTACAGGCTTCCCTCGCAATTTCTAGCACTTCGGTCTGGAATGGCCTATTTTATTGGAATGTGAACATACTGGTGTCTGGGAGTTCTCCTTTCAGGCTGCAGGAGGGTTTCTCACACCCTCCTTTGTGTTTTCTTTTCTGGGTGGGGGACTTTCTTAGGTAGGTCGCTTTGCTTATCTTTCCAATGATCGTGAGTATGGTTTGGAAAGGGTCTGCCTGAGTTTCCAGGCCCATGGGTGAGATCATAGCTGTCTGCTGTGATGGCTGCATCCCTGGCTGTGAGAATTCTCTGCTCCTCTAGGTGTACCTGCAGGTTGGAGTGTAGGCAATTTGTGAACTTCTCCAACAGTAGTAGCTCACGCAACTCCTCATAAGTGTGTGGGATTCTTAGTGATCTTATCCATCGATCGAATGCAATTTGCTTCACTTGATGTGGGTTTGTGTAGGCTTCTTATGAATGTTTAGAATTGCTGCTGACATGCCTCTAGGACTAACTTATAGGCGCTTAGGATGGCCTTGGTCTGCTCATAGATCATGAATACATCAAGGGTCAGCATGGAGAAGATATCTTGGGCTCTCCCTGACAGATGCTCTTGAAATAAAAATGACCAGATCTCTGATGGCCATTTTAGCTGTCCTTTTTTTCACAAAAGTGGAAAAAAATTATTCCACATCATTCTCTTTGAATTTGGGAATGAATCTAGCATATTTGAGGGCCGCAGAGAGTGGTTCGAGGATAGAGAGATGGGGCGTGCTACTGGGTAGAGAGAGATTTTCCCTTGCAGCCTCCAGCTATCTGGTCTCTATCTCTTTGAGCTGCTAGCTCCATTTCCAATTTTCAGAGCTGGAATTCTCCTTTTTGTTCTCTTGTCTTCTTGCTCCCTTTCTCTTTCTCTTTCCTGAGCTTCCCTTTCTCTTTCTCTTTCCATCTCCTGTAATTCTAGCTGCAATCTGTGCTTTACCAGCTCGAAATTGGCCAGGGGAGGGGATTCGGATTTATGGTTGAGCTCGGCATCTAACTGCTGTACTGGTAAGGTGAGATCCAAATGTTCTACCAACAACTGGATCTGTTCACTTCTCTTCACTTTACAGGGCAGCTTTAACTGTACCTCCCTAGCTACAGCTTTCAGCTGTTCTGTGCTAAGGGCTGCTAAAGTTTCACCTTTCAAATTCCCTTGCTGGACCCACATCTGAGCATCAGAGGTTGTCATTTTCTTAGTGTTAGGGCAGAGGAATTTGTTGTTGTTTTAAAATTTCCTCCAGGCACCAAGTTTTCCTCCTAGCTTCCAATTAGCTCTTTTCTCAGATTTGGCTCATATCTTAACTTGGGACACTGGTCAAAGTCAAATGGGTTATCCCAGACTTGAGCTCCCAATTTCTGTTATGGACAGGAGGCGGTTTAATTTAAACTGCCCTGATTTCTCCTCTCACCACCTGTCTGTAAACAGAAAGGCGTTTTAATTTTGATTTCCCCCTTTTAGCGGTAGCCTATTTCCCAACCTTTCATGTTTGGTATGATCCAATATCTATTAATGATCTCATGGCAAGCTCGAGATAGGATGAACTCAAGAGTGTTAGTTTATTCACACACACTCAAAACGTGGGCGCAGATGTTGCTATGTATCCCCCTGTGCATTCAAACAATAAACGAGGGATAAAGAAAGATTTACAGGGAAAAGACCATAGAGCAAAGAATTATTGTTTCGCATGAGTCCAGAATCTATAATCAAAGTCCAGTGGTGAATTCCTTCATAGAGGTCGGCAGGTTGAAAACTGTTGCTGGATAATTCACTTTTTCAGTAGAGATGACTTCCACAATGAAATAGGCACACAGACAAATTAACCTTGTAGACAATTATATAGGAGTTCAGAAGTTTCAGTAGAAACAGCATAGCTGGGCCAGGGATTCAAACCTGGACAGAGCACCTTTTCTGTGCTGCTGCTTGGTAGGTGGAAGATGGCAGATTGATTTGCAGTACAACAAGACAGTATAACTGGTTCTCCCAGCAGGGTGGGGTGGGGGGGTGGGGGTGAGGAAGAGATGGGTTGGTGGTGGGGGGATTGGTGGGTTCATGCCACATGGCTCTCACCTCTCCACTTTGGCTTTGACAAAGTGTGTATATTCCTTTGGGCTCTTGAGATTGTTAATTTTCCAACCATAAGAATTTGAAAGGAAGGTTGCTGAGCTCTTTATCCTAGCAGACCAGTAGTCTCATGTGGGCCATGCCTGGTTTATGAAATGTAGATGGCCCATGTGTAATTCCTTTTAAATTTGGTTTCTGATGTCCACATGGGTCCTTAGCATCGCTTCAGAGATAATGAGACACAAATTTCTTCAGTACTGCCTGATTTGCTCCTATTGTTCGAAGGTCACAGCCAGACATGGTTTCAGTCATTTAAAAAAGCCATTGTCTAGTTTTAAAATAAATATATTGTATTATTTATAAATGGTGTGAGGTCTTAGCCTCATTATATATTGTTTTAGTTTTCTGCAGATCCTCAGTTGACCTGAGAAAGAGCATTTTTGGGCCATGATGGATTGAGGAGACCACACCAAGAACACTTGCACATGTTGGCCCTACATACAATGGCTCTGTTGCTGCACGGGGACCAATTAGGCCTACCCCAAATACACTGAGAGAAAAGGATCCATTGGAACCTTGGCTCCTGCTCCTCTTTGTGCTCCACAAGCATATACACAATTGAAAATGTGGAACAAACTCTCAGCAAAAAAGAAACTGAGGCTGAAGCAGTAAACTTTTTCTTTTAAAAAAAGAGAAATAAATAGCTAGTTTGGAATGAGTCTTCAATTAAATATTTGATGGCCCTTTATAATTGGAGCTCAGTGTTTAATGGATGAGGTAACTCGGTACGAAGATCATCATTATGGCTGAATAGGCTCACTGGTCCTAGAAAATTAATTTTATATTTGTGGAATGTCAAATTTCTCCATCACAATAAAAAAAGTCACATTTTGTCTTATTAAAGTTTATGATAGTTCAGCTTTTACATTAATCCTATATGTATATCCCAATCATTTATTTCATTTCCTGTAAAATTTTAATAGTGAAAATTCAGTGTATTCTATTCACTGGTTTTCTACCTGTGAAACTGTTTAACTTTGATTGGCTGATTATCTTGGTCACTGACAATACTGCTGTTGGATGTCTGGAGATCCTCTTGACTCGGCGCTAGATATAAACTGCTGTCGGAGAAAGGGAAAATTGCCACTACAGAGATCGTTAGATCTTTCTTGGCAGCTTTCGTCAAGGTCAACAGTGAGCACCATCACTTCACTGATGACTGCAAAATTTGACCAAATGAGTAATAATGCCATGAGTATGTGCTGCAGACATCCATTTTTCTATTGCGTGCCAAAATAGCTACAGTGTCTGAAAGCTGGCGACCTTGGGACAGAGATCCTGCCAGATTTCAGATCTTGCTGGATTTTGGGTTGGGCGGTTCAAGCCAAGGGTGGTTCAGGCCAAGCCAGATCGGGGGGGTCAATGGTCGTTTGGAGTGCAGGAATAGACTAGCGCACCAATGTAGCACCTAGCCAAACTGTCCAGGTAAATTATTTTTTATTTTACTCAAGTAAAATTGATGCAAGGCATGGTCTAAAAATGTCTGGTTTTTAGACAGCTGGATTTGAGACACTCCTGTATTAAAATAAAATCATTGCCAATTCTTTTGTAAGATATATGTGGAAATGGCAGGGATGCTGCTGAGATAACATTTGTATCTAAGGAAGACCAAAAATCCCCAACTATGCCTCATCTATGTCATATATTGATGTTTTTGCTCAAACTGTATTCTTGCTAGTAAAACCTAGGCAGATTTAAAAATGCTTTGACTGGTTATATCATATTTCCAGATGTTTATAACTGGAATATCTGATATTTTGGGAGTAGCCACCCTGTTCCAGTACATATCCCTGTGCATTTCTTGACAAGTTATCTATTTGCTTATTCTGAATGATGTGGGATTGAATGTTTTCATGTAAGGTCTTGTAAAAATAATACATAACCCTTCGACTGGAGCTAGCACAATTTGCTGCTTTCCATCAGTGAGGACAGTTAACAATGCCTGTAATGGAGCTAACATCTGATATCTACTTTCCACAGTGAATTCTAACTTCACTCATCTCAACATGTTTATGAAGGAATCAGTGAAGTTGGTTGTTGAATTAAAGGGATATTGCCTTCATTTAAGAAAAAAACTGGCAGCAATTTCTCTTGGAAGGGGGAAAGCCAATTTTTGTCTGGAGGATCTATGATGTTCCATTTGTAATCATAAATTTAAAGGATGCTCTTAAAATGGTGTTCCTTTATCAAAGACTATTACAACTATAATCCAAGTCAGCTAAGTAGTATATTAATTACTAATTTTGTTTTGCCCTATTGCGCACACTGGGTTATAGTCCTAATTGAAACTATCATTACTTGAAACTGAGTGAAATAATTTATCGTCTATGTCACAATTTTGCAGTTAATTTCCTGACCAATGTAAAATTTTGGCTGGAAGTTTCTGAAAAACACTGAAATGTGAATGATGCCACTATTAATCTGCAAATTAGCTAGCAAGTTTAAGGATTTGTGAGTGGTGAATCTTAAGAAATTGCAGGTCAATTAACGCTGCTCCAATGTTTGCTTTATGCAAATGAAATCTTACTTTCAGCATTCCAGTTAGTTTTAAGCTCTTGCTGGATTAGCACATTTCATCAGCTTTCCCTTGATTTGAGGATGGCACCTACACAAGTTTCTGCCATGGGTCTTCATGTGGCTGAACAGGCTGATTCTCGACTGGGAGGATGTGATAGAGCAGATCATTGATGTTCTAAAATAATACTTCCGGTGTCTGGACAGTTCTGGAAGAGCCCAATTGTACTTAGCAGAGTGGGTCTCAAAACTTGTGGCGGCCTACTGCCCGCTGAACGACCTTGCCATTATGAAGGCACAGCCCTTGTCACCAACTAAATGGCGAGGAGGAGGAGCAGGAAAAACCCCACCCCAAATTTCCTGTTTGCCAACAGTCCCAGAACTTATCTTCCCTCCATTACTGACCTTCAAAGTGTTTGATTGGGAACAATACAAAAATAAAAGCCATTCCAAAATAAACATTCCAAACCAAATTTATACACAAAATCATGTCATGTTCCATACAAAAGTCAATATTCACCCTTGTGCATTCCCTTAGTGCCTATCTTCCATTGCCTTTGCCTGTCCTAGCACTCCTATGCAGTCCTTCCAATGGCTGCTAATGCTGACTGGAACAGACTGCCATGCAGGATGATCTCGACATGGGTCGCAGCATTCTGGGCTGGTTGGCTAGCCAACAGGCAACGTCAAGAACATTGGTAAGAATGGGAATATGAACGCTGTCTATCTGAGAGAGGACAGCAAGGTCAAGCTATGTGGAGCCACTGCTGTTGTACCTTAACAACTCCAGTAATCTGTTGGAGGATAGATTGCTGGATCACTGTGATATCCTGCAAGCTCTTTGCACACTGTAATCCACCCCCATGCTGGCAGTAGCCTGGGCTTGCATGGCAGAAATTTGACCTTGCCTGTTATCTGCCACTGCTCCACCTTATCCTGGGAGAAGAATGCTAGTGAGTGTGGTGCAATGTGTTGGGATGTGGCTGTCATGGTTGAATAGCTGTTTGCAACTTGTGACATGTGACTGTAAGGCTTGAAGCAGTTTGGGAAGCTATGGTGGAGCATATAAATGTCAGGTATTAGTCTGATTGATAGAGAAGTGAGTGATGGGGTTGGGGTGAATTGAACGGTGTCTGAGGCTGGTGTGCAGTTGGAGGGAAATGGCATTTGAAGATAAGTTAACTGACTTTGACTCCTTGAGTGAGTTCCTTGAGCATCTTGTCTCCACATGTGTGTTTGTGTGTGTGTGTGTGTGTGTGTGTGTGTGTGTGTGTGTGTGTGTGTGAATGTCTCCTGGGCCCTGTGTGTGTGTGTAAATGTCTCCTGGGCCCTGTGATACAGGACATTTCGCCTACTTTCCAACTCCTCCACCAAGATCTCCAGTGTAATATCCAAAAAGCTAGGAACCCCCTCTCTTCCATAATCTGCCATTCTTGACGGTTTGCCAGTTCAGATTCAGTTCCTGCATGACTGTCAACACTTCTAGCCACAATGCACCTCCCCTAAATAGATGCTGGCTAGCTTAAGTGGCACTGGCAAGTTCAAATTTTGGGCCCTCTGTTGATGTGTGCAGCAAATGGACAGTGCAACTGGAGCTGTTCCTTTACATTTTCTGAAGATTTAGGAATTTGATTATATCAGGTAGAGGATCCTTCTGCAGTTAGGCTCCTGAATCGTGAAAACTGAAGTACTTGTTTGCGGCAAACTCTGCATCTGAAACGGAATTGTTATATTTACTGTTTTGTGGAATGAGTCGAGACTTCCTGCCTCATCTCATGTTGGGAAGTAGATGCTGATTTAATTCAGTTGCGTTTATTTAGACTGACTCAGAGCAATAGCTTAAATGTTAAAATAGCAAAGCCAAATGAGTAAATGCTTTCATTTTCTGTGGAAATTCTAATTGTAGCATTAATTAAAAACATAGCCAAACATACATGATCCCCCTCAGGATTACCATTTCCTACTGAGAGAACACATTTTTTCTACAGTCACGTATTCATCACAGATATATTCTGCATGCTCTGCCAACAAGATCGGCTTTACTGTTTATAAGTACTGTTGATTATTGCTGTGCCATTTTAGCATAAGCAACATCAAAGATGAGTCTCATCCTGTCTTCACACGAGCATATCGATGTACACTTTCTACCAAGGACTCCTGGTGAGCAATCTAGAGTAGAAGCCCTGGCATTTCCTTGCTTATTACCTTAGCTCAGGCACTCTGAGGCTGATGCAGTGTTCGAGATCGTCTAACTCAGCACAGGCTGGGGAGTAAACTTGAAATTACCTGGTCTGTGTCATTTATTACCATATTTGGCATACATTTATTCACTGAGTTACTAAGGGAACTGCATAGTCAATGCATTGAAGAACTTTTATTTTAATAACTTGATGAAGAAGCCTTGAAGATTCCTACATCAGATATGAACAGGAAATCAGAAAATCTTGAATCAACAAACCAAGTTTGTTAAATAGTTTAGAAGCTGTTATTTTGAATTTGCTGAACGCATTTAAACAGAAGTGATCAGATTTACTAACTGTTCCTTAGCAATGACCCATCACATTGTTCTATTCATAGATTAAGTAGGTGAATCAAGCATTTTTTTAAGCATCAGTGGCTTTATTCACTGATTTTAAACATTTTAACTTGGATTAATATGTGATATCTTTAGACACACAGTTAAAGTTATGTAGTTGAAAGTTTAAAGATTTTGTGGAATGGGTAAAGATCAATAGTTCTAACAACCATATTTATCAATAGCCTCTAGTTATCAATGACACCTTTACTGTAGCAAGAAGTCTCAGCACTCACAGGGGAACACAAAGGAAGTGGATTCCAAGCCATGGTGGAAGTGTGAGGAAAGCTCACTGAAAGTTAGGATGGGTATTGAGAAGAATTTTAAAGAATTACAGAGCTGGAAGAGTTGAGGGAAGGAGTTCCAGAGAATAGCATCGAGGCAGCTTAAAACCCTGTCTTCAAAGATGGGGTGAAGAGAGAGTGGCAGATGTATAGAAAGCCAATGAGGATGGATGGGAACAGAACATATAATTGCAGGAGATTTCTGGGATAGGATGGAGTGACGGAATAGAGAGGGATGTTTTGCTGAAGATGCTATGTTCAACGTGTTGTGGAACAGGAAGTTGGTTTTAGTCAGTGAGAATGGGAGCGATGTACAAGTGGGGCTCCATGCAGAGAAAATATAGACCATTGAATTTTGGACAATGTGGAAGATGGGAAGATAGCAAGCAACAAATAGGAAAATTCAAATCTGCAGGTAATAAAAGCACAGATTGATGTTTGAGTGGTAGTTGGTATCAGATTGGTGCAGATAAGCAGTCTTGAAGATGTAGAGAATGTGGGCTTTAAAATGCACCTTCAAGTCAAACAGGGCACTAAGGTTTTACAGTCTGATATGCCTGTAGAGGAGAATAGAGTTAATGTTAAAGAATCAGCGCTTATGGTGTGTTCGAAAAGTGGTTTTGCTCTTCCAGATGTTCAGAAGGACAAAGCTGTGATTCATCCATGACTTAATGTAATTTAGACATTCTGGTAGCATAGCAATGATTGAGAGATTTTTTAAATTCACTTTTGGGATGTGGCCGTTGCTGGCTAGGCCGGCATTTATTGTCCTTGAGAAGATGATGGTGAGCGGCCTTCTTGAACCACTGCAGTTCATACGGTGTAGGTACACCCACAGTGCTGTTAGGGAGGCCATCTTGTTTCATTGCTTTTAGACTTTTTAGTGGTTTGGTACAGCTGAGTGGCGTGCTAGGGGCATTTTGGAGGGCATTTAAGAGTCAACCACATTGCTATGAGTCTGGAGTCGCATGTTGACCAGGTTGAGTGAAACATTGGAGTGCTATCACAAAAACAACAACAACTTGCATTTGGATAGCACCTTTTAATGCAATAAAAGTCTGAAAGTGCTTTGTGGGGAAAGTTATCAAACAAAATTTGACACTATGTTTTAAACTATTACATTGTATTTCTGTAACTCTCTTTTACTGCTTCAGATTCTACCAACTCCCACTCCTACTCTTCATCATCCTGATAAGTTTTATTCTATTCTCTTTTCTATAAATAAACACATTATATCCTGAGGGAAAACTATCATTGAAACAAGGAGAGCACATCATGGAGTGCAGACTCAAGGAAAATTTGGGAGCAGAATATCATGGAAGGTGGCAGATTGGAGAATTATAGAGGGTGCTGGAGCAGAGACTCTGGGATGGGATTGTGATTTCTGTTCCTGAACTGAGTATTTGATTTTTATCCTGTTGAACCAGCTTCCATTTTGCTAATTCTAAAATCCGGAATCAAAGGTTTATGGTGAGTACATCAATCAAAATGCTGCTGAAAAATTAATTTTTTATAGTTTTCCGTGAATATGTTCTTTCCACAACATTGCTTCACCCATTACAGCGGGAAAAGTAGTTGAGGCAAAGTTTCCTGACTATTTTTCCTGAGAGAGAAGGATAGCTGGCTGTGTTACTGTAAAAATACTCAGCAGAGAACTGTGAAAAACAGGTTCATTAAATAAGAACTCTGACATCCCTTTTTCATTATTGAATATAATGATGTATTTCACTCTGAGAGGGCATGACCTAACACATCTGAAACATTCCATCATCTCTAGTGGTTGAAGTGGACTCAACAAAGCAATAAAAATCAGTAACTGGAGCCCAGTATTAGAGAATGAACAATTTTATTCACCCATTGGAACATAAAATAAATGAAATAGGTCATGTTTGGTTGTGGGTCACCTCAGAAACATTAACATTAACCTTTTTCTGATGCTGCACGATTTGCTGTATATCTTCAGTGTTTCCTGTTTTTCAGATTTCCAGCAGAAAGTGGAGTAGGGATAATGAGTAGGTACTCTAATTGTCACAATGTGACTTGATGTCCTGCAAAGGTCCGTGCTGGGCCTCAACTATTCACTATAATCATTAATGACTTAAATGATGGGGTAGAAAGTCACATATGCAAATTTTCTGATGATACAAAGGTAGGCGACATTGTAAGCAGTGGAGGTGGAAACATAAAACCCAAAAAGGCTTTGTGGATTTCAATGTAGGCAAATGTGATGTCATTCATTTTGGATCTAAAAAGGTTAGAACAGGATACTTTCTAAATGGTGAAAAGCTAGAAACAGTGGAGGTCCAAACAGACCCCCAGATCCAGGTACATGGATATTAAAATGTCATGAACAGGTACAAAAAAAAATTAAAAATGTCAATGAAATTCTGGCCATTGAAAAATACTGAGTGAGTGGGGAAGGGGTAGAACTTTCTTTGCGTATTAATTGTAGTAAAATAGTAAATATTTTAGAAATAATTTGTTTCCAATTTTGGTACGTTGCAAACAGAAGAACCTTTCTCTCAGGGATTGGTGTCAGATATTTCAAAGCAGGCCCCAATTTTAATGCAAAATTAAGTATGACTATAAATGAATGAAATCTGTTTACGTTGAAAAGTTGTCTTCAAAAAACTCTTCTATACTTGCCCTCTTCTTTATATTTGATTACAGGAGAGAGGGCTCCATGTGCCATTGTGCCCCATTTGGATTTGTCCTCAGGTGCCAGTCTCTAGGACAGCGGGATCCCCCCTGCTAATATGGAAACTTGGACACAGAAGAATGCAATGAGACAGCCTAAACATTTTATCTTGCGCAATAAAAGGCACTTAATCTGATGGCATGTTCATAGATCCAAATTTCTCATGGGACTACGATGCCATCTGTTGCAAACATGCCACTTTTTTAGTACTTATGGGTGGAGTTGATGGAAGAGTTATGCGTATCTTGAGGGCTGCTGCCCTCTCAAATAAGTGGCAGGAATTACCGATTTGGAATTTGTCCCTGGAGCTGTTGCTATGAAAGTTACAAATAGACAAAAGAACTGTGCATATTTTTCAAAAATGTTTTGCCACAATGACCTCTTTACATTACAGTGCTTTTGCTGACAAGCTTTGACATTGGCAACAGTGTTGTAAATAAGATAGGTGCTACAGCCTCACCAGGTGCCAGGAACCAAAGCTACTACTGGTGAAGCTGGCTGCTATGTTTCTCTGGCCATGGTTGTGGAAGGGGTGATTGAGCAAGGAGCCTGGTTATTTTGACCTCCGCACTTTCCTGGTGACTTTGTGGACCTTTCCACTCAAGTTTATTTTCCAGCCATCTGCACATGTACAATTTGCATGTGTCATGTTCTATTATCCTGTGGGTGTGTGGGGAGGATTTTACTACGTAAGTGGATAATTTATCTCCACATTTGGAGCTCCCGGATATTAAGTACCACTTCAATCTGTTGTCAGCCATGGCTCAGTTGGAAACATTCTTGCCTCTGAATCAGAAGGTCCTGGCTTTAAGTCCCATTCCAAGGTTGGAGTACAAAAATTAAGACTGACACTCCAGTGCAACACTGAGGAAGTGCTGCACTGTCAGAGGTTCTGTCATTCAATGGAGACGTTAAACTGGGGCTCCATCTTGAGTGGGTGTAAAAGATCCCATGGCATTATTTCAAAAGAGAACAGTGGAGTTATCCCCATTGTGTTGGCCAATATTCATCCCTCAATCAACATCACAGAACAGATTATTTATTTATGTGGAAGTTTGCTGTGTGTAAATTGGCTGCTGCATTTCCATGGTGACCCAATGTTTTTGCCAGGACAGTCCCAGTTTTTTATTAAAAGCCCTGGTGCCCCGACAATTTGCCCAAAATAGTTGAAATATCCCAATTTGCAGCTTTTCCCTCTTTACAGGAACCATATCAGAGGGTTCTGTCAACTGTACACCCTTTCAGACAGCATCAGCGTCACTTCCTTTCCCCTCCACTTTACTTTGCACTCTATTTACTGTTGGCAAACCCAAAAGAAAGCCTTTTGGCAGCACCCTTCAAATCAGAATGCCACCCACTTGCTGACTGTTAAGTGGCTACGCCAGGATACTCCCGCATGTACAGAAATCCTTTTCACCAGCATCCAGATTTAATGTCCTGGAGCACTGGGGGTGAATTCTTTTCCCCAAAAATAAACTGGTTCTCAATCAGACAGCTTTTTGCTGCCCTGGTTGGTTCGCCTTTCAGTGCCCTGATTGGCCATTCCCCTGACCAAAACAAAATAAGTCCTATTGGACAAGCTCTATTGCAATAGAATAATGCTGAGAATTTAACACTATGGAAACAAGAGCTGAATGAGACATATAAGTGTGTTACCACATTGTTTCTTTGATTTCTAGGGTCAGGGTATTCTTATGCTGGAAGCCATGATATTGATTACAGTATTCAATATACAGGAAGCAGTTACTACATAGATTATAAAGGTAAGATGCTCATTTAGACACACATCTGTATTATCATCACTGGCTTTTTCAATTGCTTAATCAAGTCAAATTATTTTAATACTAGTCACAATATTCTGCTTGTTACATAAATGAAATCAAAATGAATGTTTTTGCATTTATTTTATGAGAATCTTGGGAACAAATGAAGATAAGTTACTCACAAATTGATACTTGTGACTATTCCATTTTTAATTAGAGGACAGACTTTCTAATATTTTATAATATGTATATTATTTTCCCTCTAATTCCCTCCTCTCATCTCCTGGAGCTGTTGACTTGTTTTGGGGTTCTATAGGCAGTAGTAATCCTCCTCACTCTCTGTTAAATGGTCATCCCTCACATACAAGTAGATGAGCAAACATTGTCTGGTTGAGTGCGGCTTGTTGTCTATTTGTCAAATACAAGATAATAAATAGTCCGACATTGGAAGAGCTACCAAATGAAACAAAAGGGAAGCAGAATAGAGATGTATTTTGTTTAGCAATGTATCTGGAGAAATTATACTACAGTTACCAGCACATTATTTAAAGTACTGCTTATTGGAGAGGTCAATAAATAAAACTATGGTATAACATATTTGCTTGTAACTAGATCATAAAGCATTTCAACTCATATCGCACATAGGTGATAGGTTGAGAAACCTACACTTGTATCTACACTGATCCACTTTCTAATTTGCGGTTTGCTAGTAGAGATTCAGAATCAAGAACAATGAGTTTTTATGCTGGCCTTATGTCAGTGTAATGATGGAAGCCAGATACGAAAGCTATACTTAAAATACAAGTTTGAGGTAAGGCATCGACTACTGTCACACTAGCCCATATAGATCAGTGGTCAGTTTTGTAATAATTGTTTTATGCTAGTTCAGGAACTCAAGTATTGTTTTGATCCCAGCTGATGTTAATACTGGACAAGTCGGATCCCAGAGTGAAGCCTGGCTTGATAGATCCTAACTTCTATTTTTTAGAAACCATGGGGGAAAGTTACTGAACAAATTCACATGAGTCTGCTGATGAACTTTTAACACAAAGAATAAAATATTGATTAAACAAGAAAAAAAAACTATATTACATCAGATAAAGAGGTTGGACAAATCTCACTACAAACACAAGAAGATGATTCAAATATTCACAATTCCTTCACCCCCAGCAATTCCTTTACAGACATTTACAAATTCAGAATGATAAAACAATTTACAATATCTATCTTATACTCAAATATTCAGGGTAAGTATGAGATACATGTGAATTAATAGGTGAACTGTGACCAAAGCAGATTCCATGGATTTCTCAACGACCCACCCAGACCTTTGTCAGTTTGTGAGCCAACCAGCCTCATTAAAACAATGGGGAGAATTTTTCCTATGGTGGGCGGGCTGGGTAGGAGTGGACGGGGTAGGTGTGGAGCCAATTGCCGCCCAGCGTAATGCACGGCCGGGGGGAGGAGGGAGAGTCGGGGCCTGCTAGGGGAAGTAGTGGCATAGTCGTATTGTCACTGGCAATCTGGCAATTAGGGATATGCAATAAATGTTGGCCTAGCCAGCGACACCCACATCCCATGAACGAATATAAAAAAAAATCTCCCTGAAGCACGGAGTTGCCTTGGGGAGATTGAATGGATTATAAAACTTTTTAAAAAATAAAGTAAAAATTTATTTAAACATGTCCCCTCATGAGCTGGGACATGTTTGTGAAGTTTGGAAAATTTATTTATTTATTTTTTAAAAGCTTCAGGAAACCTCAAACCGCCCATGGATGAGGTTTCCTGAAAAATGTGAAGGCCGCTTGGGCTCTTTGTCTGCCCGCCAACCTTAAGGTTGGACCGGTAGCGTTCTTAAGAACTTTAATTACTTTCTTATTGGCCTTAATAGGCCGTTGGCATTTTGATGGACGCGCAGCCGCCTCCAGTGCTGAACGAAATAGCGGGATGACGCATGACGATGTTGGGACGCACACCCGACGTCATCATGCATCATTTTATGTATCGGTGTGTCGGACCCGCCTGCACACGCTGACCAAAAGGTTCAACCCATTGTCTTCCTCACGAAGATTTCCAATCTCCACAGTTGAAGAACTCATTTTGGAATTCTCTCCAAGTGTCACTCCCACTTGGACAGCTGCGACAATGGCCCACGTTGCAGCATTTCAATCTCGCCTTCCAAGATTCCTTTTCCCTGGATCTCCGAGTACACTCAAACTTCCAAGCACAGTTTCAGATCTTCGACCATGCCAAACAGGACACCATTGCTCCAAAAAGCCTACAGTAAGGAGTCACCAACCTTGGGCTGCCCCCTTGGATCTTCAGGGCTTCTCTTAAGTCAGCTTTGCTTCAAGTCTGCTCTTCGTAGCTCTTTTTTTAACTCGGAGCCTTTTGCCCTGCTCCTTTCTTTTAACTTAACTCCTGGGTCCACTTTCTGATCCCTGTCTGATTGTTTTTTGGGACCTCTTCCTGCCCCCCCCCATCCTGTGTCCTGCTCCCTGGGACACACCCTGTACAATGGCGCTCTGCTATCAGGTTACCTGACCTTTTCATGCTGTTTCCTCTCTCTTTCTTTTGCTCAGTTGCGCAGGGCTAGGCCTTGTCCTGAAGGCGTGAAAAAGCTCGAACTGCATATGTGAGGCCATTTCCTGGCTGGCACATGCGCAAAAGGCCAGAGGCTTAACAGGAACTTGAACTCCCAACCTCCAAATTCAGATTAAGCCAAGTGTTTGAGTTTCATCACAGTGCACAATACTTCTGCTGGGATGTTGTCAGGGTCCGTAGGCTTCACTATTTCTTGTTCATTCAGCCATTTCTTGATATCATGTGAAGTGAGTTGAATTGGCTGAATACTGGAATCTGTGATGCTGAGAACCTCAGGAGGAGGCTGAGATGGATCATCCACTCAGCGCTTCTGGCTGAAGGTAGTAACAAATGCTTCAGCTTTGTCTTTTGCACTGATTTGCTGGGCTCCTCCATCATTGAGGATGGGAATGTTTGTGGAGCCTCCTCCTCCAGTTAGCTATTCAATTGTCCACCACCATTCATGACTTAATGCGACAGGACTGCAGAGCTTTGACCTGATCCGTTGGATGAGGGACCACTTGGCTCTTTAGATTGCATGCTACTTCTGCTCTTTGGCATGCAAGTAGCCCTGTGTTGTAGCTTCACCAGCTTGGCATCTCATTTTTAAGTACGCCCAGTGCTGCTCCCGGCATGCTCTCCTGCATGTCTCATTGAACCAGACTTCCTGGCTTGATGGTAATGGTAGAGTGGGGGTTATGCCAGCCCAAGAGATTATGGTTTAATACAATTCTGCTACTGTTCATGGCTGACAATGCCTAATGAGTGCCCAGTTTTGAACTGCTAGATCTGTTCTCAATCTACCCCATTCAGCACAGTGTAGTGCCACACAACACGGTGGATAGTATTCTCAGTGTGAAGATGGGACTTTGTCTCCAGAAGGTGGTCACTCCTATCAATATTTAACTTTCAATATCTATCCCTCAACATCATAAAAACAGATTATCTGGTCATTATCATGTTAACCGCATTCGTAATAAATAGGTTGATGGAATGTGGAAATTAGTCTGTGATGCCAGCTCAGCTGAAACAAAGGCAATACTGTCATGAACGGATGCACTTGTGACAGGTAGTTTGGTGAGGATGAGATCAAGTAGGTTTTGACCTCTTGTTTCCTCAGCAGCTGCCACATGCTGTCTGGCAGATATATCCTAGGACTCAGCCAGCTTTTTCATTAGTGGTACTACTGAGCCACTCTTGGTGATCAGCATTGAAGTCCCCCACCCAGAGTAAATTCTGTGCTTTTGCCACCCTCAGTGCTTCTTCCAAGTAGTGTTGAACATGGAAGAATGCTGATCTATCAGCTGAGGGAAGGCAGCAGGTGGTAATCTGCAAGAGGTTTTCTTGCCCATATCTGAACTGATGCCATGGGACTTCACGGGTCCCAGAGTCGCTGTTGAGCGCTCCCAGGGCAATTCCCCCCTGACTGTATACCACTTTACTACCACCCCTGGTGGATCTGCCCTGCCTGTGTACAGACATACCCAGGGATGGTAAAGGTGGTGTCTGGGACATTGGCTATACAGTATGATTATGTGAGTAATACTGTAGGGCTGTTGCTTTACTAATTTGTGGGACAGTTCTTCCAATTTTTGCACAAGCCCCAGGTGTCCAAAAGGAGCACTTTGCAGGGTCAACAGGGCTGGGTGTACCATTGTCATTTCTATTGCCTAGATTGATGCTGGTCCATCTGGTTTTATTCCTTTTTGACTTTTCTGTAGTAGTTTGGAACAACTGAGTAGCTTGCTAGGCCATTTCAGAGGGCAGTTAAAAGATAACCACATTATGTGGTCTGAGTCACATGTCGGCCACATGCAGGCAAGACCAGGTAAGGACCGACAAATATCTATCCCTAAAGGGCATTAGTGAACCAGATGTGTTTTTACGGTAAGCCAACAGTTTCATGGTCATCATTACTGAGACTAGCTTTTAATTCCAGATTCATTAGCAAACCAGATGTGTTTTTATGGCAAGCCAATAGTTTCATGGTCATCATTACTGAGACTTGCTTTTAATTCTGGATTTATTAATGAATTGAATTTAAATCCCACATCTTCCATGACAGGATTTGAACCTATGTCCCCAAATCATTAGCTTGGGTCTTTGGATCATGATTATGGTAACATTACCATGACACCACTATCCCATTAATTGCTACAGACTTACTGAAGACCTCTCTAACCTCTCCGCTAACCTCTCATACACTATTCCAATTAAAATCATAAACATATTCTTAAAAAAGCTTCAAAGATTTGCTAGAAGCAGAAAACCTAAAAAAATATTCCCAATATATTATCATTATTATTAACAGATGGAGATCAAATAAGCTACATTTGATAAAGGTGTAGCAGGACTTTGCCTTCAAGAAAAAGGAGAGATGATTACCAAAGTAAATCAATGGGTAGAGTTTTCCACTCGGCGTGCAGGCGCCGCCCAACACATTCGAGCTTGAAATATCATGACTATCCTGACATCATCATGCACTCGCGCGATATTTCGGTCGGCGGGCATGCGCTAGAGTTAGCTTTGCGCCTGCCGACAATTAAGAGGTCTTTTGAGGCCATTAAAAGTAGCAATTTTTTGCTGCTCGTCCAAACTTACAGTTGATGGGTGGGCAAATCAGCCAGGCAGCCTTTGCATTTTTGAGGAGACCTCATCCATAGGCAGGCCAGTTAAAAAAAAATTCAAATGTTTTGAAAAAAATCATCATCATCTGTATGTTGAGGTGTCTCATTCTGATGCAAGGACATTTTTTCCTGATTTTGAATTTTGTTTTTATTGATTTTAAATTTTTCAGCTCCCTGAGGCAGCTCTCTGCCTTCAGAGAGCTTACCTTCCGCGCTCCCCCACGCCTGCGCTGACTTCAGCGCTCGCCTTCCTCCCGCCCCCACCCCAGCAGCGCTGAGCCTTTCAGTGTGCCTTTCATGCTGGCTGGCTGTTAATTGGCCAGCCAGCGTGAAATCGTCGTCGGGGGCCGATCGCAGTTGGTGGTCCGTTCCCGGCTGCTCCTAGGCTTGCTGACCTTGGCCGCCAGCCCACCCAAAAATTCTGCCTAGTGATTTTTTTAAAAATTACTTCTGTGTGGAAATTTGAGGTGTTCAAATTTCAGAGGATTTTCTTCAGTAGCAAAGAAAACATCAGCATTTTAGGCACAATCACACCAGCTGCTCCGCTCTTCCAGGCTCCTGTTTAATTGTGAACTTTGACAACACTGACAACATAATAGCAACAGAACTGACGGCGAGGCTGAAATAGTGCTGCCTCACTGACACCTACCAGTTTACACTTGTAAATTGGCAAGGAGGCTCCATTGTCCTCCAAAACTCTGGCTGCTGTCACAACTATACTCATCTAACGTAGATGGACTCATAGCAGAAAATAGTGAGATACAGGGGTAAGCTCGGCACCATAATGTCATGTGGTGATCAGGAGTCTTCATACTGGAACCAAGCTAAGACATATGTTTTATATCAGTGTAAATTCTTCAGTTTAATGTGTCCTTTCTATTACATATCTATTAGAGTGCTGGATTAGGTTCCCAAAGGGGCCTTTAGTTTGTAAAGCCACAAGTCTCTGACCACAAGAAGTGTTTTTTGAGTAACTGCACAAGACACTGTCACAGCTTTAATACTAAAAATGTGATTTAGACAAATACACTTGCCTGAATAGCATTGCATTGGAAAGGATTAAATGTAAAAAGACCTTGGAGTTTCAGTCGGCTCAATGATGAACATGTCCAACTAATGCAGAGCAGCATCAACACCATCAATAGACCATTGAACCACCTTATTAAAGCAACAGGTATAAGTTGAAAGAAGTCATGATCAAGGTGAGATGCTTTAGTTAGACCTCAACTTGAAAAATGCCAGTTCTAGGTTTTATCAGAAGAGGTATAGAATATAAAATCCATAGATTAATGATGGCCTGATATAAACCCTTAAAAGACCCTAGTTAGATATTGGGCTCTATACTAATGAGAGAAAGTACAGCATATATTCAATGGAATACTGCATCATACAAATGTGAAGAAAGACTAAAAAAAAAATCCCATTTTTCATTTGTTAGAATTTGGATTTGCCTCTGCATAGACTAGCCACACTGCTTTTCCTTTTGATTTCTTGTGTGAGCTACTACCTGCCCGCTTTGTTGCCTTCTCCTCTGGGCAGTTAGCATTCATCAGCTCCTGCACACATGATGCAGAAAAGTTCAATTTACCTCCTACATACTTGGATACCCTATCCTCCATTGAGGGTTTCTTGCCCTTGGCCCCATCCATAATTTGACTTTAACTCTACAGTCCTGTCACAGTTGCCAGATATGTAAAGAGGTTCTTTAGTGAGCTGTTAGATCTTGACTTTAGGATTTTATAAAGGACAAACTTATACGGACACACGGTTTTAGGTTCGGCCACAAACTTGTTTATTAACATAACACTCCCAATGCCCTAATACAAGACCTCTGAGCTAGCGTAATAACGCCATGCAACACTCAAAACCATGACTTACTAATAAAAGCCTCCACTGAAAAGAAAAACCCACAGGCAAAACCCCACATTTCTGTCCCAAGGTTTACTCTGCCCAACTCAAACCATCTCAGGATTTAGTTGCTACCCTTAAAGCTATCCTTAAGCCTCAGCCCCAATACCCTTTGGATCTGGCTGATACAACTCCCCACCCAGTTGGTCATTCCGGTGTGAGCTGTAGATCCGTGAATCAGGTTGACCATTCATGATCCTCCTTGGTGACTGCAGTGCCAGACTCTACAGTCTTGGCCCTTTTATTACAAACTTTATTGACACAATCAAAGCATATTTCCTGGAGACATTCTGTTTGGATGGTAGGTGCTTAGCGCCCTTTTAATCACTTTAGTCCAGTTCATGCCTTGGTCCAGACAAACCCATTCATTACGATGTTATTTCCTCGACCAAAACAATGGGCCCCACCCAGGTGTGCTGTCCCTGGCTCCCAAGTTGATGTGCATGTGATAAAGTCCATTTTTCCTTAGCTATTGTTGATGTTTGTTTGTGCAAAGGCTGTTGTCTGGGGCCATCTGCTAAGATGGTCTGCTACTTTCTCTAATTCGATTGTCTGATGGCACCTGCTTTGTGTCTTTGAGATGATAATGTCCCAGTGTCTTTACATAGTATTGACCCGTTTTCTGTATTGACAAACTTTGAAGATTAACCCCAGGCTGTACAGCCTGCCTCACTGTGTTGAGGTTTGGCCTGTTTGTTTTGCAGTGTTTGCTCCACCATTTAATAAGATTATGGCTGATCTGTTTGTGTTTCGAGTTCCATTTTCCCATGCACCCCCAATAACCTTTGATTCCCTTGCCGAACAAGAAACTATCTACATTGATCTTAAAAATATTAAAAATATTCAATGACCCCACCTCCACCGCCTTGTGAGGCAGAGTTCCAAAGCTGCACAACCCTCTGAGAGAAAAAAATTCTCCTCACCTCTGTCCTAAAAGGGCGACCCCTAATTTTAAAACAGTGCCCCCTAATTCTAGACTCACCCACAAGAGGAAACATCCTTTCCACGTCCCCTTGTGAAGATCATTCAGGATAGCCCCGAGGGGAATTCGGAGTTGAGTGCATACAACATTGTGCAGCGTTCGTGAGCATCACCCGTTGGACATCAAGGAAGAGGTGCTGCACATTCACGGGAGGGACAGGAAAGTTGCTTTTTCCCGGCTGGCATTCAGTGTGGTGCCGGGGCAAGGACTCCAGTGTGGGTCAGGCAAGGGCTGGAGGGATGGGAGGGCAAGGCAGCACCTGCTGAAGGAAATACTTAAGCACATGCCGGGAGAGGTGGGAGTAGTGGGGGGGGGTGCGAGGGAAGTGGCCGTGCACTTGGAAAAGCTTGTCAGTGAGCATTCTTTCACAGCTGGGACCGTTCAGCTGCAGCTCCCTTGACATGCTTGGAGTCGGGCCTCTGAAGCTTTTCTGCCCACTCAAGCAACATAAAAGCATGAATGTGCCACCAAATGCTCAAGAACGTTTCACCCCTCAGGCACAGATTGAAATTAATGTGCGTTTTAGTGAGCAGCAGAGCAATTGGCTGACTGGGTAAGTTGTGGAAACCCCTTGCAAAAGATGGCCATGGTGCAGTCACTGGTGGAGGTGCTCGGAGCCTTTTGCAATATCTTTATGCAGGTTTGGACCAGTATCCCTCATGGTTCAAGCTAACAGTGCAGCCTTGCAGTGTGGGTTGCACCTGAGCTCAGAGTGCAGCATGCAGTCTAGTGGCCGTAGCTGCTACCAATCGGTTAAGTGGAGTGAGGAGGAGGTGAACAGTGGCGCACTACACACTGGCCATCTGAGTGGTGGCCAGCACTCTCCTGCATGCGTGAAGGGGCCTTCTGACTTAACCAAGAGAGGTTGCTAGGACACCTGTGCTAACTCACACATCTCTTTCATCTTGCAGGAGGAGAACATCAGGATCATAGAGCCTGGTGATTTAACGGTATACCTCAGGGCTTACATGGAACAGAGAAAAAGAAGATAGCAGCAGAGGTGCCTGGCTCAGCAAAGGGAGGAGCACCTTCCTCAAGATGTAGGGGTGGCATGGCCTGCTGCGCACGCAGCTGAAGATCCTCAGAGAGCCATCGCTCGTAGGCACCTCGCTAGACCTAGGGTCTATAGACAGCACCTGTCATTCCTGCAGATGACTGAGAACAAGTGTCGCTGAAGACTATGCAGGTCTAGGGAACTATTCAGTCACATATGCCACCTGCTGCAGAATTTGGTGCCATGGAGACATGGAGGGCATCCACTGCCGGTGGCTGTGAAAGTGACTACAATGCTCAATTTTTACACCAGTGGCTCCTTCCAGGGCTCCACAGGTGTCCTTTGTGGGATCTTGCAAGCTTCCACACACATGGACACGCCTTCACGAAGGCGCAGAACTTTGTGCATTTCGACCCAGATCAGGAAAGCCAGGAATCAAGAGTGCTGGGATTTGAGCAGGTCTCTGGTTTTCCACAGGCGCAGGGTGCCATCAACTGCACTCACA
This sequence comes from Carcharodon carcharias, assembly GCF_017639515.1. Lineage (NCBI taxonomy): Eukaryota > Metazoa > Chordata > Chondrichthyes > Lamniformes > Lamnidae > Carcharodon > Carcharodon carcharias. The sequence goes on from NC_054475.1 coordinate 96,503,182, forward strand.
TGGCACTCAGATCTCTGTGGCAACAGGCGGTCAACTATGTCAACTGCAGGGGCTTCCACTCGCTGAATGTGCAGCTGGTGTGCGACCACCAAATACATCCTGCAGGTCTGTACATGATTCCCAGGGAGCATCCACGATCCCTACATCCTTAGCAGATCTCAGATCCCTGACATCTTTCAGGGTCCAGAGAGGCTGCAAGGTTGCTCTTCGGGGACATGGGCTACTCACAGATGACGTGGCTAATGGTGCCCGTGTGGCGGCCTCAGGCTGCAGCAGAGCGACAGTGTAACGAGCCTCAAGCTGCGACCTGGACTTTGGTGGAGCAAACGATAGGCATTTTGGAAATGAGGCTCCCTGTGCCTCGACAGGTCTGGTGGAGCACTGCAATACGGTCCCCAGAGGGTGTAGCGCATCATCGTCGCTTGCTGCCCGCTCCACAACCTGGCGCTTTAATGCGGGAAGAAACCTGGCTGAGGAGGAGATGGAGGAGCTGCAGGTCTACTCTGATGAGGAGAACGTCGAAGGGGATGAAGATGATGAGGTCCTCGAAGGTGAGGATGTTGGCGATGAGGCCATTGCATTGGTCAGACAAGGCAAACACGCTTGGGAGGCCCTCATAGCCGCAAGATGCCAGGAGAATGATGCCGTCATGCAGTGAGGACACTCCATAGATCATCACATAACCTCTGTGAATGTCTGACTCCTGTCTGGCTGAGGGCAGCTCATTTGCGCTCCATGATCAGGGTCATATCATGGAGGCACAGCTGTAAAACTTTAAATGCACCTGATCCTTTGTCAGCCTTCAGCTCCTGACCCCTTCAGGAGCACAGCATCACTGGTCATAGATGCTGAAGAGATGGGGGCTGAGTGCACACAGAGGGAATGACCAAACTCTGTGACGCCCTCCCACTATATTCTGGCAGCAATAACAAGCACCATCGAGGTGCAGGTATCACTAATGTGTCCAGTGAGTTTGAAGTCGGACCATGACTTTGGTCTGAAGGTTATACACTGCACAGGGAAGAGGCCCTGGGCTGAGACACCTGGCTTTATCTTGTGCAGAAAGGTTTCACATCTGAGTGACATGAACACTGCTCATCAGAACAAGGAACCATAGGTAGGGAGACATTCTTTGGAGTTATTTCCAATAATGAATGTTACGTACAAGTGATTAACACCTGTGTCCAGGCTGTGCAACTACATCTTGATCTTCCTAACCCATCCACTATGTTGTGGTGCTCCCCAGACATCCACAGCAGAGGTGGAAGCAACCTGCTGACTGCTACGCCCTGTCTGTGATGACTTAGTGGGTGTCCTCTGGAGGGCTGAGACTTGGCCAGCTTTTGGGGTCCTGTTGTGTGACAGTGGCACCCTCCCTGGCTTGTGGAGCTGGAGCTGCTGGGGTCACAGGAAGAGGGGATTTGGATGGGCCGGGCACTACTGGAGTCACCTGGATAGATGGCCACGGGGTGTGTACCTGCTGATCCTCCTTCCTCCTTTTGGGTGTCCAAGGGCCCCTAGCTGACTCCTGGAGGAGAAGGGGAAGCTGGAGTGAAATTGAGCTGCCCCTGCACCCCTCTCACATTGACACTGCTGGAGGCCAACTATGGCGTCACCGATGGAGTTCAGCCCGCGTATAAGTGCAGGACCAATGTCCTAGACCAAGGCCTCCATTGTGGCTGTCACCCTACTAGTATTGACCTTGGTGTGTTGGCAAGCTGACATCATCACCTCAGACTGAAGGTGGATAGACTGCTCATTCTGCCTTGTAATCTGAGGAGTGCAGCGGACATTCCTTCCTGACATTCCCAAGCTTGCCTTTGCAGCTCCAGCAACTGAGGTATGACTGAGTCTAGAGGCTCCTCATCTGACTTGGATTCAACAGGTTTCTGGCCTCCAGTGTTCCTCTGAGTGCTGGAAACCTGGGAAGTCCCTGCCACCATCTGCTGTGGATCAAGCAGTGTGATGTGCTCACCAGATTGTGATCCCGAGGTAACTCTGGAGCTAGGTCCCACTGAGGCAGGTGTCTCTGAACTAGTGGAGAGTATGGGTGAGTGCTGTGATGGGTCTTCAATTAGGGTGTCATCAGATTCTTCTCCCGAGGTGTCTTCGGAGCTTGAGTCGATGACCTGACTCATGGACCCCACTCTGCTCCTTCCCAGATGTGCCTGTGAAAGCAAGGAGAGCATGGCAGGGGACTGCGGAACAGAGAAACTGACTCACAGCATGGTTGGCTGATGGATATTGCACTGGTGGATCCTCACTTGGTTGAGCACTGCTGACCTCACTGTCAGCACAGGAATAGTCCAGATCAAGCTGGATGACTCTATTTTCAAGGTCTTTGAGGACCTCAATGCTGGGTGTTCCTCCACAAGCCTGCAACCTCTCCCTTTTGTTCTGTGCCCACTCGTCCTGCATGAATGCAGATGGAGAGAGTGTAAGCAGGATGCCTGCCGGGCCAGGTGAGAAGGATGTCTGGCATGTGTAGGTGGTGAGTGTGCCATGGAAGGGATGAAGACACAATCCACAGGGCAAATGAAGGTGTGTGTCAGAGAATGAACGGTGATATCCCAGAACCGGTAATGAGTGAGATCCCTGTGGATGTGTGATGGGTTTGTGAGTTGAGAGCAATGAGAAGAGTGACTTCTGGTGGAATGGAGGAAATCATTGATCCTCTTTTGGCACTGGTTAGCTGTCCTCTTTTGTAGGGCGTTGCCGCTGACCACCACTGCCACTGCCTCCCATGCTGGGGTGGTGACTTGCTTGTTGGTCTTCGCCCAGAGTGGGGATAGAGGACTTCACAGTGGGCCTCCACTGAATCCAGTAGGTGTCTGTGGGAGGTGTCGCTAAATTTTGGGGCAGTGTGTTTCCTCCCTTTGGCAGCCATGACTTTGCAGCACCTTCCAGTCCCTTAGATAATGCTAGCTCTGTACAGGGGCACCCTTTAAATGTGGCGCCTGGACTATTGAAGGCCTGAGATGACAGTGGGGTGAGCAAATCAGAGACTGACCCACCAGTGACCCAGTCAGTTTTCTGGGAATGCATTATTAATGAGATAGGACATGCTAGGAATGGGACAGTATGGCGCAAAAACCCGCCATTGCGGCTGGCGGGTAAAGCAATCTTTTTCCAACCTGCTGCTCCGTTTAGTGCAAATCCGGGAAGATTCAGCCTGTGGTTTCACCAATGGTCTGTATAACTGCAGCATAACATCCTTACTTCTATGTTCAATTTCTCATAATAAAGGATAGCATTCCATTAGCCTTAGTAACTTGCTGTACCTATATAATAACATTTTGTGACTCATGTACTAGAACGCCTAGATCCTTCTGCACCTCGGAATTCTGCAGTCATTCTCTGTTTTAAGTAATACTCTGCTTTTCTGTTCTTCCTGCCAAAGTGAACAACTTCACGTTTTACTACATTATACTTCATCAGCCAAATTTTTGCCCACTCGCTCAACCTATCTATATCTGTTTGCAACCTCCTTACGTTCCTTTCACAACATACTTTCCTACCTATCTTTGTGTCATCTGCAAATTTAGCTGCCATGTCATCAATCCCCTCATCCAAGTCATTGATATAAATTGTAAAAAGCTGAGGGCCCAGCACAGACCCCTGCGGGACTCCACTCGTCACATCCTGCCAATCAGAAAAAGACTCGTTTGTGCATACTCACTGTTTTCTGCCAGCCAGCCAATCTGCCAACCATGCCATATGTTGCCCCCTACACCATGAGCTCCTGCTTTGCGCAATAATGAGAGGTGATCTTACTGAGCTATATAAAACAGTAAATGACATGGATAAAATATTTCTGGAATATTACTTTCCATTAAATTATGGGAATAGGACAAATTTCAAACAAGCTAAAGGCAACTTTTGGACTGATACCAGGTTGTTCATACAGAGAGTGATCAATACTTGGGCCTGAATTCCCGGCTTTGCAAACCTGACTCAGGAGGAAGTGGCCCGGATGGTCAAAATTTTGTTCTGAGGGGGGCATGTGTTAATAGGCCCACCTCCCCTGGGAACAGTTTGGAGGCAGCCACATGGGCTGCTGGTTACCGAGGCAGGTTGTGTGAAAGGCTCGCCTTGGTGATCCGGGACTTCATCCAAGCTATAATAGAAACCCAATAAAACAAAAACAGCCCTCTAGCCCTCACCCCCTCACAATCTTTCATTTTGCCTACACACTCCCTATACGTCATCCATGCCAACCCATGCCACCTCCTTCTCCCACCCACCCCCATGGCCCTTTGTAGCCTCTATGCCAACCATGCTCCGCATCCACAACTCTTTGCCCTTACACCCTCCATGCCAACTCATCCATTATCCACCATGGGTAGATCTCAGGATCCATGCTGAGATGAAATAAAATAAAGTTCTGAATGTCTATTGCAGACTTTATTTTTGTGAAAAGAACACTCTCATTCATAAAAATCCATTCACTACATTTACATTCCTTCAACTATATAATTCCTCATAAAAGCAAACATTTTATTCAAGTGCTTGATCCCCCATAAAAACAAACATTTTATTCAAGTGCTTGATCCCTTATAAAAACAAGCATTTGTACTCAAAACCCTACATCAATAACTTTATGTCCATTTGAAGTTGTCAATAAACTGTGAACTGACAGGCACTCCACTGTGATAATGATAGGTTGTGAAATCAGTCAAGCAGCACAAATCCCATAATAATATACCTTAGGCTTATGTCAACAGACAGAGTGAAAGAGCATGCACTGCTTTTTTAAAACTGCAGCATTTTATTTAATTTAAAGGCCAGGAGATTTAAATGCCTTGACAGCTTGACAGTTCAATTGATGTCTTGACAGTTCCAATTAGCTTGACAGTTACAACTAGCTTGACAGTTCCAACTAGCTTGACAGTTCTCTTGGCAGCTTTCAGTTCCAATCAGCTTGACAGTTTCAATGAGTTTATCCACTGTTTATGCATATTCATGTCTAATTTTAACAATCCCAAAGGGCACCTGACCACTCCCAAACATGTCCCTGGACCTATCCAAAAGGGTACTCTACCTCTTCAAAGAACTCTGGCAACTTCAGACCTTCTCCTGAAAGGTCTAAAGCCCGTGAGTCATTTTTTGGGCATCCCAGTTACGAAAATTGGATCTGTTTGAAGCAGCTGCATTTTTCAATGTGCAAAATACAATTGAGGCCCATTTCCCCCTTCCTCCACAGTGCAAGTTATGGGTGCTGGGTTTTGGAGCAGAACTTTGGAATGAGGTCTCCAGCCCTCTTTTGTTTGGAGACCCTCTCCACCTTTAGGAAAATTTAGGCCTAGGGAATGAGCTTTTGAGCAGAGTGATGGAGGCAGCAACCCAAATGCATTTATGAAACAATTAAATGGGTGGGGGGCGGGGGGGGTGGGGGGGGGGCTGTATTTGGGTGGGTGGTGCGGCTGTTGGATGGATTAACTAACGTAGGTCAAATTTCCATCATCATTATTAATGATGTGATGGTCTTGTGACGGTAACTATCCTGGAACCACAATGTTTCATTTGGAACATCTCCCCAAATATATAAAAATGTATGTTCTGCTTCCCTAATTGTTCTTGGTAAATATCATCTGAAGCTGAGTTTGGGATCTTCTTGGTCCATATTATTGAATTCCCAGTTTTTGCTGAGCTGGCATGTTTCGGTACTATGGCAGTAAGTGCACTGGAATTGCTCCCTGGGCCACAAAGAGGGGAAAATAAAGAATCACTTCTCTTATCCCAACATCCCCAGTCCCCACTAGAAAGTGTGAGTCTACTGATGTTTGTTGCAGACAGGATTGGGGCTGACCATTCTGACCTCTGGTAATTAGTTAATTTGCTGACACCTATTGCATGGGCTCTTAGGATGAACAGCCACATGGGCAAGTGGCCCTTATGAATCCTGCCTCAGGAGGGAAGGTAGGAAATTGGAGGAGGAAAGAAAACATGAAGTAAGTGTGCATGGCTCTGTCACTGGCCACACTAACCAGTGACTTATACCTTTGCCCATTTTTGCCTTTCTTGCTCAGTGTTACATCTTGGTCAGGTCAGCTGTGGCCTTTTGAATATGTTAAACTGGAAAAATGAATCATGTCAAAGAAGCTCTAACTGGAAACGAAATGGAGGAGAAATGGAAATTAATTTGGAGGTTTCAAATGTTGTAATAATCAGATTTTCATCTAAAACATTGTTGTAATTTTTACTCAATTTATTCTTAATTTAACTGGATAAAGCAACCTTTGCCCAACTTGCTGTTCCGATGGCTAGATGGACAATTACACCCTGTGCTGTTGTGTTGTGCCATGCAGGTTTGATCCCAGCAGAGTAGAAGATGCTACAAATTGCCTTAGTTTTTCTAGGGGGGTAAAGGGAAAAAACAAGCCCAGCTAGTGTTCCCATTCCGATTCCTGCCTCACATGCCTTGGGGAAGTCATTAAAAAAGAGGTTCAGCTTTGGATGGCCATTTGGTGAGGTACCAGACAGCACTATTGTCCATGGAACCATTCCCTAACTTGAACTGATACCTCCAAGAATGAAGGGATAAGAAAATCTAAGTATCCAACTCTCTTGAAAGTGAACTTACTTTTTTTCAGAGCCAAGATGGTGTTATCCATTGAGGGTAGAAAATGGTGATGTAGAATGCCGTTCACCAAGGGGTCCAAATTACAGAAGCACACTTGGAACACGGTGCCGAATATTTTGCGACAGAGGATACCGGCTGCTAGGCCGAAGGCAGGTTGAATGTACAGTGACCAGATACTGGTCCGGAATCAGCAGATGCAAAGGTGAGTCTGTGAAAACATTGTTTCTTAAATCACAATCTATTTCCCCCATAGCTCAATTAGTAAAGGCAGCATGTAACTGAGCCAAGCAAACCTGGAAGGTTCTAGACTTAACTTTTAGTCTATGCTGAGTAAATTGCACTTAGCTGGGCTGGCAGACTGTGCTACCATAAACTTCAGCATTTCAGGGCTTGGAAGGGAATTTGCAAAAATGCCTGGTGTTAGCATTCAAGATCACTATCAAGTGACTTTTGCTGCAAAATGCACATTTATGGGTGCTTGGTGAGGATAAAATCACACCTACCTGTGTCACCCAGTGGTTCAATAACCTGCTGATAATCTCGCATGAATGCTGCAGTTGAAAGTGGCTATTTGGGCAAGGTAGTTGAGAGTGGCCAGCTGCTGTTGAACCATGCCCAGTATGATTGAGCGCCTTCAGAAGCAGGGGAAAAGTGGTGAGGACCAAAAATCTGTTGCTAATTAACTTTTGCTTGCTGGGTGCTTTTCCAGTGCCTCTAAAGCCATAAAAAGGCCGATAGCATTTTGGATTTTATAAATAAAAGCATGAAGTACAGGGGAAAAAGCTGATGATGAAACTATGTAACAGACTGAGTCACAATGAGAGCACTGTGTGCAGCTTTGGATGCCCCATTATCGAAATTCATTAAATCTGCAGGGAAAACACAGTGTAAATTCTTCAGTGTAATGCCAGAGATGGACAAGTACGGCTGTGAGGAAAGATTTCAGGTACTTTACATCAGGGGTTGTTAGAGCGTGGAATACTTTTCCAAACAAAATAATGGACACCGAAAGTATTGTGTCTTTCAAGGGAAAGTTGAAGCAGAACAAGATACAGGGCTTTGGGGAGAATGTGACACAGTGGGAATAGTTTTGGGTTACTCTAGCAAAGAAGCAGTGTGGATACAATGAGATAAATGGGTTCCATCCCTGCTGCAGTGGAGCAATCTTGAGGGGCTAAATGACCTATCCTTATTCCTATGTAAACATTTTGTGGTTCTGTTTGCTATTGTGGACAGAAATTGTCTCTGGGTACAATAGAACATTTAGCCAAAACATTACAAGTTTGGGAATTTTCACATTGCCCTTACTTAGATTGATTTTATATGTTCCCTTTTAGTTATGAGAAACATTCTGTCACATTAATTGCAATAGGTAATATAGATGGCCAGGTGCAAATTTAAGTTACACTTTTTAACGGAGTTTGCCCTTGCTCTTACCTACATTTTTCTGTTACAGTTGAAATTTTCTATCTTTCACCCCTTCCACTTCATCCTCTCTGCCTTAAATCACTTGGGAGCAATATCTTGAGAGATATTGTTTCCTTTTGTTCATTATTTTACAAAATGAGTCAGAACAGTATAATTTTATTTGCACAATATGGCAAAGTCTTTGGATTATTCCCAGAAAGCTGCAATTGGAAACTTCATCAACTCCAGTGTGCCAGAACAATAGAGGCCATTCATTGCAGTCAGACATTATGAATATGTTCCAGGACCAATTCTATGGTTTAAGGAAAACATAGAGAATATAAGCTACACAGGACAAGATGCACAACAGTGGGGAAATTTTTTCCTGCTCCTTTATTTGTAATAAAATAATAAATGTAACTTCTATACATGTGCATAAATGGAAGACAAAAGATACCACACCACAAGCTGTACTGACCTGTGAATGTGGAGAAAGTAACAGTTGTACTACCACATGAGATAAAAAGAATAACTTCAAACACTGGAAATCTGCATTAAAACAGAGAGTCCAAGTCTTTCTTTCACTGTTTAAAAGGGCAATGTAATGTTTTACTGAAAATTCCTTCGTAATAGCCTCCCAATATCACTGCCTATCACACACAATTGAAAGATACAGGGAAGAATTCTTCAACTGCAACCTAGAAAGCTTTTTACAACTGAGATAACTTCATGTTAACTATGTTGGCCCCTCAACAACATAATATTGTTGCACTATTGAGATATGCATTCAGTTTGGAGAGGATATCAGAAATTCTTAGTGATCAAATGTAGTACAACATCAATGTTGATAGCTTCAAAAGTATAAGATTCATTTTTTATTTATTGCTGAGTTATTAAGGCATCCCAGTATGGAGAACACAAACAAAGTTGAAAAGAAAAGATGAAGTAAACCAAAAAATATTGGTTGGTAACACCAGGCTTGGGCTTGAAAGATTGTTGCATTTCTGTAATATAGGGCAGAATTTTCAGCCCGCTTGCTGACGCGTAAAATGATGCGCAGTGATGTTGGGCGTGCGTCCTGACATCACCATGCCTCATTTAGATTGTCAGTTCGGATGCGTGCCCGCCAAACTGTCAAAGGCCTATTAAGGCCATTAAGAAAGTAATTAAAGTTGTTAAGAATGCTGCCTATCCAACCTTAAGGGGAAGATTCAGCCCATAATTTGAGCAAATTACATATCTCTGCTGATTATTTAGTTCCCTTATGTTTTGTTTCCCCTCGTAGTTCTTTTTTTTATTTTTGGTTCTTTGGGTGTGAGCGTTGCTGGCAAGGCCAGTATTTGTTGCCCATCCCTTACTGCCATTGAGAAGGTGCTGTCTTCTTGAACGATTGTGGTCCATCCGGTGTTATTAGGAAGGGAGTTCCAGGATTTTGAAGGAACTGCAATTTAGTTCCAAGTCAGGATGGTGTGTGACTTGGAGGGGAACTTGCAGGTGGTTGTGATCCCATACACCTCCTGCCCTTGCCATTCTTGTTGGTAGATGTTGTGGGTTTAGAAGTGGTGTTGAAAGACCCTTGGTGAGTTGCTGCAGTGTATCTTGTATATGATAAACACTGCTGCTACTGTGCACCGTTGGTAGAGCGAGTGAATGTTTAAGCGGTGGATGGTGTGCCTATCAAGCAGCTGCTTTGTCCTTGATTGTGTTGAGCTTCTTGAGTGTTTTTGGAACTGCACTCAATGTCCTGAGGGTGAGATGATTGGCCTTCAACAATCAAAACAACTTCTTTTGTGCTAAGTATAACTCCAACCAATGACGAATTTTCCCCCTGATTCCCATTGACTTCAATTTTGCCAGGGCTCCTTGATGCCACACTCAACCAAATGATGCCTTGAAGCCAAGAGCACTCACTGTCACTGCACCTCAGGATTCAACCCTGTTGCCCATATTTGGACCAAGGCCATAATGGGGTCTCTGGAGCAGAGTGGCACTGGTGGAACCTAAATTGAGCATCCCTGAGCAGTTTATTGCTGAGTAAGTGCCGCCTGATAGCGCTGTCAAAGACACCTTCCATCACTTGGCTGATGTTAGAGAGTTGATTGATGCGGCAGTAATTGGCAGGATTGGATTTGCCCTGCTTTTTTTGGGCAGGACATACCTGGGAATTTTCAATATTATTTTGCCAGCCAGATCTGACCTGCTTTGATCTTCACTCTTTAAGCAAAATCACACATTTAAAAATATAAACAGCAAGGTGGTCAGACCAGCAACTTTGGCGATTCAGTTGCCCCCAGCAAGCATGACCCAGTAAGAGAAGAAATCAATCAAATTTTCTGTTCCTGATCACTATCTAATGACCCCTGCTGGATATGCATGTTTGTTGATGTCAGAAAAGGCATGTGTTTAACTGTCATGTTTTCTATAGGTGAATAATCTGTTGGCACCTACTGTCCTGGTTCACACACATGGGGCTGGATTTAATGTTTCTCACTGGGGTGAGGGAGGTGAAATAGAAATGAGAGGTCCACTTGCTCCTGCCCCCACCGTCTCTGCACAAGCATCAGATGGCCAATTAATGGCCTTCTGGTGGGAAGGAGACAAATTTGAGGAGCAAAGGGAGGCTCGAGACCCAATCGTCATTGTAGGCCGGATTGTCATGTGGCAGAGAGTAAAGCTGTGAACAGGAAATCGGTTGTGGCTAGAATTATTAAGAGCCCTGCTCTCAGAATCAGTTTTATAAATTGAAAACACAAAAAAGATAAAAGAACATGTTATTAAAACAAAGCAGACAAAAGCTGCCATCCCCCCCAGCAGAACCTGCTGGTACATCCAACGATGGTCCTAGTGGCAGGCCTTTTCTTCCCTTCTTGTGCCACCTCAAAATGCAGCAGGCAATGAAAAATTGTGGATGATTGGGGTATTAACAAACTTGATAGCTTTTTATTTAGAGCTTTCAAAATGGTGGGTGGGTTGCTGATTTCTGTGCCTGCTCGTCTTCATAATTTGGGAGACTGGCATGATGATGTCGTATTGCCAACTCAATGTCATGCCATGGCGTGGTGTGGCATGGGGGTGGGGTGAGGGTGGAAAGCCCACCCAATTTGCAAACGTTAAATCCGGCCCATGGTTTTAGGTACAAAGGCCTTTCCCGCAGCCTCACATTCCAAGAAGAAAAGTCAATGCTGCCTGAGGGCAGGGAAGTAAATTGGGAAATTTGGTATGTCATTGAATGCTTCAGGGTTTAAACTTTGTCTCTGTATTCCTTAGGACAAACTATATATAATTTTATAGAACTGTGTATAGTTTTCTTCACAAATTATTACACCACGCAGAAATGCATTGCTGATTAGTAGCACGAACTTCAGTCAAAATTGTTGTCCTGGGGCACTTTAAGATTATGCATGAGCTGCTGAGTATGGGAAGCAGGAAAGGACAGGAAGTTTAGAATAAACCCTTTCCAGATTTATTCCCTGCCTTGACCAGACTTCAAATAAAATGGATGCCTGAAGTTTACAGGCACTAGGAATGTGAGGAAGCTTCTTCTATACATCTTGTGTTGATCATATCCCTTGGCACATTTTGTCTCTGTGATGTAGCACTGGTGCCTCTTTTTGTTTAACTCAATAGCCTTGAGCTTGGCGAGTTTCATATCATCTGTATGATTTTCACTGAGTGATGGAAGACAGAAGAAAGAAGCAAATTAAAAAAACAAAGTAAATGAAGGGCACAAAGAAATATTTTGAATAGTAAGAAGGTATCAATGTAGAATCATAAAGCTTGCTGTCCCTTCTCCATGAAAAAGATGAACATGTTTCAGATCTGTGGCTTCTTATCTCCCCATCCTTTTATTCTGCCTCCATTTGAAAACCATGTGGAGAATTACTTGGTACATTGGTTTCCTCTGTTGGTTTCTGCAGCACTGGGAGAATTATACAACTTCCTGCTTCCTCCAATCACTCTTTCTTCTTTCAATCAACAGACTTTCAAAAGTCAAGCTTGGTGTCACCTATCACTACTCAGGACTTATTACAGTGCTCTCTTAAGGGTAAACATTCCAAAGGTGGCATTGGTGAGATGCAAGCACACCATGATGGGGTATGAGCAATATGAGCAGAGTCTAGCAGCATATGCTCACACAGCTGGAATTTGAGAGTACTGCTGCAAGTATTTAAAGGGCTGCAGCAACCTCTTGAAATGGCGCTGAGTCCAGGAGTAGTTCCTTGTAATGTGATGTTAGTGGAGAGCTTGGCAGAGTAGTCCATGCATCACAGCTGCAGGGCAACCAGACCCTTTAGTGCTGTAGTAGAGTCCCTGCTGCATAAGGTGCCTAGCAGATGAACTGCCCTGTTTGGAATGCAGGTTCTGCTCCCTAAATGATAACTATGCTTACTACCTGGGGAAGGTTTTCCAAAAATGTTAATACAGTATCCAGTGTCCAAAGATCTAGATACAAGTGAGCACGGTGATGTCAAATTTGAAGAAAAATGTGTGGCTGACTTGTCAGAAATAAGTCCTATTACCAAGTAGCTGGACCAAGTATACATAGCACAGATTGTTCCTTCTCATCTTTTGACTACTATGCTGAATGCATCAAATGATTTTGGAGAACCTCACAGTGTTGTACCATAAGGCACACCAATCTTTTGAGGCTTCTGAAACAATGGTTTGAGATCTGTTTGATACAGTGTGATGATTTTGGTAGCTGCATGAGCCTTGTTGTATGTGCGCTCAACTTGTGTCCATGATTGATTCAAGGGGATCATAACCGTATCTAAACAACTGTGGGATGTGATTGCCTCAGGGTGAAAGAAATATGACTACTGCCTTAGAAACTTGCATTTACAAATGACAATCAACACAAGACCATCTATCAGCTACATATTGATGGAGTGTATCATCTTTCAGTTCATGTAGAGAAAGGAAGTGCATCCAGCAATGTACGTATCATAAGTTACCCTATACGCTTTGGAGATACCAACAATGCAACAAGATTAGGCAACTGCCACTATTTTTTGGGAAAGTTGGATCCTGCTGAACAATGACTTGCTTGAAATGTCTCTGTACTGAAAAATAGGCTTTTTTGCAGATGTCCATCTGGTACTCTACAAAAAGGCATAGGCATAAAAGTTGAACAGAGTGGTGGCCTTTAGTCCCCTGGTGTGATATACCTGTGGTTAGGATTGTTAGCAGATCTGTTTGCAACAAATAGCACAACAATTCACTAGCTGTTGAACCTGTGCCTTTAAAGGCAGTTTTTATTTGATATTGCCAAATTGAGACTGCATTGGTAAAGATTGCTACAGTGAGTAAAGGCAGCTTTGGGCTGCGTAATTCTGGTACAATCTGATCTCTCAAGCATCCCTGCTTAGGTTTTTCTCCTCTTCTATCAAATTGAGTATGAGTACAGTACTGAACCTAATTCATTCAAAATCAGCTCCGCTGGGCCTGACAAGTCATTCGCATGCCTGACACCAAACCCCTAAAGGATCTGTTCTACTTGAAACTCGGTCATGGCAAGGGACTTTCAGGAGGACAGTGGAAATACTTTATAGATGTTCTCAAAGCATCCCTGAAAAGATCAAACATCCCAGTCGACTCATAGGAGTTCCTGGCTTGTGACCTATCTAAATATGAGAAGGTGTATGCCAGAAGGCAGCGAACACATCGAGAGGCTTCGTTTGGAGCACACGGAGTCAAAGTCGAGGAATTGGAGAGTGCTCAAACCTCCAAACACCTCATCTTCCCAAACTTCAAGCAGCATCTACCCCACATGTAGCAGAGTCTGTAGGTTGTGCATTGGACTTATCAGCCATCTCAAAACCCATCATTCAGGAATGGAAGCAAGTCATCCTCATTCCTGAGGGATTGTTTTAGAAGAGGAATAAGAAGAAACCTAATGTCTAAAACTATAATGCCTGGTATATAGATCAGGATCTAACTCACCTTTTAAATCCTTTTTAAATGCTTTTATGCTTTCACCTTTTAAATGCCTAGTTTCAATGGCTTGCTCAACACAGCCTGTTGCATCATATTCAGCAGTATAATGAGACTATCTCATATTCTGTGTGACAGCAAGGATCACAGGTGGATAACTTGGCCCAATTTGCACATTGTTTTTGAGCAGCGATCGAATAACTTTATTTGATCCTGAATTCTGGGCCCTGCTCTCTTACTTCATGCTTGCTCTTTTCAGCTATAGTGGTATCCTGCACTTGGGCCTTGATTCTTCACTTTCTTAATAAAACAAAACTTAGACCTCAAGAACAGTAACCTGTGTCACTCCTTAACCGGACATGGGAGCCACGGAAATTCCTAACAGACGAACTCTAATAGGATAACTACCAATCCTGCTTTCCCTCTCCACTCTGTTGCAATGTAGCTGCCCAGTGAGCAGCAAATGTGTGACTGGTTATTTGCAACATTTCACACCTGATTGATCTTTCTACACATTTTCAACAGGAATTTGTCTGATATAAAGAGTGTCATTGAAATATTTATGTTGTTTAAATCCACATAAAGTATTTAAAATTAGCGCCAATAACACCACAAACCTGACACGGGAGAAAGTGCCCCGAATGGTCTAATTTTTGTTCTGGGGGAGTGAGTGTTAACGGGAGTTGGGCACGTTGCCCCTGGAAAGAGTTTGGAGGCAGCCATAGGGGCTACCTGCTGTGAAGGTGGGCTGTCCAAAAGGTCCGCTTTGATAATCCGGGACTTCAAGCCAGATGGGCTTTGGCTGACAAGTGGCAATAACATTTGCACAACACAAGGCAATGACCATCTCCATCAAGAGAGAATCTAACCATCACCTCTTGACGTTCAATGGCATTACCATCACTGAACCACTATCAACATTCTCGGAGTTACCATTGATTAGAATCTGAACTGGACTAGCCATATAAATACTGTGGCTACAGGAGCAGGTCAGAGGCTCGGAATCCTGTGGCGAGTAACTCACCTCCTAACTCCCCAAAGTCTGTCCACCATCCACAAGGCACAAGTCAGGAGTGTGGTGAAATACTCTCCACTTGTCTGGATGAGTGCAGCTCCAACAACACTCAAGAAGCTAGACATCATCCAGGACAAAGCAGTCCGCTTGATTGGTACCCCTTCCACAAACATTCACTCCCTTCACCACCGGCTCAGAGTGGCAGCAGTGTGTACCACCTACAAGATACATTGCAGGAACTCACCAAGGGTCCTTAGGCAGCATTTTCCAAACCCAAGATTGCTACCATCTAGAAGGACAAAGGCAGCAGATGCTTAGGAACACCACCAGTTGCAAGTTCTCCCCCAAGCCTCACACCATCCTGACTTGGAAATAATTCGCTGTTCCTTCACTGTCGGTGGGTCAAAATACTGGAACTCCCTCCCTAACTACATGGACTGCAGCGGTTCAAGAAGGCAGCTCACCACCACCCTCTCAAAGGCAATTAGGGATGGGCAATAAATGCTGGCCTAACCAGTGATGCCCACATCCCATGAATGAGTAAAAAATGCCAACTTATGCCCCTCTAGTCACCCCATGCCTCCTCATACCCTCCATGCCAACTTTTTCCAATGCCACTTATGCCAACTTAATTGCAACTTATGCCAGTCAATGCCCCCCCACCCACTGCACTTTGATCTTACTCCATTGCCAACTCACCCATTACCCACTCTGGGCACACTTCAAGACCTATGCTGAGATGAAATAAAATAAAAGTTCTAAGTGTTTATTACGAGCTTTATTGTTGAAAAAGCACTCTTGTTCATAAAAACCCATTTACTCCACTTTACATTCCTTCAGCTACAGTATCCCTATAAAAACAAACATTTGTATTCATAGCCCTACATCAAAGACTTTATAACCACTTGGAGCTGCCAATCAAATTGTGAACTGATGGGCACCCCACTGTGATATTAATAGGTCGTAGAATCTGTCATGCAGCACAAATCCTATAAGGATAGCCCTCAGACCTATGTCAACAGACAGAGTGAAATAGCAAGCACTGATTTTTTAAACTGCAGAATGTTTTTTAAACTATTGAAAGGCCAGGAGATTTAAATGCCTTAACACCTTGATAGTTCCAATGAGCTTGACAGTTCCAATGAGTAGAATTTTCCAGACACCCCCATAGTGGGTTTAATGATGGATGGAGGGAACAATGTGGTGGGAGGTGACAAGTCAGTTTCCCACCGGCATAAAATGATGGCGGGAATGTGTGCTGTCACCCATCACGGCAGGTCGCCATTCTCACCAGAGGCCAGTGTGAAACTGTTTTGCAGCCCGTTAATGGGATGCAGATGAAGGCCTGCCCAATCATCTGCACCGCCAGTGGGTTTTCATGCCAGTCCAGAACATGTCCGGGCCATCGTGGCTTGCAAATGCCAAACTTACCTACAAAAAGGCCTGGGACAGCTCGCAGAGATTGGGTGGGAAAATGGAGACCTCCAGCGACCAGACCCTGGAACACCACATGTAGCAGTGGCTGATTGGAACATCTACCAGGTGGATATTTGAGCTGCAACAGCTTCTCGAAGGTGGATCTTCTATCTTCAGGATTTTCCAGGATGTGGATTTCCTATCTTCAGGATCTTCCAGGAGGTGGATCTTCTATCTTCAGGATCTTATAGAAGATGGATCTTCTATCTTCAAGATCTTCCAGGAAGTGCAGGAGGTGGATCTTCTATCTTGAACAGTGGGTAAGTTGATGTCCAGGCACTGTATAATGGCAGGGCACATGCCATCCAGCTGCCCCACTGTGTAATACGTCAGAAAACTCCCGACTGCAAAATTAATGAGGCCAGCGTCGTGCGATTCAGCATGAATCTCCACTGGCCTCCGCCACGGGACTTAGTCCCAGAAGGGAAAAGAAGGGAAAGTTCCACCCAATGGGCTTGACAGTTCCAATGAGATTTAAATGCCTTGACAGCTTGACAGTTCCAGTGAGTTTATCCACTTATTACGCACATTCTTGTCTAATTTTAACAAACCCAAAGAGAACTTGATATCCACCAAAGGGCAACAACCCTTTCCAAAGGTGTCCCTTGGCCTCTCCAAATAATTTTGGCAGCTTTAAAATGTAAAGCCCACAAGTCGTGTTTTGGACATTTCACTAGCGAAAAATGAGTCTGTTTGAAGGCAGCTGCATTTTTCAATGTGCATTTGCCTCTGTGAACTGTGGGTTTGCAAACCAAATCCACTCCCATTCCACACACCCCACCCCCCCTCCCCCCGGTGAAAAAAGTGGGTGCTGGGTTTGGGGCGGGAATTTCAGAATCAGGTCTCCGGCACCATTTTGGCTAAGCCAGAGAACCTTCCTGACTTTACAAAAATTCAGGCCTTGATCTGCCTCATTGTAGCTGATCTAATGTTGCAATTTTTCATAATACTGAAATACTATTTAAATATCCTCACAAGTGCATTCATATGAGTTCTGTCAGTATTTGACACTTTAGGAGCCTGATGACCTAAATATACACACTAAATACCCAATAAAAGAGCATTATACAACTCACAAATGAGTACAAATAACAAGCCTCATAAAATCACCATACCAAATGAGCTGATACTGTGTCAAAAAAATTAACCAATGGCAGTTACAAATGGCAGCCTTATTTAATAATGAAAAAAGTGGGAATTGGAAACAATAGAATATAAGTTGAAATAAATAAAATTAAACAATAAAGTGTATGCTATATTGAAATAGGAGATAACAACCAACAGCAATGTGCGGATTGAAATGGTAAAGAAATCAGAGGATTTAAAACTATGTAACACTAACCACAACAAAAAACTCATTTGTGAGTTGTGTAATGCTCTTTTATTGGATATATAAGACGAAAAATCTTCCTCATCCCTTTAAGGTGCTAAATGTGTGTGGAGGTGTCTGGGGGAGGGAATGGAAAAATCTTCTCAAACTCTCTCAAAATTCCATTCTGGCGAAATAGTTTCTTCAAAGATAGTGAACCCGGAAGAGGCACTGTTTCAGGGTGTTCCTAACAGCTGTTGCTCTACTCCACTCTTCCAGTGCTGTGATATATAAATAACAAATCTTCTCCCCAGACCCCATCTAACCTTAGAAAAATTCACAAGGTTGCATATCAGGACCAGAGCTTTAAAAGCAGCAGTGGGAGCCAAGATTGAAGTCAGAATGGAGTGTTGTCAATATAATATCATAGTATTGAAATAGGAGATAACAATCAACAACAATGTGCGGATTGAAACGGTAAAGAAATCCGAGGATTTAAAACTAACCACAACAAAAAACCTTTATCACAGGGCATTCAACTGTTTTCCATTCACTAAAATCTCTGATATTAGGGATTGTTCGATGGTATAAATTTAACCATTCTGTTCCCTGCCCTTTTTCCTTTTTTTGCCCCAAATTGCATGGAATTAATTCCCATCCTCTTACATGTTCCAGTTGAACCACAGAAGATGCAGCATGTCTGCGTTCACTTCCTTTCATGTTGTTTTCTGGGCTTCTAAGTACTCATCCTGTGTGAGACAATGCCCTGGATTTTGCTGTGAATAGTAAAGGAACTGTGTTTACTGTTCACATCTAGAGACTTTTTTGGAGCTCGTCAGTGGCGATTTCTAGTTTCTGGCACCTAGCCCACTACAACAACTTCTTCAAGGATATTTGGTGTCTGTGAGCAGGACAAGCCGCAGGGAGGCTCTTTAACCAATCAGATTGAAGAATCCTCACTGAGCCACATAGACTGAAAAGCAGGAAGTAGAAAAAAGCACTAAATAAAAATCATATTTAAATCATTGTACAGGACACAAAATGAAGATTGGGTTATATACATGGGATTAAGGGAGAGACATGAATCAGACAAACAAAATGATATATTTTTAAAACTGAAACATTAATTTTTTTTGATAATGAGACTCCACACTTGTGGAATTAAATGTCCCTGGCTGGAAAAGTTGTGCAGTATTCATCACTTATGTCATTTAAAAACTCATTCACTCCTGATTGTGTAAAACCTAACCTTTTAATCAGTTCTTAGTATGACAACACTAAATAATTATCCTAGGTTCATACCATTTGCATTCACCTCTATGCATATTCAGCAGCAAAGGTGAAAACATCACTGACAGCAACTTCCAGATTCCTGCTTTGAACTACACATGTACAGCTGCCAGAAGCTGATGTCGGAATTACCCAAGCACTGACTGCCTTGCCTTTGTTAGCACAGCAAAATCTGGGCCAGTAATTTATGGCCTTCTTCCAATTTATTATATTTTGTTTATGCCTGAGTGTCATCACCTCTATACAAAAGAGAACAAATGCTAGTTAGACAGCTATATCCCTAAATATCATTTCTGTCCATAAGTCATAGATAAACATAAAATCAAATACGTCACTTTAACTCTTTCTGTTCCCACACTGACCTCTCCATTTTTGTGTTGTGCTCAAGGTGGTAATCTGTATTGCCTCTGTATTGAACAGATTCTGACTAACGTGCTGTGCATTCCTTACATTTTCTGTTTTTGTTATATAATTTATAGCATTTGAAGATTTTTTTCTTTTTCCTTCCATCAGTTACACCTACCTACTGTCAGAAGCCTAAATCCTATAGTTACTAGGCAGTGTGCTAGAAAATATAATGCCTGTTCATTATATTATACTAGCCATACACAGTGAGATTTATGAGTTTCTTTGAAACTGAAAACTTTACAGTGCATGTTTAGGCTGATTTGCCATACCTGACACAGTTGCGACGATGTTCTATGTTTCAGGGGTAGCCAAAGTGTACAGTGTGCATTCTGAGTATAACCTGACCAGTGCAACTGAGCAATTTTGAAGTGTATTACCCTCAGAAGCAGGATTTGTGTATCAAGGTTGGCATGATCACCAAATTAATAAATCTAGGTTTGATGCCAGTTTCTTTACCTCAAGATCCAGCTTAGCCTGTATGGTAGCATTACTGATAAATGGATGCTTAAATAATTATTTGATTTTTTGGCAATATTTCATGTAATCATGATTCAAAAAAAGGGAGTGTTCATAAATGTTATGCGTTTATGTAAACTATTCTGCTGCGTTGATACTGTAAGCAGAATGAACTGGATCAGAAACTTCTCAAATTCACAAAACAGGTTTGCGTTAATTTTATGTACAGTGTAACTGGGGTAAAGTGTCACTGTTCAATACCAGAGTATTGGTAATCCAATTACATTGCTCATCCCTATTTCCTTCCCAGAGGTGCGTTGTCATACACTTCCGGCATTTCCATATGGATCATATGTGTGCTCCAAGGGGACACGTGTGGATTCCCAGTGTGAGTACATATGTGAGCAAGGATACCAACTGGAAGGAGACAGGACAAGAGCGTGCCTGGAGAATGGCCAGTGGAGTGGGAGCGAACCTTTATGTGTAGGTAAATTGGACTGGAACCCACTTGGTTTTGTAATTATTAAATTCTTGGAGCTTATAAAAAGAGAAAAGAAAAGACTGAGTGTTACTTTCTGATAGGATCATCTGGCCCTATGCTTCACAGTTCCTCAACATCCTTCTGTGCATTTACTGTTCACACACATTTTAATTAGAAGCGTGCTGTAAAAATGTTGCTGCCAAAATATATCAAAAATTCAGTGAAGTTTCCAAGAGCTGATGTTTCCCTCTAACCAAAACATTTCTGCAGCCATGTTGTGTGGTTTTAATATTTCCTCCTTGCATTTGGAGTTTATCACTGGTATTATTTCAGAAATATGTGTTGGTTAGAAATTGCTGTTGGAGGTGTTAGCGGATGAATGCTTTATTTATTTGCATGATATTCCTTTGCTATTTTATGGTAGGCGTCAACATATTTCAAATTAATTAGTTAATATTTCTATCAAAATTGAAATATAAAAGTGATTAATACATTCAGTAATGTCTTTTTATTAACCAATGTCAGCATCAAATAATCTCAAATCAAATATTAAATGGGCAGGTGCTGAGTAAATTTTCTCATTCTGCCTTATCAGCGTGCCTTAACAGACTGGTGCAAATTTTCCTAAATTTAATCCATACCATTTTGTACCCTCTTAGAGTGAACAGAGTTCTTTTGGTGATCCTGTCTCCACTGGGACCTAGGTTGAAGTTGGCCAAACTAATTTAACATTGAACCAGAATCTGTTCAAAGAAGAAAGAACCAGCTGTGCCAGCCGGTCTCTAGAAGTAGGCCTTTTATTAATTACCCCAAGGTGTTTCATCACAAAGCCTACCTATCAGATACCATAAATTGACCTATTAAAAACAAAATTAACTTGATCTTCTCAATCCAGTACATACATATTTAATAAATACTGTATGTAACTGATCCGCTTACACCTGGAAGATTCCTGGCTTGATCCATGGCCTGTGCTAAGTGCTCTCAGCCATATAATGATGGAGTTGTTACAATTGACATCAGTGTTCCTGGATTAGTGAAGCAAAAAGTCAGCTGAGTTTTAAACTCCAGATCACTATCGAGTTTTATACTCCAGATCGCTATCCAGTTAGGCCCTAAACTAAACTTGCATGTGGAATCTGTCATGTTAGAACAGGATCAGTGCTATCTGTGACGCTCCCCTCCATTCACGCATTATTTAATCAAGATCCACACATGAGAAATGAATGCATGGATACATGGCTCTAGAACTGCTGGTACATGTAAAACAACACCCAGCATTGGTGACTGCCTTCAGGATGGTTGCGATGCGGGCAAACAATTGGAATGCAAAAGAATATTAATTAACCATTTCTTGATTTTAATAGATTATGAACCTCCAAGGATAAAGTGCCCAGGGTCCAGGGAGAAGGTGGCTGAACCAGGGCAGCTGACTACGCGAGTATATTGGGACTCACCACGTGTAAAAGATGTGGCTGATAAACACAGCACAAAGTTCGTGTGAAAGATCAGACCTAATTTGTAGTGTTTTTCATTGTATTTCTATAACTGGTTAATCTTGGGAAGTCAAACCTAAATGTGGTATTCAAACAGTGTTCAAGGAAAAAGGGGGTAATTAGGTCTTTATGGCGATGGGCATCAAGGGAGGAGAGTATTGGGGGATGGGCAGAGGGATAGGAGAGGAAGATGGGAAGAGAAGGAGGATGAGAGAAGGTGAATTGGGGGAGAGGGAGAGAAAGGAGTGAGGGAGAAGAGAAGGAGGGGGATAGATGATTACTGAGAGGAGAGTAGTAGTTTGCTGGGTCCATTTTGAAGCTCCATGGAGGATGGAAGAGCAATGGGTCAGCAACACTGCTCGGTGGAGAGACTTGGGTGGGTGAAGGAAGCCTGGATGTATTCATTGTCCTGCTCGGTAGCAAAGAGGTTGGGGGAGGGGTAGGATGAAGTGTCGCTCATTGGGGTGGCAGAGAGGCCTAAAAAGCTGAACAATGTGAGGATGGCAGTGGCATTGCAGAAATGCAAGTTGTAGGCAGGTGCATTGAGGATTCAGCTCTTCTCAGTAAGGCGGAATGGGAATAATCTTTGGGTAAGGAGAAGCAGGTGATCGATCGGTGCATGGGGATCAGATCTTTGGATGTAGGGAATCAAGAATTGTGGACCAACCAGACTGGTATAGTCTTGGGGAGTATGTTGCTGTTGGTTGTAAGTCATAGGGCTATCAACCTTTCAAGATGGTTGCAGAGTTGCCAGGAATTAAAGATTAATCTTTCAGACACTGCTCTGAGCAACTCAAGAGAACAACCCGGAGCATTAAAAAAATTTCTTGTTTTTTTTTGCTTTTCTGGAAGTGGGAAGGGGACGTGGGTGGACTATTGGGGAAGTTCAGCCAAGAAGGAAAATCTGCCATGTCTGGGAGAGCATTTGGTGAGCCCATGAGTTTATCTTTGCATAATAAACTGTATTTCTAAACTAGTTACCTCCTTGTTTATCTATTCCAACTACTGACTAAAACAATAGAGGCTGAGAATGAGGCTGTTCCATGGTGACACTTAGTGGCCAGAGCTTGTAATTGCATGCAGACGCAATCCATATATCCATCTTAATTCTCATTGTGCGTTGATGGTTGATTTAATAGCTAACACTGCTTCCATTTAACATTGAAAGCTGCTATCATTGCAGCACCAAAATGTTCATACATTTGTAATGAGTTTTCCAATAACCAGGTTTTCTCAATGTATTTTAAAATGGAATATTATGACCTTTCACCAATTTTAATATATAATAGATATATATTTTAGTTGCCTTACCATTCCCTTTTCTTCATTCCTGCCTTCTCCTTCAGCCCTTCCTTCCACAATTTCTCCAACTATTTCATGTTTAAGTTTCCATTGCCTCGGGAAGGGTTTTTTTTGCCTAGACATCTAGATAGTGTCTGTCAACTAATAATTATTCATATGTGAGACTAGACAATTAATTGTTGCTAGATGACTAGATCATGGGGACCATCACAGTTTGGCCCACTCTGGTCTTTAACTCATATCCTGGACTTCATAACAAAGATCAGAATGGGGCTCCTGGCAGAATTTACTTTTCTATACCTCAGGGGTATTGAGGCCAATTGTACTCCACTGCCCCCTGTATAGATTAACTCTGTTCAGGCTGCAGATTAAACATTGTACCTTCAGGATTTGTATGTCTTGGTAACCTAAATGGTAGCACACCTATCCTAGCAGCTGCAGCATTTAAAGTCTTCTGTCTCTATTTTAGATATTGCTAAACATGGGTCCTTGTTTATACACATGGGATTTTATCCCTTACTGCCAGTATTTTACCTGTGGTCGGAGTTGGGGGGAGGGGGGGGAAGGGGGGGTGTCGGTGGGGGTGGGTGGGGGCAGATAATTATTTTGTTTGCTTCAAAGGGAGTAAATTGTTGAAACTTCAAAGGTTATCGATCCTCTCAAGGGGGTAATTTCAAGGACCTGGAAGCCCAGTGTAAAATGATGTCAGTCCTTAGCTTGTTTTGGTTCTTTTGGCACTATTGGTTGGTGTAATGGACAGGTTTCCAAAGATAGGCTGAAAATTTATAGGCACACACATAGCTGTGAAGGGCAGTGGGTGGGAGACTCATTCACTGGTTCCTCTATTGGTTCCCCAACACAATGAGGGAAGCCCAGCAGCTTGAACAATGTGGGATGGTGTCAGGCAAGGGCTTGGGTCCTCCTTTGGTGATATCCAGGCTCATCGGAGATGCCCCCGATCAGGGCCACCCCCTCTTTAACTATCCCTGCGACCTTTTGAACCCAGATCCCCACACCCCTCACTGCCCCCAGTGAGACCCAGAACCTGGACTGACCTGGGTTTCTCAGTGCGGTGGGCCTGCCTGTGGTCCCAGCAATGGCCTCCACTCCTGGTTAGTGCTGCTAGGACTACGGAGCTGTCAATCATCCTTTGGCTGGCAGCTCCCTCCTGAGATAGGGGTGGAAGTCTTTCCTTAAAGCAATTAACGTTGCTGTCAGCATTAAATTGTTTAGGAAAAGCTCAGCAAATCTGGCAGCATCTGCGGAGAGGAACACAGTTAACATTTCAAGTCCGAATGACCCTTCAACAGAACTAAGTAAAAATAGAAGAGAGGTGAAATATAAGCTGGTTTGGGGGTGGTGGGGGGGGTGAAGGGTGGTACAAGTAGAGCCAGTGATAAGTGGAGATAACCAAAAGATGTCACAGACAAAAGTACAAAGAGGTGTTGAAGGTGGTGATACTATCTAAGGAATGTGCTAATTAAGGGTAGAAAGCAGGACAAGCAAGGTACAGATAGCCCTAGTGGGGGTTGGGTGGGGTGAAGGAATCGAAAAAAGCTAAAAGGTAGAGATAAAACAATGGACAGAAATGCATTTAAAAATAATGGAAATAGGTGGGAAAAGAAAAATCTATATAAATTATTGGAAATAAAAGGTGGGGATTGGAAAGGGGGTGGGGATGGAGGAGAGAGTTCATGATCTAAAATTGTTGAACTCAATATTCAGTGCAGAAGGCTATGAAGTGCCTAGTCGGAAGATGAGGTGCTGTTCCTCCAGTTTGCGTTGAGCTTCACTGGAACAATGCAGCAGGCCAAGGACAGACATGTGGGCGTGAGAGCAGGGTGGAGTGTTGAAATGGCAAGCGACAGGGAGGTCTGGGTAATGCTTGCAGACAGACCTATCACTGACTCTACTTGTCCCACTCCCGCCCACACCCCCCCCCCCCCACCCCACCCCACCACCCCAGCACACACACACACACACACACACACACACCCCCCCCAAACCTTTAAACCAGCTTATATTTCACCTCTCTTCTATTTTTACTTAGTTCTGTTGAAGGGTCATTCGGACTCGAAACGTTAACTGTGTTCTTCTCCACAGATGCTGCCAGACTTGCTGAGTTTTTCCAGGTATTTTTGTTTTTGTTTTAGATTTCCAGCATTCGCAGTTTTTTGCTTTTATCTTAAATTGTTTAGGGCAGCCATTGGGATCATGAGTGGGCTTTCCCCTGACTTTGCAGCTGGGTGGGCTAAGGACTGCCGTGCCCTGTAAAATCCAGCCCATCGATTTCAGGCAGCAAGCCAGCAATTTGGCAAGAAAATAGAACTATGATTCACACCTCAGGCTTTGATGGTGTGAACATGAGTTTGAAGCTCTTCAGCAGTGATGTGTCAATTACTCAGATCTGACTGACAGATAATAAACCTCTTCCCTTCCCTGTTGTTCTTTCACAGAATTGTTCTGAAAGGACCACCCTCAGGTTCTGAGTTTGGAAAAGGTGAACATATTATTCGCTATGTGGCGTATGACAGAGAGAGGAACAAAGCCTCCTGCAAATTCACTGTCACAGTTTACGGTAGGTTACCTACCATATATATTACTACTTTTCTTTTTAACACTTTCAGGAATGTATGCTAGGATGACCAAAGGTAAAAATTACATTTATAGGAGTTGTTCAACCACCGGGGAAATAAACATTAGAGACAGTAAGAAATGTATAGTCATTTCAATGAGTGGTTAAGAGAAAGGAATAAGTGACTGAGAGTTTGTGTATGCAGTGCAAAGCAGATAGGTGGAAGCAGAAATGTCAGGCAAGAGAAAATGAGAAAAATTATATTGGGAAATGGAGGTCAGAGGATAAAATTCCACTGCGTCCACTCCACTGGCAAAATTCAATGGAACAGAACTCCTAGTAGTTCACAGTGAAAGCTACGGATCCCAAATCCTGACAATGGGGTCATTTACATGGTTATAAGAGGCCCTTATACCCAAAAGTGTTCTTAATTGACTTGTCCGCTCTGCTGGCGGTTACTGGAGCAACCGTGGGACTGAATACAGTCTGCAGATAATTACATTGTTTGCTTCAAAGGGATTAATTGTTGAAATTTCAAAGGTAATTGATCCTCTTAAGTGGGCCAATTTCAAGGGCCTGGAAGCCCAGTGTAAAACATGTCAGTTCTTAGCTTGTTTTGGTTCTTTTGGCACTATTTGTTGGTGTAATCGGCAGATTTCCAAAGATAGGCGGAAAATTTACAGACACACACAAAGCTGTGGAGGGCAGTGGATGGAGCCACTGTTTTTCAGTGAGGAACTGCTCTATAATTGATGAAGTTAGGAAGCAGGTGAGATTGGTGTCATAGGTTGGTGCATTTCAGTTTGAAGCTAATTCAAAGCAAGCAGTTGTTTAGTATTTAGGAACTTTACTGTCATAAGTGGTAAAAGCCTATTTTACGCCTCTAATTTTGTTTGTCTTTTATCCTTCTACTTTCCTGATTGCTGACACTTGCTGGATTAGGGATGCACAGGCTCTGGTAGCCATCCAGGATCTCACCCAAGTAGATATTATTCAAGTGTGAGCCTAAGCAGAGAGTAACAGTAGGCTAGTTTGATCAATCAGTGTGCCACTGCTGGGTCTAATCCTGCACCCAGCTGAGTCCCATGCATTTACATTTCCCAGCATAGGCCAGTTGACAACAATCTGGAATGGAAATCCTCCTAATTTGAGCACTTTTAGTGTTGAGTATTTAGGCCAGTTGTAGTGCCCACACAACTGCCTTGGAAAGCTCAGCACAGATTAATGATCAAACATGGGATCTTCTTGTTCTATATGACTCATTTTTAACACCAGCCATGGTATTTATCCACTAAGCCATTAGTAAACCTTACTGTTCATTTAATTAACGTAAAGCTGCAAATTGTTGCTAATTTTAGTGGATGAATTCTTAGCCTGATAACCTGCAGCTGCTTGTTTAAAATGAATTGGTTAATACTCTTGCAAAAATGTTATACAGAGGAATGTCAGAAAGCTAAGAATTTGTCCTTAGTATTTCCTGCAATAGCCCCTCCATTATGATAAATAACCTTCTGGGTTGTTTAGTGTGAAGAAAAGAAGGCTTGTGAAATACCTTACTGAAGTATTCAAGATAATTGCACCCCAATGATGTGTTTGAGAAGATTATAAAGTCCAAAAGAGCAGGACATGACCAGAGGCTCAGATAAACAGGCAGCTTGGATTTGACTGTTTAATCGTGAGTGGTAAATATATCAGAAAACTGCCCGGTTAGGTGGTGGAGTGTTCTAGAGATTGAAAGCATGTGGTTGGCTATTTTTAAAACATTTGTTGTGGACAAGAGGGGGTTTAATTTAAGTGGCACTAATTTCTTCTCTCACCACCCGTCCGTAAACAGAAAGGTGTTTTGATTTGCTTCCCCCTTTACAAGTGGTGGTGTATTTCCCAGCCCCTGGGTTTTGGTGCAATCCAATTTTCTATTAATAACCCCACAGCAAACTTGAGATAGGATGAACTCAAAGGGTTAGCTTATTTGCACAGGTTCAAAATGCAGGAGGAGCATTGTAACATCGCCTCCTTTGCATTAATACAGTAAAAGAGGGATTGAGAAAAGAAAGATTTACAGTGCAGAGACAACAGAGAAAAGAAATATAATTGCATGTGGGTTCCAGATTCTGGAATCAAAGTCCAATGAGGTATTCTTTCACAGAGGCTGGCAGGTTGAAAGCCGATGCTCTATAATTCACTTTTTCAGTAGTGTTGACTTCACATGATGGGATAGACACACAGAGATGCATCAGTCTTGTAGGCAATAGTACAGAATTTCTAGCAGAAGCAGTGTGGATGGGGCCAGGTGTCTATCCTGGGCCAGAGCTCCTTGTCTGTGGGGCTACTAGCCAGATGATAAAAAGGCAGACTGCAAGGCAATATCACTGGTTCCACAAGAACTCCCACCTCTTCACACTGTCTTTGACAAAGGATGTGTATTCCTTGTCTGGGTCCCCAAGGTTGTTAAATGTCTCAACTATTAGGAATTGAAAGGAAGGTTGCAGGGCCCTTTGGCTTAGCAGACAAGAGACTCCTGCTGGCCAGCCTGGGTCATGAAATGCAATGGCCTTTGTATAGCTGTCTTTAGATTTGGTCTGGGAAGCCCACAGGTGGTCGTCAGTGACTCTTCAGGGATAACGATTTGTGAGTTTCTCAGATACTACCAGGAGCTTCTTTTGTTTGGGGGTCACAGACAGACAAGGATTCAGCTATTTTAAGTCTTTATTCAGTTTGAAATTTTTAGAGATAGCAATGAGCATGCCTATATGTTATATGAAAAAAAATTATACAGGATGAGGTCTTAGTCCCTCACACATGGGGCATATAGCCTGCAATGGTCTCTTCTCTACCAATCGCCAATTATATATCTGCAATGTTTCTCACTGTAAAATTTGAATACTTATCTACTTATTGATTACCAGTTAGACGATGCCCTCTTCTGAAGCCGCCTGTCCATGGCTATATCACTTGTACATCTGCTGGTAATAACTATGGGGCAACCTGCACTTACACATGTGAGGGAGGATATGAACGCCAGGGAATCTACAAAAGAGTGTGCCTGTTTAATCGAAGCTGGTCTGGAGTGACACCATCTTGCGTATGTAAGTGGATTTATTAGATATTGGCAATGTGGCACTGTAAATCCATTCACAGGAAATAAGCATTCCGATCTCTATGATGGTGCTGCAGCCTAAAGTGAATTGCAGCTGCATGGCTCACACGTGTAGTCTACATGATCTAAGGTCTGTTTACAGCACAGCAACCAGCAGCCACTTTAAAATCATTTTTGTATATTTCAATCCACTGATCAATATTATAACTGCTATCAGTTAGACACATAATAACACACACATGTACTGAACTAACCAGTCCTAATATAGCAAGGTCTTAGAGTTCTTTTCTCCATGTCAGGTGCCGCATAGGGGTTTAATGATACTTGTTCAAGTGTTAACCAGGAGGTTTTTTGGTAAGCTTTATGAAGAAACAATCTGCCACAATGACTCTTGCAGCAGGACCACACTGGCCATCACAGTAGACCTGTAATGCACACTATAATTAGGAACTGGGTTGTGACAACACAGAATTATGTTATTTAAGATACTCAAATCTGGCGTCTTGGATTCTTTCAAATGTAGGTTTTGAAGTGAGCAGCCATAGTTACTAAAAATTTGCATTTGCGCTATTACGATTCCAACCAAAATCTACCCTGAATCATCTCCTGAAGACAGAACGGCGACTCTGCTGGAGTGAAACGTAGACAGAGTGTGCAGTTGGGAATTGGGTTCAAGTGGGAATTTGGTGCAGAGGGACAAAGAGCTGCTTCTTTTTCTACTTTTTTCCAGCCTCCAGTAATTGTTGAGTTTTCTTCCTTTTCTCCAAGCTAGGTGCCACTTTCTATTACTTTATCTTTGTAAATTATTAATTAATTGACTAATTAAATAAAGAAGGTTGGACAGAAATGGCAGGGTTGGTGGTGTACCCTGACTGAAGCATGTGGGAATCTGTGGAGTGCACTGCAATCCCAGACACAATTGCTGCAGTAAGTGTCTGCAATTTAGGCAGCTTCGGTTCAGAGTTGCTGAGCTGGGTCTGAGTTGCAGATGTTGCAGGACATCAGGAAGGGGGAGAGTTACCTGGACACTTTGTTCCAGGAGGCAGTCATAACCCTTAGGTATGGCAGAGCTTTAAAATTGGTCAGTGGTCAAGGACAAGAGGTTGTGACTGCGAGTCAGGCAGGTATGGGAATCAACATGAAATGATAGAGGAGCCTGAGCTCCTGATTTTGTCCAACAGGCACAAGTGCTTGCTACCTGTGTGGATGAGGAGAAGGGCTCCAAGGTGGATGAGCAGACTGGCCATGGCACCATGGCAAAGGATGCCATTCAGGTAGAAAGCACGAAGAGGAAAAGAGGAATGTAGTAGTGATAGGAGAAAGTAAAGATGGGGGATAGATAGTGTTCTCTGCAAATGTGACTGGGAGCTCCCAAGATGTGTTGCCTGCCCAGTGCTAGGGTTAAGGACATTGCCTCCTGGTTGGAGAGGAACTTGAAGTGGGAGAGGGGGGATCCAGTTGTCATGGTCCATGTGGGAACCAACATCATAGGTAGAACCAGAAATGATGTTCTGCTAAGAGAATTTGAGGACTTAGGGCTGAAATTAAAAAAGTAGAACATCTAAGATAATCATCTCTGGATTGTTACCTGAGCCACGCACCAATTGGCATAGGGTCAAGCAGATTAGAGAGTTAAATGCGTGGCTCAAAGAGTGGTGTGGGGAATAGGGGTTTTGATTCATGCGGCTGTGGCATCAGTACTCAGGGAGGAGTGAGCTATTCTGTTGAGATGGTCTCCACTTGAACCCAGCTCATGTGACAGTTACATGAGGGGAATGGGGGACGTGTCCTTAATTTTTTTTCCTTTATTAAATTTTTCTGAACTTGAACTGATCTCCCTGAGGCACCCCTGTGCCTCAGGGAGATTTCTGCACCCTTTCGCATGCATGTGTGAAAGAGCGCAGGCCCTGACTTAGGGAATCCACCCCCCCCCCCCCCACACCTGAACAGGGAACACACAGCGCTTCCAGGCATGCATCACGCTAGGCGGGCCAATTAAGGCCCACCCATGTAAAATGGCGGTGTGGACCCAAGTGGGGGGCGCTGATCGGGTTCACCCCACTCCCGCCTGTCCTTGCACAACCCCCCCAGTGGGGGGAAAATTCTTCCCAATACTTTAGCATGGATGAAGATTTGTTAATGGATAGAAAGCAAAGAGTTGGCATGAACGGGGCTTTTTGAACTTGGTAGGTAGTGAAAAGTGGAGTGTCACAAGGAAAGTGTTGGGGCCTCAGCTATTCACAATCTGTATTAATGGCTTAGATGAAGGGACAGAAAGCAATGTACCAAAGTTTGCTGATGATACCAAGCTAGGCGGGAAGGTAACCTGTGGGAAGGATGCAGCCATTTTGGATCGGTCCACTAGCCGCTCTCCCAGCTGCATCTAGCAGCTTGAATGAAGCCAGAGAGAATCAATGGTGGAATGTATCCTAACCTTTTGTAATGTGACTGCAGAAGGAGATTTTTGTTCTGTTTCTTGCCTTAGAAATGCATGACCAGCCGGGGAATATAGGTTGGAGCTCTTGGACCATTTACCACCTGATTCAAATTTCAGGCAGCTTTTAAATAAGTGCCAAACATCACTTCCAAAACAGATGGGAGGCTGTTTAAAAGGGTGACATTGGACTCTGTTTCTCTCGCTGCCACCTGCTGCATGTTTTTAATGATACTTTACATCTGGAATCTGTCAATGCTGCTTTCTTTAAAGGCAGTTGGGGCCTGTGTGGAGCTGTTGTTCACTTTTTATTGTCATTTTCATGTCCCCCTTAGCTCTTTAATCTTTTGGGGGCTTTCCAAACAGCACTTGAATTGTCATTTTGATTCTGGACATGGGCACATTTTGCCCTACCTCTTGCCATTGATAATTCAAGAAAGGCTTTGGTTGCATCATACAGTGCAAATGTAGTAACTATGGATCAAGGTAACCTCGATGATTTTTGGGAAACAGCACATGAAGAATCCTTGTATGTGTGCAATTGTTCCTTTATTACTAAATCTTTCCAACAGTGTAAAGTTGGTAAATTGAGCATAAATCATAACAGCACAATAGCTACTGTGTTACATAATTGGGCATCAGATAGGGCATACTTTTATCTCCTCCTTTACATCACCTGGAACATCACCACCTGGAAGTTCCCCTCCAAGTCACTCACCATCCTGACTTGGAAATATATCGCTGTTCCTTCACTGTCGCTGGGTCAAAATCCTGGAACTCCCTTCCTAACAGCGTTGTGGGTGTACCTACAAGAAGGCAGTTCACCACCATCTTCTCAAGGGCAATTAGGGAAGGGCAATAAATGCTGGCTTAGCCAGCAACAACCACATCCCATGAATGATGAAAAAAAAACCTCACCTCCCTTGGTTGCCTCTTTACATACAGGCTGCCAAACAGACAAAACATGTCACGTGTGTGATCTGGGTGGTAATATCTTGTTCTTTTATATAATTGCAGTAATTGAGATTAATGTTGATGTGAATTCAGTGGGCGCTCTCTTGGATCAGTTTTATGAAATGCAACGTCTCCTCATCATATCCTCTCCAAGTGCATCTGATATGCACTACAGCCTGCAGATAAACATGCTACAGGTCAGTAAATGGGATCTGGTAGCCAATGCTGAGGAGCAGGGGTTAAACCTCCTAATTATATTTCTGTCTATTCCTAACAGGTGAAAACAGTCACAAGAATAATTTTATGTTGCATATACATGAATTTGAGTCTCACTAGAATTTTAAATGGATTGTTGCATTAATTCATCATTTTGATCATAATGATGAATTTAGACTCTTATCAAATCAGCAACTTGCCGAAAAACATTTCCCTTTAGAAAACCCTGTTATAGTAGAAAAGAAATCAATGGTCTTTTACAAAAACTTTCTTGGCCTTTTCCTTTCCTTTCCTCCACCCTGTGTGGAAATAGACTGATAACATCAAATAAATGAAAGCCCTAAGCTGAGCTTTTCAAATAAACTTTTAGTAAGATATTATTTATAGTAAAGTGTAGTGCAATTAAACACTATGCTCATTATACTGATGTTGGTCAGCACACAAAACTGTCAAAATAGAGCTTTCCAATCAGTTGCTTGGTAGGACAGAACTTGAATATTGCTGCAAAAAAAGACATGTCTAAGCTTCGTATCTTGCACTCAGCAGGACACTTGCAAGAATACCAATATATGGGAGAAAACAACAACTTTTACTGTGTGCGAAGAGAGTGGTGATTGGTTGGCAAGTGGTGTTGCCATGGAGAATGCACCACTTTTGGTGACTGGTAGTTAACTGCCAAGCATTGTTTGAAATTTAAACCAGGCAGCTTGACCCTGATTGGTCAAAGCATTGCCCTGAGGAATGAGTCAGTGAATAGCTGTCACTTATTTTGTTTAGCTGAAAAAGGCACAATGTATGTATATGTTCTTTCTGTCAGCAAAAAGCAACTTGAGGGTTGTTGAAGAGAGAGACATGTTGTCAAAGCTTTTGTCTTGCACTCATCAGGACAGATGCAAGGATGCCAAATTTCAAAGGAAGCAATGATTTATACTGCATGAGAAAAGGATGCTGATTGGTTGGCTAGTCAGCTCTGATTGGTAGAGGCATTACCATGGAGAGCGGATCAGATAGCTTTTTTTTTGGTAATCTTGCATCTGTCCTGATGAGTGCTAGACAAAAAAACTTTGATAGCATGTTTCTCTTTCCAATTAATAGTATAGATACCACCTGAGCTACAAAGTCAGTTCAAAGTTACTATTATTTCTTTCTCAAACTATCAAAACCTTCTTAAAAATAAGTTTCCCACAGACTGCTGAGTGGAGGCAGAACAAATAGTGTGATCCTTCCACTGCATGAAAACTGATGGAGGAACTAAAATTCACAATGGAGTCAGTTCAGTGATCCCTGTTCTTTAAATTTGCCTCAAAAAATCCAGGAGATTCTATTTTCATAAATGGCTGAGGTTGGGAAGATGATATAGTTAATCAGTTCCAGAGTTCCAGCACCAATTTTGCTGGATCCACCCAGTTGTCAGTGTTCAGATTTAATTCCCTCAGGCACAGAGTGATATGAGTGGAGCAGGCATCAGAGATCAGAGGCAGATATTGGAGATGGGCGAAAGAGTTTTGGAGTAGGAGGGGGAATAAGAGGCAGAGTCCTGGGTAAGAAGTGTAGGAACGGGAATAACAGGAAGGGTTGCAACATTAGGGATGAATCCTCACCAGGCATCATCACTGACTCCAAGCAGTTATGGAGGATTTTGCTCAAGCCACACTAACTACTCAGGCAAGCATCTTAAGGACAGGAATTGCCAAATTTCCAAACAATTGGCAAGTGACTGATTCCAGCTAGTAAGACAAGAACTACCCTGATGTGTAGGGTATCGGCAAACATTACTGAGGAGGGATTTTGCTCAGAAGGAATGAGCTGATGAATGAATGAGAAGAGACGGACAGGGAGGATTGTAGACCTGGGGAATAGGCAAACCCAACTGGCTGGATGGGGAGTGGCATAGAAATTTAGCATTTCTGGTGTTATATCTCTAGATAATTTTAGAGATTGTAAATGGTCACATCACAGATTAACGAATGCAATGGACACCTCTAACCATGATTTTTAAAATTCTAATCTTCCTACGTTATACAATCATTAGAAGCTAATAGTTACTACACTGTGTATCTTCAAAGGATAGAAATTGTCAATAGAATATTGCCTATATAGAGAATGATTAAGTGTTGAATGGCAAAATTGAGATTTTTAAATCAAATGTTGTTACTAACTAGTCTCTCTGGCTGAAGCATATTGTTTCTGCTCTTGTTCAGGAAGCTGCCTGTGGTCTGGAACTGAGACAAGTGACAATAATAGAATTGGTTGGAAATCCACCCAGAGTAATAGGACGTATAAAGGAACAGCAGCTTTCTTCAAAAATTGTTGATCAACTCAGGTAAAAGGCTGGTGCTGAGTAGGCTTTTAAATGTGGACTGTATTTTTGATTGATCTATTATAAAATGAGGTTGGTTTAGATTGCTGAGCTGAACGATGCAAAAAAACAACACTGCTTGCTTAAATTCAATTCTGTTTCTAACTGCGACCATTGATTGAATAGTAGCTATTGAAAGTAGAATGATTATTGAATTTTCACCTAATCCTACACAATAAGAAACAAATACTGGTCTCTTGTAGCCATTCCTTGTCACCATACTCCATGATTTACAATAAGTAATTAGAGGCAGTTTGGTAGCAAATATTTTATGTTAGATTTTGTTGAAGTACACTGGTTTGTACCTGTGGCCACTTGGAGCCAAATTTGAAATGGCCACTTTGACAGCAGATACTTTTGGCACAAGCTGTTATCATTTTGGTTGGCAACAAAAAGCAAAAGCTCAGCTGTAGAATGTTGTCTTTCTACCTAATGGAAAGATTGTCAGGTTATTTGTATTACAGGTACTCTTGCCATTGGAAGCACCCTGATAGTAGAATGGAGATATTGGAGTTAAAGCATCTAAAACTTCATGAGACAACTTCATGGCAGCCTGTCAGGTTAAACATACTTGCATATTCCCTTGACTTTTATTCCAGGGATTTCTGGGGCTTTTGGTGGGGGGTAGAGTGAGGAGAGAGAGTGGATCTGGACAACAGGGCAGGCCCATTGCAGAGATATAGATCAGCGATGAGGACACTCCCTAGGTTCCTATCTCATTTTTCTGGGAACCTGCATGCTGGGTGCCCCACCACAGAAGCACCCAATAAAATTTGATGCTGTTCCCCCAGATTCCTGATGATTGGATGGCCAGCCAGGATCTTGAATGTAGGCTGAAGGATCCAAGAGATAATAGGATCGGCAATCAACTACATTTTGATGTTGAAAGCCTTGGGGCTAGTACACAACTACATGCCTGAGAATGAAGCAGTTGTGTTGCCCCTCTTGTTCAGGCACAAAGCCAAACCAGGAGGTAGGAATATCCCCCGGAGTTTTATAAAGGAAAATGTATGTGGATGAGGAAAATGTACTCTTCTTTTACATTTTACAGAATGTTACTTTTCATATTAGTTACTACTTTTGCATCAACAGCACTTGTATTCTGCTTATAAATTGTGAAAGTTATTTTGCAGCCTCAATAACCTGTGCTTCTTTTCTGGTTCCTTTTGCAGACAAGCCTATTACTTATCCAGTAAGCACTTTAACGTTGTCTTGATTGACAAATATGGCACAGACAGGGAGCGTTATGTTCAACCAGTCACATCCAGTGAGCTGTTTCCATTCATAGATACTTACCTACTCCAGACGGAAGAAAGAGATATCCTACAGCAAAAGGAGAATTTGTGTAATTAAAACTCAAACTTGACAAGCTTTCCCTACATTTCCACCACCAACAACTTGTATTTATACAGTGCCTGTAGCACAGTAAAATATCCTAAGGTGCTTCACAGGAACATTATCAAACAAAGTTTGACACCATGTCACATAAGGAGATATTAGTGTCGGTGACCAAAACCTTGGTCAAAGGGCAAGCTTTTAAAGAATGTCTTAAAGGAGGGAAGAGAAGTGAAGAGGTTTAACGAGAGAATTCCAGAGCTTAGAATCTTGGCAGTTGAAGGCCGGGGTGACAGCGGTGGAATCATTAAAGTTGGGGATGCCCAAGAGTCCAGAATTAGAGGAGCAGAGATATCTCAGAGGCTTGTGGGGCTGATTCATCATTCTCATCAAATTGTGAAATCTCAGTCTCAGTCTGCAAGTTGAACTACACACATTCATCCTTTCCTCAACTTCCAATAGGGCCATTTCTGTCGTTAGCCTTTGAAATGAGTTTTTTTCCATGAATAAAACTTACCAAAATTGATTTTCTGTAAAGGCAGTTGATTTTAAATACCTGTAATTGCAATTATGTACTTGTATATAATCCAAAAACATTTTCTAAGGCATAGGAATTTGCAAAAACATGAAAGGTGAGATGACCATTTGGCTCATTCAGCCTGTTCCACCTGACAAATGATACGTAATTTGCCCAATCATAGATATTCCCTAATTTATTTACTCTCCCGAGAGACATGACGAATTCAAAGGAAAATTCCAGAGAAAACTCTAAAATTTCTGTGGCGGTATTACCAACAATTCTCAAAGATAACCTCCAGGATATCAATTTAATCTTTGAACCTACATTATCCAACATTGTCCAGTTCCCAAAAAGATTGACCAAAATTTTCCTCAAAACTTTTGACCTTCAATGCTTTAATTCATTCACAGGATTTGGGCATAGTTTGCAAGACCATTCTAATTGCCTGTAACTGAGTGTCTTACTCGGCCATTTCAGAAGGCTGTTAAAGTCAATCATATTCCTGTAGGTCTGAAGTCACATATAGGCCAGATGTGGTATTGTTTCCTTCCCAAAAGGGCATTAGCGAACCAGATGGGTTGTCACATCAATCCAGTATATGTTCACTATTACTGATGCTAGCTTTAAACTCCAGATTTTTTTTTATTGACTGAATTTAAATTTCCTAGCTGCTGTGGTGGGATTTGAACTCCTGTCTCCAAATTGTTAATCCAGGTCTCTGAATTACTAGGCCTATTGTTATGATCCCCAGCTGAGATTACCCCTGGACAAGCTTGATCCCAGAGTGGAACCCAGCTTGATAAATCCTAACTTTTATTTGTTTGTTTAGATTTTATTTGTTCATGGGATGTGGGCATCGCTGGCTAGGCCAGCATTTATTGCCCATCCCTTATTGCCTTTGTTCAGAGGGCATTTAAAAGTCAACCCCATTGTTATGGGTCTGGAGTCACATGTCAGCCAGACCAGGTGAGGACGGCAGATTTCCTTCCCTAAATGACATTAGTGAATCAGATGGGTTTTTACAACAATCGGTAATGGTTTCATGGTCATCATCAGACTTTTAATTCCAGATTTTTATTGAATTCAAATTCTACCATCTGCCATGGTGGGATTCCAACCCAGGTCTCTAGAGCATTACCCTCAGTCTCTGGATTACCAGTCCAGTAACAATACCACTATGCCACCACCTCCCCAACATGGAGAGTAGCTACTGAACAGAGTCACAGGAGTCAGCTGTTGAACTTTAAACAAAAGAATAAAACATTTATTCAACAAGAAAAGATTAACTATATTACAATACTCCTTTACCCACAACTATACCTTTACAGATATATACAGATTTGTAAGGATGACACAAGTACAAAAGCTATCTTATACTCTAATGTCCACAGTAAGTACACAGTCCATGTATTTCTATGGCACCCTGTGCTCAGACACACCACACTCTGAAACCAAGTGACAGATGCCACCTCAGACAGATGCTATGGATCTCTCCTCAACTCTCCTCAGATGCTTGGCACACCAGTCTCACTGCTCTCCGTCTTTCACTTGAGGGTTCCCAATCTCCACTCTCCAAGGCCTTGCCTTGGAATCTTCTCCCAAACTGATGCTTTCTCTTGGATGCCTTCCACAAGGTCCACCTCCAGCATTCAAACTGTCTTCCACGCACTCTCTTTCACCAGCTCAGCTGTTAACAGTACACACTGCTTGACATGCCCATAGCAAAGAGTTAGAGACCTTCAGTTGTCTCTTTAGACCTTTCTCCTCTTGCAAGCTGTTTTTGCTTTAAATCTGCTTTCTGCAGCCTTTTCTCTTTAAACCTGAAGCTTGGAGGCTTTCTCTCTATGCCCCTCACTCTTAACTTCATTTAACAGGACCTTTTCTAGGTTCCTGTCCTTCCTTTGACTAGAAGGTCTTCTTGGGACTTTATCCACTTCCCTGGATTTTGGGGTTTTTCTTTAGCTTGGGACTGGCTATCTGTCCTTTCCAGATAGCTTCTGTTTGGCAGCTATCTTCCAAACCAGCTGAACTCCAACAGCTTCCAAAACAAACCTGCTGTTTCCCTTCTTCTGTTTGTGTGTGTCTGTGGGAGGGACCTACCTCTCTGGCTCCCTTTTGCTAGGCAGCAGTCCAATTATTCTACCCTTGTTTGTTTAAGTTAGCTGCAATTGTCGTAAAAAAATCTCATTAGAAATGCAAGCACCCTTTTAAAGTGAATCTAAAACTCCATTTGCCCTTTCTTAACACACAGATACAGAAATAAAAATCAAACTTAAACTTTAAAGCTAAAGCGTATTCCTAACGCCCACAAATACCAATATAACATACTTAAACTATCTCTATTTCCTAACACTATAACAAAAGCATTATACTACCATGTCCCCTATCATTATAACCAGTCAGGGCTACAATTCCCATCTGTAAAAAAGTCTTAGCAACCTCCAACACCATTTCGAATTCCATTAGGGAAGGAAATCTGCCGCCATTACTTGATCTGGCCTACATGTGAGTCCAGACCCATAGCAATGTGGTTGACTCTTAAATGCCCCCTGGAATAGCCTAGCAAGCCACTCAGTTGTATCAAACCACTACAAAGTCTCAAAAAAGGAATGAGACTGGAAGGACCACCAGGCATCGACCTAGGCACCAGAAATGACAATGGCGAACACAGCCCCGTCGACTCTGAAAAGTCCTCCTTACTAACATCTGGGGCTAGTGCCAAAATTGGGAGAGCTGTCTCACAGACTAATCAAGCAACAGCCTGACTTAGTCATCCTCACGGAATCATATCTTACAGATAACGTCTCAGACACCACCATCACCAGCCCTGGGTATGTCCTGTCCTACCAGCAGGACAAACCCAACAAAGGTGGCGGCATAGTGGCATACAGTTGGGAGGGAGATGCCCTAAGAGTCCTCAACATCGCCTCCGGACACCATGAAGTCTCATGGCATCAAATCAAACATGGGCAAGGAAACCTGCTGATTATCACATACCATCCTCCATCAGCTGATGAATCAGTGCTCCTCCATGTTGAACAGTACTTGGAGGAAGCACTGAGGATGGCAAGGGTGCAGAATGTACTCTGGGTGGGGGACTTCAATGTCCAATACCAAGAGTGGCTCGGTAGCACCACTACTGACTGAACTGGCCAAATCATAAAGGACATAGCTGCTAGACTGAGTCTGCGGCAGGTGGCGAGGGAACCAACAAGAGAGAAAAACATACTTGACCTCATCCTCACCAACCTGCCTGCCGCAGATGCATCTCCCCATGATGGTATTGGCAGGAGTGACCACCGCACAGTCGTTGTGGAGACAAATTCCCACCTTCACATTAAGAATACCCTCCATCATGCTGTGTGACACTACCACTGTGCTAAATGGGATAGATTATGAACAGATCTAGCAACACAAGACTGGGCAGCTTCAAGGTGCTGTGGACCATCAGCAGCAGCATAGTTGTATTCAAACACAATTTGTAGCCTCATGGCCCAGCATATCCCCCAGTCTATCATTACGATCAAGCCAGGGCATCAACCATGTTCAATGAAGAATGCAGGAGGGCATGCCAGGAGCAGCACCAGGCATACCTAAAAATGAGGTGTCAGCCTGGGGAAGCTATAACACAGGACTACTTGGGTGCCAAACAGCCTAAGCTGCAAATGGTAGACAGAGCTAAGTGATCCCACAACCAACGGATCAGGTCTAGGCTCTACAGTCCTGCTGTATCCAGTTGTGAATAGTGGTGGACAATTAAGCAACTCACTGGAGGAGGAGGCTCCAGAAGTATCACCATTCTCAATGATGGGGGAGCCTAGCATGTCAGTGCAAAAGATAAGGCTGAGGGATTTGCTACAATCTTCAGCCAGAAGTGCCGAGTGGATGACCCATCTCAACCTCCTCTGGAGGTCCCCAGCATCACAGATGCCAGTCTTCAGCCAATTCAATTCAGTCCACATGATATCAAGAAATGGCTGAAGGCACTGAATAGCACAAAGGCTATGGGCCCTGACAATATTCCGGCAATAGTACTAAAGACTTGTGCTCCAGAACTTGCCACAGCCCTAACAAAGCTGTTCCAGTACAGCTACAACACTAGCATCTACCTAGCCATGTGGAAAATTGCCCAGGTATGTCCTGCTGACAAAAAGCAGGACAAATCCAACCCGGCCAATTATCGCCCCATCACTCTCGATCATCAGTAGATTAATGAAAGAGGTCATCAACAGTCTATTAAGCGGCACTTGCTTAGCAATAACCTGCTCACTGATGCCCAGTTTGGGTTCTGTGAGGGCCACTTGGCTCCTGACCTCTGTACAGCGTTGGTTCAAACATGGACAAAAGAGCTGAACTCCTGAGGTGAGGTGAGAGTGAGTGCCCTTGACATCAAGGCAGCATTTGACTGAATGTGGCATCAACGAGCCCTAGCAAAACTGGAGTCAATGAGAATCAGGGGGAAAACTCTCCATTGGTTAGAGTCATACTTAGCACAAAGTTGTGGTTGTTGGAGGTCAATCATCTCAGCTCCAGGATATCACTGCAGGAGTTCCTCAGGGTAGTGTCCTCAGTCCAGCCATCTTCAGCTGTTTCATCAATGACCTTCCTTCCATCATAAGGTCATAAGTGGGGATGTTCGCTGATGATTGCACAATGTTCAGCACCATTTGTGACTTTGAAGCAGTCCATGTCCAAATGCAGCAAGACCTGGAGAATATCCAGTCTTGGGTGGACATTTGGCAAGTAACATTCACGCCATACAAGTGCCAGGCAATGACCATCTCCAACAAGAGAGAATCTAACGATTGCCCCTTGATGTTCAATGGCATTACCATCAGTGAATCCCCCACAATCAACATCCTGGGGGTTACCATTGACCAGAAACTGAACTGGACTAGCCATATAAATACTATGGCTACAAGAGCAGGTCAGACACTAGGAATCCTGCAATGAGTAACTGACCCCCTGAGTCCCCAAAGCCTGTCCATCATCTACAAGGTACAAATCAGGAGTGTGATGGAATACTTCCCACTTGCCTGGGTGAGTGCAGCTCCCACAACACTCAAGAAGCTTGACACCATCCAGGACAAAGCAGCGTGCTTGATTGGCACCACATCCACAAACATTCACTCCTTCCACCACCACATACAGTAGCAGCAGTGTGTACCAGGATACACTGCAGGAATTCACCAAGGCTGCTTAGACAGCACCTTCCAAACCCACGACCCCTACCATCTAGAGGGGCAAGGGCAGCAGATGGATGGGAACACCACCACCTGGAAGTTCCCCTCCAAGTCACTCACCACCCTGACTTGGAAATAAACCATGTTTCCTTCACTGGCGCTGGGTCAAAATCCTGGAACACCCTCCCTAACACCCCTGTGGGCATACCTAACACCACATAGATTGTAGTGGTTCAAGAAGGCAGCTCACCACCACCTTCTCAATAGCAATTAGGAATGGACAATAAATGCTGGCCCAGCCAGCGAAGTCCACACCCCGTGAATGAATAAAAATTAATTATAACTGCTTTTCATATGCTGATTTATGTTCAGCAATTGTTTTTTAAAAATAACTATTCTTGGAGGGAGTTCATTTCAATTTGCTGTTCATTCATATGTCATTTTTAAAGTGAATTGCTAGGATTTCCCATGTCATAATACATTTTTAGAGGGACAAGATAATGTTATTAAAACTAACAAGCTCATCTTTTTCGATAGATCACATTACTGTAATGTTCAATTTTTTTCTAAAATTTGATCTACTTCCATTGTAAGTCTAGTCTCAAGTACAGGAATATGCTTGGCAGTCTGGAAAGCCAAAGACACCAATAAGGACATGAAATTCTTATTTTTTTTGGATCAAAGTTATTTTAAAATGTTAATACAATTGAATGCAATCATTGTTATTAGGTGGATGAATAGTGTTTTTGATAGCTGGCTGGATAGTTGTTACCAGCATGAATCAGTGAATAAACCAAATCAAAGATCCTGAGTTAGTGACAACCTGGAGGTTGTGATTTTGAATTAACAGCTGTCTGGACTGGAGACAGATCAGGCCTGTGAGAAGGGGAGGTGCATTGAATCATTGTAACTCTTTAGCTGGAAGCTTCTAAGTGTGAGCTTATCTCAGAATGACAGCCTTTAGTTCTTCAGTCTGCTAGATTAGCACGAGAGATCGAGCAATTCCAAATATGAGTTAGGATTTTTTCATACAAGAGCTGCTTTTATTGTTTATTTTAAAGTTGTGAGTTAGCTTATGGAAAGCAGCTCCACTTGTCTGAGAAGGACAGTAAGTTCTTAATGACTGTAAAGGCATCATTTATGTTGAATACATTATGTTGAATCATTTA
This sequence comes from Carcharodon carcharias, assembly GCF_017639515.1. NCBI lineage: Eukaryota > Metazoa > Chordata > Chondrichthyes > Lamniformes > Lamnidae > Carcharodon > Carcharodon carcharias. Next base: position 96,546,181 of record NC_054475.1, read on the forward strand.
TGTTCTGCGTTAAATAAACTGCCTCCTGGTCCTTAGCCAAAGTCTCTGTCTGATTGAGTGTTCAATCTGCGTAACAAAGGTGTGGAGAATCAAATATTTCCTGCACACAGTACACTCCTATAAATGGAGTACAATGGAAGTGGCTTTCTGATTAACCTTTATGTCACACTATAATTTACCTTGATATTGCTGCGGTCTAATTTTTGTTATAGGTTCATGGGATGTGAGCATCACTGACAGGCCAGCATTTATTGCCTATTCCTTACTGCTATTGAGGTGATAGTGAGCTGCCTTCTTGAAATCATGCAATCCATAAAATAAGGGTACAGTCATGGTGTTTTTAGGAAAGCAGTTCCAGGATTTTGATTCAGTGACAGTGAAGGAATGGCGATATAGTTCCAAGCCAGGATGGTAAACTTGCAGCTGGCGGTGTCCCTGTGCATCTGCCTCCCTCATTCTTCTAGATGGTAGGGGTCATGGGTTTGGAAGGCGCTGTCTAAGGAGCCTTGGTGAATTCCTGCAGTGCATCTTGTAGATGATACACACTGTTGCCACTTTGTTGCAATGGCAGTGGAAGGAGTGAACGTTTAAGGTGATGGATGAGGTGCAATCAAGTGGACTGTTTTGTCCTGGATGGTGTCAAACATCTTGAGCGTTGTTGTAGCTGCACTCATCCTGCCAAGTGGAGAGTATTGTATCCCACTCCTGACTTGTGCCTTGTAGATGGTGAGAAGGCTTTGGGGAGTCAGGAGATAAGTTAGTCACTGCAGAGTTCTCAGCCACTAACTTACCATTGTAGTGACAGTATTTATATAAGCTGGTCTATTTAAGTTACTGGTCAAAGCAAACCCCAAGATGTTTTTGGTGGGGAATTCAGCAATGGTAATGCCATTGAATAAAAATGGGAGATGGTTAGATTTGATGGTTAGTGTCTGGCACTTAGGTGCTGCAATTGTTATTTGCCATTTATTAGCCCGAGCCTGAATATTATCCAGGACTTGCTGCACGTGGGCATGGACTGCTTCATTATCTGAGGAATTGCAAATGGAGCTAAACGTTGTGCAATCATAAGTGAACATCCCCATTTTGCACCTTATGATGGAGGGAAGGTCATTGATGATGTGGCTGAAGGTGTTTGTGCCTACTGCCTTGAGGAACTCCTGTAACAATGAAATAAAAACAGAAAACGTTGCAAATACTCAGCAGGTCAGGCAGCATCTGTGGAGGGAAACAGAGTTAACATTTCAGGTCTATGACCTTTCATCAAAACTGGGAAAAGTTAGAAATGAAATTGGTTTTGAACAAGGGATGGGTGGGACAAGGATAAAAGGTAGGTCCATGATAGGGTGGAAGACAGGGCAGATCGAATGACAGAAGAATTAGTCTTACAGGGCCACAGAGAATGGTGATGGGGCAAGGAAAGAAACAATGGCCCAGATTTTCTGGTCAGTGGTAATGCTGGGCGCATTGCTGTTGCCTGCAGAGAATTCTGTTCCCCAACCTTTTTGTGCTTTTTCAGTTCAGCCGGGATTTCCAATGGCAGCAGCAACAGCAATGGTTCAGCGCAACCTTTCAAGGGAAAGATGGTGAGTGCAAGAAAGTATGGATGAAGAGAGGACATGGTCCCTTTTTACGATATTAGCTACTGTATTCAGGTATGTTTTTAAAGGTCTCAAGTCTTTCAGCGGATTAGTGGGTGAGTGAATGTGTGGATGAACAATGGGTGAGAGAGGTAGTTGGGTGGGTGGGGGTTCTTGGATCGGGTTGGAGAGTAGACATGTTGGGGAGTGGGTAGTCATGTCAGGGTGTGATGGGAGAGACAGTTAGGTCAGGTTGGGGGGTCAATTTTGGGGATGTTGGTTCCCTCTTCAATTTTACTAGGCCTCCTTGCTGCCACACTTGTCAAATGCTGCCTTGATGTCATTGGCAGACACTTTCACTTCATCTCAGGAATTCAGCTCTTTTGTCCATGTTTGGATCAAGATTGCAGTGAGGTCCAGCACCCATTGGTCCTGATAGAACCAAATCTGAGCATCAGTAGCAAGTTATTGGTAAGTGCCACTTGACAGATTGTCAACAACACATCCCATCACTTTGCTGATGTCTGAGAGGAGACTGATAAGGCTGAATTGGATTTTTCCTGTTTTTTATGCATACCTGTGCAATTTCCCACATTGTTGGGTATATGTTAGTGTTGTAGCTGCATTGGAAGAGCTTGGCTAGGGATACAGCTAGTTCTGGAGCACAAGTCTTCAATATTACATTTGAGATGTTGTCAGGGCCCATAGCCTTTGCAGTATCCAGTGCCTTCAGCCATTTCTTGACATCATGGTGAATCAAACTGAAGACTGCAAGCTGTGATGCTGGGAACCTCATGGGGAGGCAGAGATGGATCATCCACTTGGCACTTCTGGCTGAAGATAGTTGCAATTGAACTTTGAACTTTTGTGCAGCTACTGCTGGCATGTGCAAGATCAGTCAGATACCCATATACAAGCATCGAACAGTTCACTGGAACCTTATTTGTCAGGGGTAACACGTCACTTTTCCCGTGGAAAGGTGGAAACAACTTATGAGGACGTTGCTGTTTTCCTAAAAATGCAGGGACTTACTGATGATGTCCAAGAAGCCTTCAGGGCACTCAGCAACTGGAGGAAATCAAACTGTAAAGATTCAGCAATAAATGCTATAGCCTGGGAATAAAACCATTTATCAATTCAGTAACACAATGTCAATCAGTTACATTGCTGTCAAAGTATATAATAATTCAGTTATAAGTCTTGAAAAATCCATATTTATTACAAATTACTCACCAAGTACAATAAATATTGCATTTATTCATTTTACCAAATTCAGTCTATTTTTATACCATAGGTACAAAATCATCCAGTGGTTACATCCACTGACTACAGGGTAATTGATTTTTCATACAGTTTAAATGCTTCATATTGAGAAAGACTGTACAAGAAATCAGTTCCTGTATGATGATATTAGATAAGGACAGGGTAAAGTTCACCAAACAGGCTTGTGATACCTTCCCTGTCCCACTTGTTCAACAGCTTGTTCATGCTCGCTGTCTAGACTCATTAAGAATGGTCACTTGGGTGAGATACTGGAATGTGCTGGGTGCTCTTAATGTCTTCAGAAAAGGAGAGAAGAGAAAAAGGAACTTGTAGGCGGCTGTTCCACAGATATTGAAGTTCGTAAAGCATATTCAAGCCAAACACAAATTAGACTATTTACATGTCTTCAGTAATAGCTGTACGTTACAACTTGTTCTCCTCTTCCTCTTTTATGAAGGCAAGGTTATCATAGGCATCTGCCACCTGTGGATGCTGAAGTGTGCTAATTTCTGCATAATCGTTGTTGAATCCACCATTAACATGACCGTTTAGATGTTTCTTCTGCACTTCTTCAAACAGCTGCAAGACCTTCAGTCAAAACGTAAGTAAAATTATTAAGCGGATACAAACATAACATTTGGACTTATAGGGCTGAAGTGATATTTATTCCCAGGATAAATATTAATATATTTCTATGATGATTTAATGAATAAATATGCTACCGTGCCCTACACACCAGAATTTCCCAGTTTGATTCCTGATTTCTGCTGAGCTATATTCTCAGTTATGAGGTCATGGACACTTAGGCTTGGATGTGTTGGTCTTCTTAGTAGCCTGCTGGCACAGAAATTATCACTTGGATGAACTGTGTGCTAGGACTCTATACCCCAACAACAGAAAGAAGTTTCAGTAGTAGCGGGATAAATGACAATCATATTTTCAAGAATACATATGTGAAGCCATTGTATATACTTGTTGGGATTGCTGTATTGCAAACCAGCCCATTTAACAGTTGAAGCAATTAATTTGACCTTGATCCTTTGAATTGATTTGGGCTGCAGGAACAAGTGGTCCTGCTGAGCTAATATTCCTGTTCTGAGACCCTGAGGGGTCTCCCCTCATTTGGATGAAGACTTTCCCCAAAAACAGTTGCAATATTTTAGTTCAATAAGAAAACCATGGCCTTGAAATTACACATTGGATAAAGTATATAACTGGGTAGAACAATGGTAGGTGAAACACAGTACAGATAAGAATAAAGAATTGTATACAGGAGAAAAAAAATGGGCAACACACATACTCCATGAATGGTATTGAAATAGTTAAGGATGAAGATGAAGGTTAGGCCACATCTTACATACTATGCCCAGTATACTGGAACACAAACACAAGAAAGGCATTCTAACAATAGACACAGTACAAAGAAGAACCACAAGACTGATTCCAGTGTCAAGGAAATGAGCTATGAGGAACCATTGGAGAAAACTTGTGCTTCTCAACCTCAAGAGGAGACATCTGGGAAGTGACCTTAAGACAGTAAATATATGGAACAAGTAAACCTAGAAAATTACATTAAATTATAATAGAGCACAGATTTAATCTTGTAAGAAACAAATGTAGTACAGATATCAGGAAGTTCTTCACACTGAGTGATGGATACATGCAATAGAGTGATGAGAATGAAAACCATGGCAGCACTTAAGAATCAATTTGATAGTAAAATGGGGTCGGATGTAGGGAGGAAAAGGAGGTTAACTTTAGAGCCTTTCTGGATGTATTAACTAAGTGGAGTCAAATGTCTTCATCATCTGTAAATAATTTTCAAAAATTTAGGCTTGCATTATTAAAATGATCCCCAATTTTAAGCCAACTGCCTAAAAACAGATTTCAGAGCAAATGTTTTACATCAAATCAACAGAACATTATTCACAAATCATACCTGTGATTTGGGCACAATACCGATTCTAAAGAAACCCAATGTCCCTGAGTCTATCTTGGTGCAGTCGACAACTGTAGAGGCAATATTCTCTGGTGAAGGCCCATCACACAATACACCATCAACCTGTACCAGGGATAAACAGTTTTCTATGAGTGAACAGCTATAATTTTACATGGTAGAAATTATTATTAAAAGTCAAAGAATAAGTGGTAAACAAATAACACCTTGTCACCAAGTTTGGCATAGACTTGATTGTGGTGAGTGGTGTCTGCTTCTCCTGTTGGGTTTGCTGATGTCACTGCAATAGGCCCCACCTGCACTTGTACAGAAAGAGATTAGTTAGTACATCAGACAAAGGCAGCCTCATGGTCAATGAATTTTATGGACTACCTGCAGGTGGGAAAGCAGCCGGGTGGACCCATAAATTAGGTCACCGTGGCATTGGCGACATGCCCACCAGCTACCTGCTTGCCACCACAATTTTACAAGCAGCAGGGTAGGCGATGGGTGGATGGCCCACTGATTGCCAAGTTGAGGCCTTTAAGTGGGTAATTAATGTCCAATTAAGGGCCTCATTTTGCCACCGTTCTGATCTAACAGGTGACAGGGGAGGCCACCGTTCAATGTTCAGTCCAGCGGGTTAAACCCTGCTGACTGAACAACACCTCCTTGGTCTACCTGCAGTGCCAGCAGTGGCTACTGCTCTTGCTAATACTGCAGGTGTGCAAAACTGCAGGCCTCTGATTGGTCAGCTGAAAAATTAAAATGGGGCGAATAAGCTGGCCAGAGACAGGCTCACCCTCGACATTCACAATGGGGTGCAGGGAGCCCACTCTCAGTGTATAATCTAGCCCAAAAGAATCAGTAGGGGCTCAATAATGAATCTCAGCACCCTTAGAACCTCAGTGACAGGAAAATCATTAAGAGATTTTGCACCTGATCATTAAGTAATGATATCTGCTGAAAAGGTTAGATAAGACCTGAATTAAAATTCAGGTAAAATTCATGCTCTTCCAAGCCCCACAATTAATGATTAACAAAAACACCTTCTTATTTTCTAAGTAAACTAGTCCCTAAGAGATACCAGTTTGGCCACTGTATGGTTATTTTCACATGTGAGGCCTGCACAGTGCATATTCTGCCAAATGGAGGTCCAAATTTTCATCCAGGTCCTAAATATATCACATACTCCTATTTAGGTATATGCAGGGGACTCCTGCCTGTTACCAGCAGGAATGCAGGCTGCCAAGATGGAGGCCTGCTCAAAAATCACAAAGGGCAGAAGCTTGTTTTTGTGTTCTCAGTTTTGTCTTCTTTACTGTCCCGTTCATGCTAAAACATACCAAACAGCGATGAGGTGGAAATCCTCCTCATTTAGCATTTGGATTTAAAGGATTAATGTAAATTTCAACCTCACTGAGCAGGGCACTAGATGAATCATTGCCTTTCTGATTATTTAATAATCACAATCTGCTATCCATTATTTTGTGTCTAATTCACTGAGGGGTGCCTGGTATTTTTTTTTTTACGTGGCAGACTTTGATATAGGACAGTGTCATAGCAGATTCACCTAGTGTTACCACAATTCAAACCAGAGAGCTCAACAACATTTTGGTGAAAATTGAGTCATTTAGAAAATGGCCTATAAAGCTAAACAATAACATGACCAGAACTAACTGTTGAAACAAACAGAGGTTCTGTGAAAGCTGCCGCTGAATTAAGACATACAGCAGTTCAAAAAAATTCACCAGTCATAGCTTGTATTCTCAATGGCAAGGAAGCTATTTGGAGAGGTAAGTATCTCACCTGATCAATAAGGTGTGTAGTAACAGTGCAGTCTGGAATTCTAATGGCGATACTCTGAGAAGTTCCAATGTATTTATCTGCATGTTTCAGTCCAAATAAGTTCAGCCACTCACCTTTCAATGATAACAACATTTGTTAATAGTTATTTTCTCACATTTATTTAACTTAGATTTGGACACAATGCTCTGCATTGCAACAAGAAGTACTGACATCCTAGGGCATGAATTCTAATAATAAGGTTTGAGTCTGTGATACATGTTTGGACTTTCCCATTCAAATCTTGGCAAACAGTGACATTTTCATCAGAGGTGAGGCACTTCACCAAACTGAGAAAGTAAAAGCAGCTAGTGAGTCCTCCCAGGCTGCATTTTCATACCTCAAAGCAGTTGGCTGAAGAGCAACACTGGGAGAGAACAGATTGCCCAACTGCCACTTGAGCTGAAAAATGCTAGTTGACAGAGTCAATGAGGAGAACAAATAAATCAAGATGGGAGAATATGGAATGTAGCAAAAGGGGTCTTACCTCTAGGGATGACAAGACTGATAGATGAAGGCCAAACTTTCTCCATGAAGTCCCAGAGTAGAGGGTTTAACAGCTGTTTTGCTGGTTCTAGCTGTGCTACATTAGAGATCCATAGAGACATTGGCCTCTCTTTGGCCTGTTTCTTTGTACTGTACAAATAAAAAAGGAAATAAAGTCTCTCATCAAGTTTTGTGTCTGTCTATGCCATTCTTATAAGTCTCAAAACAACAGCATGCTGCAGCTATTTATATGGGGGTGTGCCATTTAATACCCAAGGATTGAAGATTAAAGAGGAAATTGACTCAATCGTCTTTGAATCCCCATGTATATCACAATATTTATTGAATAGAAATAATCAAGTAATCACTGGATTTCCTAAAGGTGTCTTTTTTTCCAACCTGAGGGATGTTATTACTTTATTTGTTACATCCTATGACGAATGAATTGAGGCTTCATAAATACGGTGTAATCTATTTGTGCGATGACTTGGAGTTCCGTACTCCAATTTTCAGATAATTCAACACTGACCTAATGAGCATTGAAATGAGATTTACTGACCTAATGAGCATTGAAATGAGATTTACTGAAATATCATGTTGGTTTGGCAATATGTTGGACAAAGTTATACTATATTTTCTCTAGTTGAACTTTCATGCTTCTAATCTCAGTATTTATTAATTGCAGCAAATCATCTCACAAACCACCATTTTCTGTGTCCGAATATAGTAAATGTGTCTTGTCAGATTTATCACTGTGATGACCCTTCCCTCTAGAACTGAAGATCTCTAGTATTCCTCGAAAGAAAACACAACACCCAATGCAAAAAAATTCATACTTGTAAGCCTTTTCTACAGCATCAGGACGATTGCAGGCTGCCACCAAAACATACACTGTGTCTGTTGGAATACCACATATGCCTCCATTTTTCATGATCTCTGCAGGAAAAAAGTTGTGATGGGTTTTCTTTATTTCATAAATCTGGAAAACATTAAGCATCAAAAACGCTCCTGCTAGAGATTTTTGTTTTAGAATAGGAAACTGTAAGGTTATGTGGGAAATTGTCGAGGTTAATCCTGATTAATTGATCACTAGGTGAAAGGCGCTAAGTACCATGAAGCACTAGTAAAACAATGGGAAGCTAAGAATGATTAGAATTCAGAAAAAAATGCTGATGGAAAGAATCAAAGGTTACAGTATAGGAGGCGGCACTGGGCCATCACACCTGGGCCAATGCATACTGTTAAACTGGAGCTATCTACTCCAAACCTATTTACTACCCTTTCCTCATGTTGTTTTACATTCTTCCTTTTTAGGTACATATTTATTATCTTTTAAATGTATCGGTAGAGTGTGCTGGAGCATTTCACATTCCAACAACCCTATGTGGAAAAGAAAATTCTAACATTCTCCCTTCATTCTACTCGTGAGAATCCTGAGCTATTGTTTCTTGGTTACCAATGGACAGCAAATCAAAACAGTCTTTCGCTATTTCCTGTCTCAAAATCTTTCATAATTTTGTAAACTTCTTTTACAATCGTCTCCTAAACCATTTTTTCAGCGGCAAAAACCCTCATTTTAAAGATTTTCTTCATCCTATCTCATAATTCTAATAAATCTTCACTGTACCCTTTCAATTATTAATATACTTCCTATGATGGGTATAACTGCATGGATTGCTTGAGTTACAACCCAACTACTATCTTGAAGAAATGTAACATCACTTCCTTGCTTTTATATTCAAGGTGCAATATATAAAATCCAGCCCTTAGGTTGCCTTTTTATGGCTTTTTCTGCCCTTCCTCCGACCTTTACAGATTGACGTATCTGCACAGAGTTCTCTTTGTTCCTTCATTTTTCAGAACCCTACCATTTAGGATATTTTTCTTTGAATGTACTTTTCCCAAAATGTACTATTTCACATTTCTGTGTACTCAATAACATGTACCCCATATCTTTTCACCTATTTGCATTTTTCTGTCCTCTTACCGTTTGCCAAGGCTCTAATTTGGCATCATTAGCAAACTCAAAATTTCATTTCTCTTATATCTATGTCAAAATAATTTATGCAGACTGTATAAGTAGGTTCAAGAGACAACTGGGCACCTTTATGGAAGGTGTTTTAGAGTTCCTCAATTTTTATATTCCTATATTATTTCACAATCTTTCAAATACATCAGGAAACACACCAAATGTAAAGCAGGTTTAAAACCAACAGCCTAGTAATTAAGTGATGAATACTTGCAGGAAATAATGCCTTAGAGATTAAATTTAAGGAATATCAGTGCAGAAAATAATCTTGTAACATGGTTGCACTTCTATCCTTAACAGTATGAACACAATAATGAATTAGCAGAGTTTGTACTTAACATTTTCTTAAGTGTTCATCTGAGTCTTACCTGCGATTTTTCTGACTGAGCTGGTTTTTCTTGAAGGCAAATGAAGGCATGTGGAGCTGCCCTGTCCAAATCCACATAGCTTTGCCCAGGCATGTCCCAAGGGCAACTGGGGGCTCTCAAAGGTCTGGTTAAAGAGGGTGGCCAGAAAGCAGTAAAAGCTAACCAAACCAAAAATTATGGTGACCCCAATATCATATCCCAAAGGATTTGAATTAATGGCATCCAATAGAAAGCTAATCAGAATCAGCTGAAAACTGAGAGAAAAGGCAAACCATGCTGCATTAAGAAAGAAAGTCCCTATCACCACAAAGCAATTAAAAAGCAGGAAGCAAATAATTCCTACCGAAATACCAAATCCCCTAGTGGAACCGTAGAGACCACCATATCTGGTCAAACCCCAGATTATCCATATTAGACCATACAGGATGAAAGCACAACTTTCCAGGGTTTTGCCCCGAGAAAAAGAGATTGAACCGCAAAGAAGCTGCAAAACACCCCCAGGAATGACTATCCAAGGCAGGACAACAGTGGCTAAAGGTGCAGCAGCATTGACTGATACAGTGATAGCAAAGGCAGCCACAACATTACAGGCGTGGGCTAAGATCTCAGCATCTGAATATCTGGAGTATCCCAAATAAGGACTGTGGGTGTCTTTATCTGACTTCAGAGTTAGTGCCTTCATCCTAATGATTAAACCCTTTATGATCCCCTTTCCAGTGGGAATAATAAAGGGTCCAATACTATTGAAAAGGGAAATTAACGTTAAGCAAGCAGATGCCACAAATATGGCCACACTGACACCTTGTGCACCACCATGAAAAAAGCCAATTGGATGAGCTGTCACTGCTATACAATAGGAAACGAAAAAAAGCAAATAAATTCCATCAACAAGACTTTTACTGGTCATAAACAGAGCCAGAATGAAGAAAAGGACAGCGAGAACAATAGGGGCTGGAATTGGGAAGAAGGGTTGGTTGTCTTGCCAGAGCTTGTAAAGAAGAGCATAGCCTTCTGCAAATTTTAATATGGAGGTCAAACCAAAGAATGTGGCAGTCAGGCTGTCAGCGGCTCTGTAAGACAAAATACAGACAGCAATTTGATAGACAGCAGCTGTCCAAAGCCAGGGGACCTGACCACCAAACAGATCAGAAGTTACACCCAAAACCTGGCATCCTAATACGCTGGCAGATAACATATTTGTGATGTACCCCAGAACCACTGTGTCATTTTTGGTGGTTTCAGGTTTCAGAGAGGAATTATTCTTAGGCAGACCAGTCCCTGGGAAAATTATTTTTCCTTTACTTAGGAATACAGAAGCACGACCTAACCCAAAGTAAAGCCCTATCGAGGATACAATCAAATAGTTTGAAGCTACTGCAGAATGCCCAAAAGATTGATCATACAGTGTGGCAATTTCATGGGCAGTAGCAAGAGAGATGGCAAAAGCAATCATAGAGAGGATCACTTCCTTTTGGATTAACCCCACTAGTCCAATGATGAAGAGGCCCAAAGTGAAAGCTGAGTAGCCAGGGACAAGGGCATTCCTGATTCCATCACCTTGAAATTCCTTCTCCCCAATCAGGATATGAATAAGGCCAGATCCACACCAGAAAGCTGAAACTGTCAAGCACAGATTCACAAAAAGCACAGCGTGACTTGAAGACTTCCTTATGCCTGCAGAAAAACAGAAGAAGTAGTAAAGGAGACTGAAGAGGCATCACGTACATATACATACACACACATAGAGTTACACTGAGTAATAGCACCCAAACAGGTCATTTGCCACAATAAGCCCATGCAGCATTTATGATCCACATAAGCTTACTTCCACCTTACTTCATCCAAGCTTATCCTTCTATTCCATGCTCCTTCACCTGCTTATCTAGCTTTCCCTTAAATGCATCAATGCTACTTGCCTCAACTACTCCTTGCAGTAATGCATTCCACATCCTTACCACTCTTTGGGTGAAGAAGTTTCCCTTGAATTCTCTATTGGATTTACTCGTCACTATCTTCTATTGATGCCCTCTAGTTTTGGACTCGTCAGCAAGTGGAAACCTACCTGCTACATTTACCCTATCAATCCCTTTCATTATCTTAAAGATCTCTATCAGGTTACACCTCAGCCATCTATTTTCTAGAGTAAAGAGTCCCAGCCTGTTCCGATGGCTTTTTTCTCTCAGTGTTGGAATCAGCCTTGTGAATCGTTTTTGCAGCTTCTCCAATGCACCTGTATCCTTTTATTATATGTGCATAGTACTGTGGTTAAGTGTGGTCTAACAAGGTTCAACTCAAGTTTAATATAACTTCTATGGCCTGAATCTTCTGGTCAACGTGTGGGGGCAGGCCCTGCTCGCTGATGCATAAAATGACGCGCAGTGACGTCAGGCGTGCATTCTGACATGACCGTGTGTCATTCTGATCTTCAGTTTGGCAGGTGGGCACCGGAGTCGGCTGCATGCCCACCGAACGGTCAAAGGCCTATTAAGGCCATTAGTAATCTAATTAAGCTGGTTGCCTGGGCTGCTGTCCAACTTTAAGGTTGACGGGCAGGCGAAGAGCCCAGGCGGCCTTTGCATTTACCATGAGCCCTCATCCACGGGCAGGATGAGGTTTCATGGAGGCTTTATAAATTGAATAAAATTTTTTGTTAAAATTCATTGACATGTCCCAACTCATGTGACATGTCTGAGGGGACATGTCTGAATAATTGTCTGAATATTTTTTTTCTTTACTTCCATTCATCATAATCAAACTAATTTCCCTGAGGTAGCTCCGTGCCTCAGGGAGATTTCTGCGCTCTTTTGCATGTATGCGCGAAAGAGCAAGGGCCCCGACTCTCCCTCCTCCCCTGCCTGCACAGGGAGCGCTCAGTGCTTCCGGGTGCCCATCACACTGGTCGGGCCTTAATTGGGCTGCCCATGTAAAATGGCAGCACGCAGCTGATCACGGGCAGCAATTGGCTGCTCCTGCTCAGCCCCCCACCCCCACCCCCCCGACGGAGAGAAAATTCTCCCCTATGTTTTTCAGTTCTATCCATCTGAAAAATGAACCTCAGTGCTAGCTGGCTACTTTTAATGGCCTTATTAATCTGCGTTATTATTTTTTAGTGATTTGTGTGCCTGTCCCCTTGATCCCTTTTCTCCTGTAGCCCATTCAGGTTCTTATTATCCAAGCAATATGTTGCCTCCTCATTCTTCCTACTATCATATAGCAAATGCACTACCTCACACATATATATTTTTATATATACCTTCTTCCTTTGTGTTTATGGCACTTCCCAATTTGTTGTCATCTGCAAATTTGAAATTGCACCAAATCCAAATCATTAATGTAAATTGTGAATGACAGTGGTCGCAGCAACAAACAATCCCTGTGGAATCCCACTTCTTGTCTATGGAGCTAACCTTAACCCCTACTCTCCATTTTCTCTTTAACAGCTAACATGCACACAAGCATCTAAAGAGGTCCTTAATGGCTCCATTCCACTTCATCACGGTTTCTTAATATATTTCTAAAATCATTTATTGTTAGCTTTCATTTTCTTTGAAATATTTTTCATATTCCCATTTTGCATTTTTTTTCGGTGGCTTTTTATACATGCCACAAGGTGTGAACTTTTTTCACATTTGTACCATCCTCTTCTTTGTGTTGAATACTGTCTCTTACCTCTTCTGGTTACCTTGATTTCTTAACTATGGGAGTTGCCTTTTAGGGGTATATACTGGTTTTGTAAGGTACCAAACATTTCATTTCATATTCTTTCAAAGTTTGTCTTACTTCAATTTATACCAGGCTACACCAGGAGTATTATGTAGTCTCCTTATTTAAGGAAGGACATACTTGCCTTAGAGAGAGAGCAATGAATGTTCACTGGAGCAGTTCCTGCGGTGAGGGTATTTTCAAATGAGGAGGGATTGAGTATACTTTTTGAAGTGTAGCCACTGTTGTAATGTAGGAAGTGTGATGCCAATTTGCACATAGCAAGCTCCCACAAACAACAATGTGATAATGACCATAGAATTTGTTTTAACAGTGGTGCTTGAAGGATAAATGCTGGTCAGATCACTGGGGAGAATCTCCCTGCTCTTCTTCAAACTAGCATCCAACTGAGTGGGCAGATGGGGGCATCAGTTTAATGCCTCATCCTAGAATCTGTTTTACAATGAAGTGAATTAAATGGCTTAAGAGGTGCTATTCCCATCCTCCAACATCTTCCATCACTATTAGAAATAGCATGATCCAGGCTTTCACAACTGCCTATTTGAATTGTAAAGTCATGTTGATGATGATCTGAATGTATCAGTTATAGCTGCCTGGTGGTTGAATTGGGAAATGCAGCAACTTATGTAGTTGCAATAAATCATGTCAGCCAGGAAGCTAACCAGCTCTAACCCTGGTCTAAATAAAAAGAGAAAATGCTGGAAAAAACTCAGCAGTTCTGGCAGCACCTGTGGAGAGAGAGACAGAATTAACGTTTTGAGTCCGATATGACTCTGTAATGACAAGTGACTGGAAGGTTGGAGCCATGCTTGCAGGCTAAGTGATGGCGTTCTGCAAAGTGGTCACCCAGTCTGTGTTTAGTCCCCCCAGTGTAGAGGAAATCACATTGTGAGCAATGAATACAGTAGAATAAATTGAAAGAAGTGCAAGTAAATTGCTCTTCACCTGGAAGGGGCCTTGTTCAGAGAGGAGGGAGGAGGTAAAGGGGCAGGTATTACATCTCCTGTGATTGCATGGGAAGGGGATGAGGTATTGGGGGTGATAGAGGAGTGGACCAGGCTGTCCCATATCTTTGATTTGGAGGATGACAGACAAGTTAGAGGAGAAATTGTTCAATGAGAGAACAAGTTCAGTCAGGTGGAGGAGAGTGGTGGTGGATGGGGATTGTTCGGGCCTCCATTCAAGGGAGAAGCAAAGAGCCCTCAAACCGACCTGCTGAGGATGGAGGCGTTGAGGGACTGGATGTTCATACTGAAGAGGTGGTGGTTAGGGCCAGGAAAGTGGAAATTGTTGAAATGATGTGGGACATCTGAAGAATCACGAATGTGTGTGGGAAGAAACTGGACGAAGGGAAAAAATAGAGACAAGATGGGAAGAAATAAGTGCAATGAGGCAAGAACTGGCTCCACAGTTGTTCAGTTGAACAGCTGAACAGTTGTTTGTCTTCTAATCCTGGTCTGTAAATTTGCTGATCTTACCTCAGGTAGAAGCTGGGGGAGTACAGATGAATCCTTGGGCTAGAGAGAAGGAAACAACCATAGCTCCTTCAATATTCAGTGACCTCTGCATAAATGCGCTGTGTGTAGGTATTGGGTGAGACTTGGTTGGACTTGACACTGATGCCTGTTCGGTTAATAGTCTATGTTGTTTAGGCTTGCACATGAAGGCGGCAGGGTAAATGAGGGCTAGTGGCACTCCAAAGGGAAAAATAACAATGCAACTGGAACAGCTGAAACAGCTGCCAGTTGTGTTCCGGGATCAATTGGAAACAGCGGATCCTGGCCGGCTTTTGCCGGCTGGAAACAGCCCGGCAGTTGAATTGCCCATTTGAAACGACATTCCACCAGGAATTGGCACTTTCGGAAGAGGGGAGAACATTGGGGGTAAGAAATAGAAGATGAGAATACACTTCTGGCGGGACTGCTTTCAGTGAAACTATCTCAGATTGTAATTATTGCGGCCTGTATTGGGTTCAGGGGAATTGTATTGGGCACTGGGGCAATGTGCTAACTAGAAAGTAGCGAGAAGTTACATTGCAATAGAACAGACTGGAATGCCACTAACTGTAACACATCTTACCTTCCGTGATAGCAGTATACTGCTACTTACCGGTATAGAAAAGAAGAGCCGCCACGATAAGTAATAAAACTCCAAGGGCCGAGCTGGGAATCAGCGGGACTGCGCTGTACTGATTCACAGCCAGCATCAGGGCGCCTGACACACAAAAGGAAATAAATAAAGGAGTTTTCTTTAAAAAAAAGGAAGAAAACATTTTCATGAATCAACATTTATTTTCAGCGTTTACCTGCACATATAATTAGCACTCCCGCGGAATAGTGCAGAGTTTCGGCGGCTTCGTGCGCTTGCGGCATTTTGAGGTTTGGCAGTTTAAAGATGTATTGAAAGCTGACTGCTGCTGGAGCGGAACGCTGTGAAATGCGATAGCACTCTTTAGAATGTCTGTAATGTATTACAGGACTGCTTACATTCCAATTCCCGCTTTAGCCTTGCTGCTCTTCTTTATACCCCACTCTCCACATCCTCCTTTGAGTCACAAGTTACGCTGCGCGCTATTGGATATGCAAATCCAGCAGGAATCTTCCAACGGGGTATTCCGCACGCGCTCTTAGTTTCATGCAGGGCATTTTTTTTAGGCGTACAAATCAGTTTGTTTGCAATCATGAGTAAAATGAAAAGATATTTCTGATATAAAAGCTTGGCGTCCGCTTTATAATTAAATAGAATTAAATAGAACTAAAGCAGGAAATATTTCAATGATCCCATTAAGCTGACGGCCATCCCCTGTAACTGAGACAGTTTCCCCCCACCCAAAACATTAACCTTTGCTCCCACAGGTTCTGACCCACGGATTTACGATTTGCGGCTTATTCTCAAGAAAGGAGAATGTTGGAAATCTGAAATAAGCCAGATGTTCGAGGCTGCTGAATCAAACCATTTCCCCCTTAATTCCAATACCTGTAGAAATAAAGGACAATGTTAGCGTTAAGAGCAATGACCAATGTCACTAAAAAAGACCGGGCTTAGTAACAAAGGATAACCAGTTGAGTTGGGAGCGGGAAGTCCAATCTCCATTGACACGGGCACGGGGTACTACAACTAGAAAAGTAGAAGAGATCGGCGCCAGACATCAGATAAGATAGACAAAAACAAAAATATCTGGAAAAACTCAGCAGGTCTGACAGCATCTGCGGAGAGGGATACGGTTGACGTTTCGAGTCCGTATGACCGATGAAGAGTCATACGGGACTCGAAACGTCAGCTGTATCCCTCTCCGCAGATGCTGTCAGATCTGCTGTGTTTTCCAGGTATTTTTGTTTTTGTTCTAGGTTTCCAGTATCTGCAGTATTTTGCTTTTATCAGATAAAATAGATCTTCCTTTGGGCGTTGGGAAATCTATCTCACCTTTTCGCTCTCAGTCTGTCGCTAAATCATTAATAAATAATTGGGATCGGATATCACAGTCTTTCAGAACTGTTCAACAAGGATGGGGAAACCAGGTATTTGGTGGATAATGAGGAAGGAATGACTGCATTGACATCCAACATATTTTTCCTTTGCGTAACATTGGAATGAAAGGGCTCATTTCTATCAGGCAAGGGCCAAAGTTATTGATTCACAATTGCTGACGTGATGGTAAAGAATGCTTGCGCTAATCCTATGTTGTAGGTGATTTAAGGCTGACTTTTTCCTGAACACGGAAGTAATTCGATTATATATGTTGCTGACAGCTGTGTGCTCAGGAATAATGCACATTTAATCCTGTTTTCGCTGCACGATATCCCAGTGCACAACGATGGGTAGAAAAGGCATTAAAACATCTCCCCGCCATTTCCCTATTCCCAACTCTGCCAACTGTTGCTAACAGTGTTGTACAAAGCTGTAATATATTAATCATTGAGACTTAGACTGAAATTACACTGCACTGTGTGAGAACTCAGCAGCCCTTTATTGGCTGGTCTCCCGAGTTAGTACCACGTTTGTTTGATGAATATCCCCAAAATGTCGCACATTTAAGTGTCGATGTAACTGCATCACTAGATAATCGGATGTAAACGTGGGTAAATACATGCTGCAGTGAACTTTGCCATGCTTAAATTGTATATCCAGTTGAAAATAAAACTCGAATTATTGAATTACAATTTAGCTAGTATAAGAACTCTTTGTGGGAAAAGGTCTATGTTATTTCACACCTAGCTCGACTTTTCGGACACAGAGACAGTTAGAGATTTTACAGTCAACCATTTTAACTTTTAATGGCTGTCTGATCACAGGTGTGATTACTATCGTTAAAGAATTTACCTTGAGGGGTCTATACTACTTTATTTTGTAGCACTTGGATAAGAATTCTGTCTATTTCATTGGCGAAGTATTTCATTGTAAAACTTGCTTGTGCTGTAAATGTATATGCTTACAAGTAACTGAGTTGGTATACACGAACGAAATTTAAAATTTTTATTCTGAAACTATATTTGACACTCCTTCCTAGCTCAGCCCCGCGAAATGTTTCCAATTGACTGCCGTCCTGTCCTCACATTCAGCTTTCCCAACAGGCGGCGCTCCAACCAAATAGAACATGTAAAGAGTAAAATGTCCCGTCCAACGACACGCAAGCTCAACATGATTTAGAACGGCACCCTCTAAAATATTGATGTGACATTTTTCAATTTCTTCCAGCATCTATTTGTGGTCTTCCTAATTGAGAGAGAAAGAGTTGGGCCAAATTAGGACAATTTTGGATCGAAGCTACACAATATATTTCATATAGATACCATATAGCCAGGAGAGAGAGAGAGAATATCAACTCATTATTGCGGGTTGGATTGGAACCAATTCTCAAAGGAGCAAGGCTATTGTTTAACTGGATTAATCATAGAAAATCAACATCGATTTGTTAAAGGCAAGTCATGTTTGACAAACTTAATCGTTTTTTTTGAAGAAGTGACTGATAAGAATGATAAAGAGAATGCAGCAGATCTATATGTGAATTTTTAAAAGATACTTGATAAGTTGCATCAAAAGAGATTTGTTAGGGAAATCCAGGCACGTGCCATAAGAGGAAATGTAGCAGCATGGGTAGAAATTTGGGTTGACAATTCAGGGCAATTAGGGACAGGCAATAATTGCTGGCCTAGCCAGCGATGCCCACATCTCGTAAATGAATAAAAAAAGGTAGGAAATAAAGACCTAGATTGGTGTTGCTCAGAATAGAGAACAGTTGGGAATGGGGTACCCAAGGGTAGGTAGGTAGGTGCCAAGTCCTCTTTAATTGTCAGGTGAATTGGACTTGCATTGAAGGAACACAATTGTGAAGCTTGTTGGCAACACAAAATTAGGGATTTTAGTAAATGTGGAGTGAAAAGACTTCAGTGGATATAGACACCTTAGCAGAATAGGCAGACAGGTAACAGACGAAATTTAATATTCTTAAGTGCAGAGTATTACATTTTGGAAGGAAAACAAGGAACTAGAGAACACACTCAACAAAAGGACACTGAAGTGAGAGAATGAATAAAGATAATTAGGCATTTAAATGTATAATTTCCTGAAAGCATAACCACAGTCAACAACAACAGCAATTTTATTAATTTGTAGTACCTTTAATGTCTGTAAACATCCCAAGGCACTTAACAGGAGGATTATCAAACAATATTTGACACCAATCCACATTAGGAGATTTTGGGGCAGAAAAGTTTGTTCAAAGAGCTAGGTTTTAAGAAGTGTTAAAAAGGAGGAAAGAGCAGTAACAAGGTGGAGCAGTTCAAGGAAAGAATTTTGGAGTTAGACCATTGGCAATTGAAAGCACTGTAACCAATGGTGGAGTGAGTAAAATCGGAGACACTCAAGAGACCAGAATTAGAGGACTGCAGATATGTTGGAGGGTTGTAGGGTTGGAGGAGTGTATAAAGATCAAAAGGGCCATGGTGGGATTTGAAAACATGATGAGAATCTTAACATTAAGGCTTTGCTTAACCAGGAACCAACATAAGTAAGCAAACACACCGAAGAATAATACTTGGTGTAAGTTCAATTAATTCTTTCATATCTGCTTTGGCCAATATCAACCAATTCAATACAGCCAAGGGTGCAAACATTAGGATAGAAATAAAATACTGCAGATACTGGAGATCTGAAACAGAAACAGAAAATGCTGGAAAAACTCAGCAGATCTGACAGCACCTGTGGAGAGAGAAACAGAGTTAACGTTTTGAGTCTGTATGACCCTTCTTCAGAGCTAGACAGAGGTAGAAATGTGAAGGAGTTTATACTGTTTAAGAGGGGGTGGAGCAAGTGGAGCAAAATAGAAGGTCAGGGATAGGTGGGAGCTGGATAAAGGGAGTGTTACTGGTAGTGTGAAAGACTAAAGAAGGTGCTGATAGTGGCATAAAGGTAAGACAGCAGAAGGTGTTAATAGCAGAACAAGGGTCAGCACTCTATGAAAGTAAAACATAAAAACAAGTGACAGATGGGCCTGTGGAGGATGGGGGGCAGCTGGGGGACAAAAAATAATAATTGGATTAAAAAAGGGGTAAAGATGGGGGACAGAGTTCATGGTCTGAAGTTGTTGAACTCAATGTTAAGTCTGGAAGGCTATAAAGTGCCTAATTGGAAGATGAGGTGCTGTTCCTCCAGTTTGCATTGGGCTTCACTGGAACATGGCAGCAGGCCAAGGACAGATGTGTGGGTATGAGAGCAGGATGATATGTCAAAATGGCAAGCGACAGGAAGGTCTGGGCCATCCTTGCAGACTGAGCGAAGGTGTTCAGCAAAATGGTCGCTCAGCCTTCATTTATTCTCACAAAGGTAGAGGAGACTGCATTGGGAGCAGTGAATGCAGTAAATCAAATTGAAGGAGGTGCAAGTGAAGCACTGCTTCACCTGAAAGGGGTGTTTGGGGCCTTGGACGGTGAGGAAGGAGGAGGTAAAGGGGCAGGCATTGCAACTTCTGCAATTGCATTGGAAGGTGTTGTGGGAAGGGGGTGAGGAGTTGGGGGTGCTGGAGGAGTGGACTAGGGTGTCACAGAGGGAATGGTCCCTATGGAATGCTGACAGAGGGGGTGAGGGGAAGATGTGTTTGGTGGTGGCATCATGCTGGAGTTGGTGGAAATGGCGAAGGATGATCCTTTGAATGCAGATTCTGCCAGACCTGCTGAGTTTTTCCAGCACTTTCTGTTTTTATTGCGAACATGAGGGCCTTGCTGGCCTGCATGACTCACTAACACAGCATATGGTGCATTTATTTCCTGAGCCATCAAGGTAGCCAATTTACACAGTTCCTAAATGTTCTCAATCTCACAGATGCTAACTAATTTTAACACTTTAATCTCACTTTTCCATCATCAAATTTAACTAGGCTAACTAGATCTAGCTAGCTTAAGTTAAGGGACAATGGTATAGTGGTAATGTCATTAGACTAGTGACCCAGAGGCTCAGGTTAACATTCTGGGGCATGGGTTCAAATCCCACCATGGTAGCTGGTTAATTGAATTAACGAAATCTGGGATTAAAAGCTAGTATTGATGAAACGATTGTTGTAAAAAGCTATTTGGTTCACTAATGCCCTTTAGGGAAGGAAATCTACCATCTTTACTTGGTCTGGCCTACATGTGCTCAAGACCCACAGCAATGTATGTGGTTGACACTTAACTGCCCTCTAAAATGTCCTAGCAAGCCACTCAGTTCAAGGCCAATTAGGGATGGGCAACAAAGGCTGACCTTGCTAGTAATGCCCACATCCCATGACAGAATAAAAGAGTTTCAAACTATGAGCTATTGAAATGATAATAAACATAACAATTGCTTTTGCTGCTAAGTACATCCAAGACCTCGATACTGCTCTAAAATCTGGGAAGATCTCTATTGTATTCCCGAGCAGATACACAAAAAGCTTAATACATAATAGGCAATTTATTTCAGAACCAATTTCTTCCTGACGCACCTTCTTGTTCTGGTTCACTAATCATTATGTAGTATTATAAGCAACAATACTCAGTGCTCTTTAGAACATTCCATTCTTCTTCCTTACAAAGCCAAGGTATGCCACCCCACAAACTCTTCATCTGTATCATTATATTTCTGAAAGGAATGCCACATAAGCCACTCTCTGACTCATTATTTCCCAAGCATTCAAAATTGTGAAAATGCTAACTTCCCCTTTCCTATTTAAATTGCCACAAAGCAGAGAACAAATTGACTAGCAGCAGAAAAATCAAGCAAATGCACGATTTTGTGGAAGGATTTACCGTGTGAGAAAAGAAGCAAAACAAAGAGTTTTGAGGAGTGTGGGGAGTGGGGGGGGGGGGGGGGGGGGGGGGGGGGGGGGGTGGGTGGGATTGGGGTTTGGGGGGGGGGGGGGGGGGTTGTGGGGGGGTGTGGGGGGGTGGTTGGCAGTCCCACACAGTAGGATTTACATTGTTGAAAAATGTGCAATTATTGCTTCACTGGAACAGTCAGCTAGTGTCAGTGGTTTTATTATATTTAGAATGGCTATATTGAATGAGACTTACATTGAAATGGTGAATAAACCATAACACTATTTACATGAGCAATAACTGTTATGGCTACTAAGATGCCTAAACTAAGTGTTTATGGAGTAGTCTGGCCAAATGAATAAGAGAAAGCTAAGAAATACTCAAATTGAGGAATGAATGAGTTATGTCCTGAAAATAATTATTTCAGTTCACACCAGTCCGCATCAGTTTAGCTGATGAAAAGTCAGCAATCTGAAATACTAACTTTGTTTCTCTTGTTTCTGCCTGACCTACTAAGTATTTCCAGCAACTGTCAAGCATATATGGT
Source organism: Carcharodon carcharias (assembly GCF_017639515.1). Taxonomy (NCBI): domain Eukaryota; kingdom Metazoa; phylum Chordata; class Chondrichthyes; order Lamniformes; family Lamnidae; genus Carcharodon; species Carcharodon carcharias. The sequence continues at coordinate 96,568,228 of NC_054475.1, forward strand.
GTATTTTAGGCCTATAAATCAAGTCTTGACTATTTTTACTTGGTACAGATTTCATGATAGCCAACAAAAAATATCAATCAATCAAATAAAATGTACATAGTAACCAGGGGGATGTAAGGGATCTATATATTTTTTCTGACCTCACCTCTATCCCCCAAATAAGTAAAAAAAAAAATGATGCATATTGATGTCATTTTATATTATGGTCTTCTGTAAACAGAAAAGATTTTGCAAAACAAATCTTCATGAGGAAGCACACAATCAATCCTGAAACTTCAATGCAGTACTACAGGTGTGTGACACTTTTGGAGGTGTCATCTTCTAGATGAAATGTTAAACTAAAGCTCCATCTGTCAGTTCAATTAGACAAAGAGCGAAGAGTTCCCCAAGTGTCCTTGCCAACAGTTATCTCTCAACCACCAGTATTAAAGCAGATTAACCTGCTATTTATCCTATTGTAGTTTGTGGGACCTACTTATATACAAATGGCCTGCACATAATATTAAATGTATTTCAAAAATAATTAATTGTTCATGAAGCTTTGAATGTCTGAGGACGTTAACAGCACAAAGAAATAGACATCTTTCTTTGATCCAAGTCATGGCAACTTACTGATTTAGCTACAGACAACAGGAGTACTCTTCAAAAGCTTTTCATTGGATATGAAGCACATTGGGACTTATTGGGTCTGCAAGCTCTTTCTTCCTTAGAAACTGTTTCTTAGCTTTCTAGCTAATACATACACATAAATATAATTACCTCTACTTCATTAGCAACCATATAATTAGCTGCCAAATGGCTGATTTGGTAAAGGTACCATGTAACTGAACCCTGTTGAGAGAACACTCCAAGCTCAATTTCTGTATATGCTGAGTTACCTGATCCCAATTGGAATGTCATTATGGGTGATGAAATTGGCTTCAGCACCCCTAACTGGGGAGAAGGAATCGGCCAATGATGCCAATGAACATGTGCATGTGGATTTGGATTGGATTTGGTTATGGCTAGTTGATTAGTGACACCCAATGTTTAGTTTCACAATGGTCACTTGGGTGACATGCTGGAGGGTGAGAGATGCACAGTAAAGTCAACACTTTCAGAGGAGAAGGGTGATAGAGAAAATAGGCAGAAAAGTGAAAAATAAAAAAAAATAAGTACAACTTGCATTCTAACTTTGCATTTTCAATGTTGCAACTGTGCGCTGGTATTGGAGGGAATGAATATCATGGAAGGGGTGCTGATTGAGGCTGCTGCTTTGTCCTGGCTGGTGTCGAGCTTCTTGCAAATTGGTGGAGTTACGCTCATCCAAGGCTGGAGAAGATAGATCCATCACATTCCTGACTTGTCATTGTAGATGGTGAACAGAATTTGGGAAGTCAGGAAGTCAGTTACTTGTTGCAGAATTCCCAGTTTTTGATTTGTCCTTGTAGTGCAGTATTTATCTGGCTGGTCCAGTTAAGTTTCTTGCCAATGGTAATTCCCAGGATATTGATGGTGGGGATTCAGCGATGCAATGCCATTGAAAGTCAAGGGGAGATGGGTAGACTCTCCCTTGTTGTATATGGTCATTGGCTGGCACTTGTGTGGTATGGAAGTTATTTGTCATTTATTAGCTCAAGCCTGAATGTTGTCAAAGTCTTTCTGCATGTGGGAATGCCTGTCTCATTGGGCAGAATTTTACATCCCGTGGGCAGGCGCACACCCGACCTGATCGGGAGTAAGATCGTGCACGATGACATCAGGCAAGCTTCCCAAAGTCATCGTGTGATATTTTGATTGGCAGGCGCACGCGAGAATTGGCAGCACGCCTGCTGACAATTAAGAGGCCTATTAAGGCCATTAAACTAGCAATTAGTTCGTATTTTTCACTGCCCATCCAACCATACGGTTGTGTGGGTGGGTGAATAGGCCAGGCGGCCTTTGCATTTTTTAGGAAACCTCATCCCACTTCCAACAGTAATTAGAAAAATAAAAAAAAATAAATATCACATTTTCAATGTGTCCCTGTTCATGTGACTGAGTCACATGTGGGACATGTTTATTTCATTTGTAAAATATTTATTTTTCATTTTAAAATTCTTCAGCTCCCTGAGGCAGCTCTGTGCCTTCAGGGAGCTTTCAGTGTGCACTCCCCCGTGCATGCACTGACTTCTGTGCTTGCGCTCCTCTCACTCCCCCCACCCTGGCAGCACTGATATTTGTGGTCGGGGCCTGATCATGGGTGGCGCAACTGCTCCTGGGCCTGCCCGACGCACCTACCCGGCAAAGGTAAAATCCTGCCCATTATCTGAGGCATTATAAATGGGGCTGAACACTGTGCAATCAACAGCAAACATCCCCAACCAATGATTGATGAAGGAATTGAAGATGGTTGGGCCTAGGACACTGCCCTCAGGGCCTCTTGCAGTGATGTCCTGGGGCAGAGATGATTGGTTTCCAATAACCACAATTATCTTCCTTTGTGTTAGGTATGACTCTCATCTATGCAGGGTTTACCCTCTGATTCCCATTGACTTCAAATTTATCAGGATCTCTTGATGCCATACTTGGCCAGATACTGCCTTGATGTCTAGGGCAGCCCCTTTCTCCTCATCTCTGGAATTCAGCTCTTTTCTCCATGTTTGGACCAAAGCTGAAATGGGGTGTAGTGCCTATTTGTCCTAATGGAACTCAAACTGAGCAGCGATGAGCAGGTTATTCTTGTGTAAGTGTTAATTGATAACAGTGTCAATGACACCTTGCACCACTTTGCTGACAATTGAGAGTAGACTGATGGGCCAGGTTAGATTCATTCTGCTTCTTGTGGAGAAAATATACCTGGGCAATTCTCCATAGTGTCGGGTAGATGCTGGTGTTGTAGCTGTAGTGGAACAGCTTGGCGGGCGGTTCAACTCATTCTGGAGCTAAACCAATAAACCAACTGAGAGAAAAACTGTTCCCTCCGGTGTCTGCTTTCTGTCAATTAGATCCATTCGGGAACTGATACCTACTAACAGGCAGCCTTTAGAATCAGCATGACAAAGCACTTTTGTTTAAACAAATAAATGATACAAACCAAAAGGGATGGGGGAATTTCCCTAATCTGCTGCTCATCTCATAAAATGCAGCCTGGAAAAACTTCTATTGATTTTAGGCTATGCAAATATAATTGTCAAGGTCAAACCAGTTAATAACTTCCTTAAGATCGAAGCAAAACACTGTGGATGCTGGAAACCTGAAACAAAAACTAAAATTGCTGGAAAAACTCAGCCGGTCTGACAGCATCTGTGGAGAGAAAGACAGTTTACGTTTCGAGTCCAGGTGACCCTTCTTCAGAATTGAATAGCTTCCTTTCGTTTATCTCAAGTTTTGAAGGAGACCAAATGCACGCAGTGTCCTGGAAAATTTCTGGACTGTCTCCATTAGGAAGTATGTAGTAAGTTAATAGTTAACAATGCCAGAGGCACTGTTGCTAAGATCCTTCCGTCGTTGGGTACCGCCTTTCTCATGACTATATAAAACGCAGTGAAAACGGGGAAGTACGTGCTAGTTCAGGTTCAGTTCAAACAGAGGTTTTGCATTGCTGCTCTGACCATGGCGAAGAAACGTGTGGCTCTGATCCTCTCCGGCTGTGGCGTCTACGATGGCAGTGAGCTGCACGAGTCCTCGGCAGCGATGGTCCATCTCAGCCGCGCTGGTGTCGAGGTACAATCGCCTTTCAATTTATCGCCAAAAATTCCAGCCACCTCGCCTCTCCTCACCCAAACTTATGTTTAAAATATCCCTCTTACTTTGTTTCTTCATCTACATTCGATTCATTTTCCATTTCTATCTTAATGTCATTTTGTTGAACATTTTTCGTCTACCTCCGTGTTTCATTTCTAAAACTTTTTTCCAGTTTTTAATTTCTCCTTCCTGTGTAATATCCTCTTTCCGCCGGTAGGCACCTCACATCTCGCTGCTCCTAAATAGTGGTTTCACTTCCTTCCAGGTACAACTCTATGCCCCTAATGTGAAGCAGATGCATGTTGTAAATCACTTGACCGGCCAACCAACCGAGGAGGTGCGGAATGTGTTGGTAGAGAGCAGCCGGATCGCCAGAGGTAGTATCAAGGATCTTGGCGAGCTCAGCATTAATGACACAGACGCGCTGATCATCCCAGGTAAATGTCCTGATCTGTGGATTTTGCCGCACGATCACTTAAAAATAGACACATAATGGACTGCTCTAGAATTATGGAAAAGCGCAGCAATAAATTTGCACAAAAGTTTGCTGTGTAGAACATATTAATGTGTTGTTTACTGCTGTTTTGCAATATATTTGTAGATTTCGAAATGCCCCCTAATTCCACTACGCTTCGAAAGTCGAAATCATCGATGTAATATCGCGTTTCCAAGCATAAGGAGCTCTTCATTCTTTATTCTCGACCTGTTCAGTGTGGCTGCTGAAATCTTTTATTTCAAGTCATTAGGGATGATTCATTTTTTTCCAGTCAAACTTGCTCTTGTTTGATTTACGCTAACATATTTTGCAGAGATTTAAATTATTGTTTTTTTCTTTATTGATAGTTTGGGCCACTTCAAACGAGTTAGTGTAAAGATTGGGGGTTGCGGTATTTGTACAGTCATTTCAGAAAGTGGTTTTGGAACATACAGTGGTAACGTCACTGGGCTAGTCCTTAACTCGTCTGGCCTATCTGTGGCGCCAGGCCCACATCATCCCAGGCTCATAACTCTGAAATGGTGCGGCAGTTATGATGGCTAAATTCCCACATCCATGAAAGAATAAAGGAGAAATAAGCAGCAAGTTAGCATAGACTTGCAAGCATTGTCGGAGAAATTTGTGTTTGATGGGCCAAATGGCCTCCTCCTGTGCCATAAATGACTATGGGTGGAATTTTCTGGAGATGTGGGTCAAGGGCCCTGGAATGTCCAGCCTACCGAAAGCTGCCAGCCAGTTAGAGGCTGGCAGCTCCTCTGTACTCAACTTCTGTGTTGCTGCCGACACTACACCGACAGAAGACCTAAGATTGAGGAGGGACCCAGGCACGGGTGAGTGATGGCAGGAAGTGGTTGCAGGGGGAAGGGGATGGTGGGTGGCAGCAAGGGCAGCAGGTGGCTCTTAGCGGGCCCCTCTCCTCCCATTGGGTGCCTTTGAAGGGCCCTAACTTACCCACCCGCCCTCTGCTTGGGCACCGTGTTTGCTTGTTATACTCCCTGCATGGCGAGCCTTCAGCCCACCACTAGGTTAAAATCAGTGGCATCAGGATGAGACCTTAAGGGCCTCAACTGGTGGCAGAGTGGGAAGGCTCTTCATGGGCCTTTCTGCCCTGCATTCAATTGGCTTGGAGGTGAGAAAGTGGTGGGGTCCCCGCCTGCCACTCTACCACCTGATTAAATGCCCCACCATCACAAAACCCACCACAGGAGAGGGCAGAAGATTCTGCCCTACGACTCTCTATAAAAATTTCACATAAAGCTGCTTGTTGTAGGAATGATCCTATTTATTTTGGAGTGGTCAATCCCACAGATTACAGTAATAATTTGCTAGTTGCACGTGTAGACTTGTTTTAAAGTCCTAATTGGTGATATTTTGCTGATGGCCATTACCTTCTCAGTGATAGGTCCTGAGTATGTAACCTGCCACAAATACTCATACCTACCCACATTGGCAAATATTTTGGTTGTCTTGCCAGATGATACTGTTATCAGGGATGTAGGCCTGGGCCATCTCTTTTGATGGCACCAGCATCATCTCGTTTATTTTCTTTCTGTGCTGCTGCCTTTCTAACAAAGCATGTCCTGATTTGTTTTGCTGATATTCCAGTAGTGGCAGCCCTTAAATAAGTGCTAAATCCCATAAAGGTTTCATAAAACATGTGAGAAATATTGCACCTGAAATACCAGTAAGTAATATTAGTCAGAGTGCTCAACAATATTTTGTCCCCATTCCTAGCGTGGCCAGTCAGGTGTAAGGCTTATCAGATGCCTGAATTAGCTTGACTTTGGACTGAATCACATGCACTATTTCGAATTATGGTTAAACAAACCATTGACAACAGGATTGCAGTACTACTGTGAGGTGCTGTTAACACCTACTCACCAAAGCTGTCAAAGTTGGACCTAGAAGTACATTAACTGAAGCCATTTTGTTTAACAATAACTATGATAATACAACTCAACCATCATAAAGGTAAGTATTGAGGATTCCATAATGTCACGGGTATGCATCAGTAACCAGGGGTGTCAAATTCATCATAGGCACCACGATAATTTAAGTTTAACACCGTAGTTCTGACAAATTTCTATATCTAAGGTGATATGAGTATATGTTTACAAACACAACCTTTTAATTGATTGGTTGCTTTAAATTTGGGCAGTTCCGCCTTCCTCTAAGGCCCTTAGCTTTTCTTGAGGAAGGCTGTTCAATGGCCATCTTTTTGACTCATTACTTAATTGGCTTTAAAACATTTTGGGACATCCTGAGGTCATTCTTTCAATGGAAGCTCTCTTTAAATCAGAGAGTCATGGGTTTCAGCCTCATTCCTTTATATACGTTGAGATTCTCTTACCTCCACCGCAATTTCAGTGCAAGAGCCATGGGTATCCTTGAAAAATGGCATTCCTGGAAGTTTGTGTTGCATTCCCCTGGAAGTTATGGCAAATGAGATGAAGAAGGGAGGATGGTATAGTCAAAAAATTGGAGTTGATGGCTGGAGAGGAAAGAAATTCCACTTAAGGGACATAACCATCAGTGACCAACATAACCAATTCTATCATACAGATCCTTTCCAAAGTGTCATTGAACTAAACAGCACATTTCAGAAACTACATTGCATGGTTTAAATTAAACGCAAGAACAGATTTCTAGTTTTAAGTATTATATTCCTTCCACTGGTCCAAGTTTAAATCATGATAAGAATTATATTTTCCTGATATCTTGGCATCTCAGGGTTTCTCCTAGCTTAATTGTCATAATTAAGCAAAGACCATTGCACATTAATCTCTCATTCTGACACAAGCCTTTATTCACAGCATCTGATTCTAGGTTAACCGTTTTATTTTTTGCAGATTGCTTAAAATGTATCCCATTGGCTTGCTGTCCTTACAAATGTGTCCAGAGTACTGTTTTCCTAGAGTAGAACACAAGATCACTTACACACCCACTGATTAGGCAACTTCCCTTTGGAGCCTACAACAATTATTTTCATAGCAACAAAACCTCAAACAAATCTCCATCTGTCTTCCCTATTCAGGTGGTTTTGGGGTTGCTAAGAACCTGAGCAGCTGGGCAGTGAAAGGGAAGGATTGCACTGTGGAGGCTTCGGTGGAAACCGCGATAAAGAAATTTCATGCTACAAAGAAACCAATTGGCCTGTGCTGCATCTCTCCAGTGTTGGCAGCTAAACTCATCCCCGGATGTGAATTAACTGTGGGGTATGATACAGAATGTGAAAAGTAAGTATACAAATTTTAACTAAATTTGCCAAGAATTCATCTATGCATTTTTGTTACACCTAAAGTAAAGTGATAAATGCAATAATGCCAAATGTTTTAAAACACCGATGGTTGTCTATTTTCATATTCATCTCAACTAGTACTGGATAAAATGTAACCTCCAGACATATTGCATGATGTCAACAGAGCGATAAAGAAGTTCAGAGAAGTAGCTGCTCTGGAAAAAACATTGACCTTTTTGATTAAGCGTAATATCTGAGGCATCAGAGTTTAATCCAATCTATTCAAAACTCTGACCTGCTCAGAGATGGTTCACTAAAGGACTTGCAATTGTTGGCTGTTCTTTTTGTTAGAAATATGAACTTACAATCTAGGAGCAGGAGTAGACCACTTGGCCCCTTGAGCCTGCTCTGCCATTTAATAAGATCATGTCTGATTGGATTGTAACCTTGACTTCACATTCCCGTCTACCCAGGATAGCCTTTTATCACCTCCCCACCCCCCCCCACCACCACCACCACCTTGCTTATCAAGAATCTATCCACCGGTGCCTTAAAAATATTTAAAGATTCTGCTTTCACTGCCTTTCGAGGAAGAGTGTTCCAAGGACTCATGACCCTTTGAGAGAAAACATTTCTCCTCATCTCTGTCTTAAATGGGTGACATCTTATTTTTAAACAGTGACCCCTAGTTCTAGATTCTCCCACAAGGGGAGACATCCTTTCCACATCCACCCTGTCCAGACCCCTCAGAATTTTATATATTTCAACCAATTTGTCTCTTACTCTTCTAAATTCCAACGGATACAAGCCTATGCAACCTTTCCTCATAAGATAACCCCCCCATTCCAGGTATTAGTCTAGTAAACCTCTGAACTGCTTCCAATGCATTTACACCCTCCTTTAAATAAGGAGATCAATACTGTACACAATACTCCAGACGTGATCTCACCGATACCCTGTATAACTGAAGCATGACCACTCTACTGTTGTATTCAATTCCCGTTGCAATAAATGATAACATTCTATTTCCTTTCCTAATTACTTGCTGTACCTGCATACTAGCCATTTGCGATTCATGCACTTGGACACCTAAATCCCTCTGCATCTCAGGACTCTGCAATTAATTACCATTTAGATAATATGCTTCTTTTTTATTCTTCTTGCCAAAATGGATAATTTCACATTTTCCTACATTATACATCCATTTGCCAGATCTTTGCTCACTCACTTAACCTATCTATATCCTTCTGTAGCTTCCTTATGTCTTCTTCACAATTTACTTTCCTACTTATCTTTGTGTCATCCCCAAATTTAGCAACCATACCTTCAGCCCCTTCATCCAAGTCACTATATAAATTGTAAAAAGTTGAGGCCCCAGCACTGCTCCCTGTGGCATACCACTGATTACATGTTGTCAACCAGAAAATGACCCATTTACGCTTTCTCTCTGTTTCCTGTTGGCTAGCCAATCTTCTATCCATGCCAATATATTACCCTCTCCACCATGAGTTTTTACTTTCCACAATAACTTTTGATGTGGCACCTTATCAAATGACTTCTGGAAATCTAACTACCCCTTTATCCCAAGCACATGTTACTCTGTCCTTGCTTCTCTCTGCTCTCCATGTCTCAGACTTGATATTGATTTGGGCAACCTCCTTTCCCTTATCTCTAACAATTATGTATCTGTTGAGTACAGCTTTGTATTCTGTTTTATATTTAACCTGCCGATTCCACTGTTAAGAGCTTTATCACCTCTGCTTAGTGAATTGCTTACTATTTCCCTAGCTTAACACCCAGTCCAGGTTTTTGGTGTTTTTAATTGTGCCAGTTTGTTTAATAAACTAAATTATGTCTCAAAACCCGTAATAATTTGACCCAATGAACCAGCATGCTGATGTGTCATGGGATTGTGGGATGTTTGTTTACCTGATTCCTCACACGATAAGCTACTGCTTTCTCAGAGCTTTGGGAGGGGGGAGGGGTCAAAGTGAGAGAGGCAGAGACAGCATGTAATGGTGAGTCACTACCCCATGGGTAAATGAACACTCAGAGGACAAGTGAATCTGGAACTTTCCTCTTAATAGCTAGTTAAAGGCCTGGGAACAGGTGCCCTTTATGTTGCTTTTCTTGGAGAAGAGTATGTGGCACATGGAGAGGCAATAGCTAAAAATAAAGTAAGGTGAGTAAAACAAGGTAATTTATTGCTGAAGGATTCTGTTGAAGGGTCATAAGGACTCAAAACATCAACTGTACTCTTCTCAGCTGATGCTGCCAGACCTGCTGAGTTTTTCCAGGTATTTTTTATTTTTTGTTTTGGATTTCCAGCATCCGCAGTTTTTTGTTTTTATTTTTGTTTTTATCTCTAATTTATTGCTCACTGTAGTTTGACCTTACCAGCAGTTGGGAGAATTAGGCTTACAGTGTCATAGCTCTATCTCTGCTGCCTGTGCTATTTAAGCACATTGTAGAATGTGGGATCACTGAATTAACCTATTAATCTCTGACTTCTTTCATTTGAATGCTACAGGTCCTGAATTACACTAACCAGTGCAGAATACCTCCTGGATAGAACAACTCTGCTGCACTGAAATGCTTTTCTGTTTATATTTAATATGTTCAGCTGCTGTCTGGGGAGAAAAAGAAAATCATAATCTCAATCCCATACAAAAAGCCCCAAATGTGGTACTATTTAGTTGAGGTTCATGAATAATGAATAATACATCCCCTTTGCTGCTCCTTTTCTTAAAAACAAAATTGAGTCGAGGGAGTGGGATGGAAATTCAATTATAACATTTGACTTTGGGTTCAAAGTTAAGAAGAGGTGAATTATGAAACATTTGGAGAAAAGATGGAGGGCCAAGATATGGGTTTCAAATTGGACAAAAGAGTAGTAAGTAGATTATTTAATTTGGGTTATAATTGCAGAAGAAGCAATTATTATGACAACAGATAGGAACTTTTCTTCCATGCTGTAAAGTATGGGTTTCAACAGATAGGAACTTTTCTTCCATGCTGTAAAGTATGGGTTTCAAGCTTAATTTTTGAAAGGTTGGACATGTGCTTGACTACCTTTTGTGGGTTAATTAGGGAGAAGTCCCAACCCTTACTTTCTGGGTGGGGCTTATGAAGGGAAAAATAGGTATATGACCTATGGATAGAATGGGTTTCATGGCACAAATAGGCTTGTCGTAAATTTTTAATGTTAGCAAGAATACATTTACATCTAACCTTCCAATGCAGATGTTTCCTTACTCAAGCCACTGTGGTATACCAACAGGACCCATCTGACCTATTGCCATCCATCTTGGACACTTTATGTTCATTTAAACATTTGATACTCCTGTTATCTTTCCAAGTTTCTCATTGTTTACTGCAGTCCCTGGCCCTCTTAGGTAACTTCCTTGTTGAAGTTTTTTCCTTTGTGTTGTCACTTAGTTTTTGTGATCAATGTGACATTATGATCCATCATGTTTAATTTATGGCTTTTTTAAAAAAAGGTAAATCTATTCTAAAATTTTATAACAACCACTTTTTAATGAGTGCATTACTTCATTGTAGTGTTTATTTAAACGTTTGTTATCAGATCAAGTGAAATGACACAAACTGATCTTAATATCTTATCTCTTTCAATTTCATACTGACACCCTGCATTAGATCACACTTTTTAAAATCAACCTTGTTTGTTCTGCAAAACACACTGTAATGACAGTAATCACATTTTACTCAAAGTCCAAATGGCTCTTTTCCATACTGTGCTGTGAACTTACCAAGACATCAGAAATCTCTATTCTAGAATTCTGTATGAAATATAAATAGAGATGACCAAATTGCTACATTCAAATCAGAACCAGTATGTGTCAGGTTCAAGGATAACGGCACCACCTCCGTGCATTTGATGCTGAGAATTCTATTGCAAGAGTAAATTTGCTTGAAATATGCACCCTGTGTTTACTAATATTTAATTATAATAGTGGCATGGGGTAAGCAAAATATGGTAGCCAAGGGTTGATATTGCGTTTTCAGTATTAAACAGTAATGAACTCATTCCAACTCATGTAGTTAAATGAATTAATCCTACACATTTAGAGAAGGCTGCACTTCAAGGGAGTGTGAGTTGGAAATTTTTATTGTTGTAGCCTTATCTCAGAACTATGCTCCCTTTCTCGCTTGGTGTGTGGGATTATTGAATTTTATCCTGTTGCCCTCTTATCAAATTACAAAATATTTTTCCTTATATTGTGATTCCTGTCTTTTTCATTTGCTCAATTTACGATACTGATATTTTGCACTTATTTCTCTAGGTGGCCCTATGCAAAAACAGCCCAGGCAATGGTAGAGCTAGGTTGCAAGCATGTCAACAAGCATGTCAATGAAACACACATCGATAAGCAAAATAAATTGGTGACGACTAGTGCCTTCATGTGCAATGCTCCCATCCATGAGATTTTTGATGGAATTGGGGAAATGGTGAAAGAAGTCTTGAAGCTTGCATAAATATTTATTAAATTGATGTAATTAAAAGTGCACCTCATGGAATTTTCAAGGAGCAGAAAACTATTCAATTTACTTAATTTACTAGAATGTGGATTTGCTGATACATCTATTCAACATGACTTACTTTGAGGGAGTATTTAAATTCTTATACCAATATTTAAAAAAAAAGTTATAATATAGATTAAAAGAATTTTATGAAATACTATGTTTGATTTTTGCATTATTTTTATTGTCTGAAGACAAAGTACAAATTTATAGATGTCTGCAAAATAAATTATTGAAGTATTTCCACATAATATTTGTTAATTTCAGTGAGTTAGGAGTTGAAAAGTCATTATTGGAGAATTTTCAATTCTCATATTTATTAATTGAGGCATGGACAAAATCCCATATTTACCTGCTAGCTTTAATTCAGCCTCCAACTTCTCAGACATTTTCTGCTAGGATAACTAATCAAAACAACCAAAATCTGGATAGTCATGTGGCGCAGAGTTCAGATGCAGTAAGAAAAGGTAATGCATTCCCCTGTCTTCATATACAATGTGTTGGTGGCCTCCCTTATACAGCAGTAGATTGCAAACTGTGAGATGATGGGGATGTCCCCTACTTTAGACTGGAAGGAACGTGACATCAAGAAATTCATGGCCATCATCACCTTCAAAGTCACCTTGTCCTACTCTGAGGCTGCTGGTCTGCCTGCAAGAGGTGGCAGATTTCACTGAGCACGTCCTCATGTACACACTGTTATTGGCTTAGATTACGGTAAGAGAAATACTCCCTGAAGAGCCACTGCTGTAAAAGGGAGATCACTGTATGTAAAGGGAAACACATTGCCTTCTCTCTTCCCGGAGAGAAGCAAGTGGAAAGCAAACATGGCTTTGTGGCTATCAATTTTAAATTCAGCGATATACAGCAACCGCACAGATTTCTACTCCCTCAATTTTCAGCAGGTTTTCAGTCATACTCAGTGCATCATATAGGTCAATACCCTGCATCCTAGCAGCAATCATTTTGTGACAGTCTGCTGTTCCATCAGCAGCTGAGCCACCATGAGAGATCGGGGAGTCGCCACTGGGTGACAAGGGTTTTCTACCGACCACCTAGCTAGTGACCTTGGTGTGCAACCCATACGCTGAAGGGCAGCATTCATATGAGAGCCACACTGCCACACAACATGTAGTTGAGCAGCTATTGGGGTGCAACACTTCCATTACCTGGGCTGCTCTGGAAGAGACCTGCCATACCCACAGGTGGCGTGTCATGATTCGTCATGTGCTGTTGCCTCCTCCAGAAACTCCCTGTTATGAGGGTACAGCCACCAGATATGCAGCAAGCAGCTTAGGAGGGGGTGGAGGATGAAGAGGAGGGGGAAAGGAAAAACAACACACCTCCCTTCTGGTACATCTGACTGCAGTACCAGTGAACACAATCCCAATTCCCCATTTATCAACAGTCCTAAACCTTACCTTTCCTCTGTTATGGGCCATCCTAGTAGTCTTATGGCTACAATGCTGAAATAAAAGCCACCACACAAAAAATGTTCAAAACTGATTTCATTAAATAACCATCCACTATTCCATACAAACATCAATTAATTAACCTTGTGAATTCTCTTGGTGCCAGCCTTCCATGCACCTTTGCCTGTCCTAGTGTTCCTATGCAGTGCCACCCCAATGGCTGTAGCATGGCTGGTGGAAGTTTGCTGACCCTTAATGGAAGGAACCGTAAATGACCTTGCAAGACAGCATCGAGCATGCTTGGACCTGGCAGGCCAGGCTTTGCACTGCACTGTCTCAGCATGGACAACAGCAGTTTAGGCTTGCTGGCTCACCAGCAGAAGCAAGGGCACTGGCAGAGTGGCAGCAGTTTGAGGATGAATGATGTCAAACTCAGAGAGGACAGCAGGTTAAGGATTCACGCCACCAGGGTGGCATCTCCATAATCCTAAATATAAGGCCGTTGTTACGACCTGGGCAAGATCCCCCAATTTGTTAACTTCCCGAATGGGACTCCAATTTTGTTATGCTCCTGGGTGAGGAGGAATGAGCTAGCTCTCCATCTTTATTCAACCCCCTCGGTTGGTCGCAACAAAGTTAATTTTAAAGGGATCCCTTCCCCCGTGGATACCTTTTCCCAGTCCAAATATATTTATGTTTTAGAAGGAGCCAATTTAACCAGGTTTTCTTGGGCCAAAGAAAGAGAAAATTTATTAGTTACTAAAAATCCGTGAAAAAAATAAAAGCACAACATACATACATTAAGATCAGAAATGAAAATTTGAGTCCAAATAAAAGTTTAAAAATGCATACAAGTTAGTCTTTGGCTTGTCTGTGAGGCGTAGATGGCAAAATATTGTGGATGTTAATTTGGGTGATTCCCGTAGAGCTGACTTTGGTAGTTTAGCAGTTGGTTTGGGGACACTGGGTTCTGCAGGTTGGCTGAAGAAGCTGTCCTATTTCCTTTTTGATTGTGGCTTTCCTGACTTGCCTCCAGCAACAGAGGGAGGGAAAGAGACTTTACCTGCAACTGCAGGGGTGACTAGTTGATATTCTTGTGCTGTCACTCTCACAGCATACAAGCACACTAGCATTGCTCTGCAGCTAGCTTTTTAATTTATTTTCCCGTGTGTTCCTGTAAGGGAAAAAAACATGGCCTGAATCTTACGTTCATCAGGCATGCATGATTGGTGGGCCTGGAAGCAGACGCAAAATGTGCTTCTGCCTGTGATTGGCGACTATCAGTTTGGAAGCTGTGGGAGGAAGATCCCCAGAGGAGATGAGGTCAGTGACAGTCCTGGAAACAATGGCTTGATGTTCAGTGGTGGGGTCATGGTCCAGGGAGAGATAGAAGAAAGTGTCTGCGAGTTGACGCTCAGCCTCCGCGAGGTAGAGGTCAGTGCGCCAGACAACAACAGCACCACCCTTGTCAGTGGGTTTGATGACAATTTTGGGGTTGTACCTGAGAGAACAGAGTGCAGTAAGTTCAGAGAATGACAGATTAGAATGGGTGAGAGGAGCAGAGAAATTGAGACGACTAATCGATCAAGAGAAGGTAAGAATCCAGAAGGAGGGGTCCAGGTGGAGGGAGAATATTGGAGGTGGGTAAAAGGATCCGTTGAACGGGAAGAGGACTCCTGCCCAAAGAAGTGAGCCCGGAGACGAAGACGGCGGAAGAAGAATTCAGCATCATGGCGAGCCCAAAATTCATTGAGATGAGGGCGTAAGGGTATGAAACTTAGTCCTTTGCTAAGTACTGAACGTTCAGCGTTGGAGAGGGGAAGGTCAGGGGGTATAGTGAATACACGGCTGGGGCTGGCATTGGAAGATGGGGTGGGGACGGAGGGACAGGCAGGGGTGGAGGGTCCTAGATGGGTGTTGGTGTCGATGAGTTGTTGGAGCAATTTCACATTGATTGGCCAATTAATGGCGCACTGAGAAAGGGTCTGCGGGGGTGTGTGGGAAGAGGGCAGGTGCAGAGGGAAAGGGGGAGGTGTGGGCTTGTGCTCCCTGAAGGCTGACAGCTGCTTTGGAGCTGCCTCAAGGAGCTGCAGTAATTTGAAAATGAAATGAGCTCAATAAACTGCTGCAAACTGTAACAATATTGTAAATGCAAGCACTTGGCAGCAGACAATGTAGCAGATCATCCCCCAAATGGCTTCTTTTACTTTGTTTAACCATGGACATTTCATCCAGCCCTGGAAGTAGTTTGTAGTGAAAACGTGAAGACGCCCTGTCCGTTTGGCCTGTCTGCAAACCGTAAAAGTGGACGGGCCGCGTAAAATCACTGGCAATATGTCCTTAATGGGCTTAATTGTCCGCTTAATTGTCGGCAGGCGTGCTTCCGACTCCCGTGCGTGCCCGCTAACCATAATGTTGCTCGTGAGCACAATGACGTCAGGACACGTACCTGAGGTTTTCTTGCAAGATTTCATGCGATTCCAGGTCGGGCATGCGCCCGCACAAAGAACGAAAAATTCTGGCCCATGTCTTGCCCCCAGAGTCTGTTTTCTTTGGTTTCAGACCATTCTGAGACATGAATCAATAGGAGATGGATTTTAGAGGCCTACTGAGACATGGTTATCAGTCTTTTGTCTCTGCAACCACAGGAGATTGAAGTTCTGCCTTTTGCATTTTCCCTGCCTCCTTTTTAAGTGTCTGCTTGAAGAACCTTTTCAGATGCGACATTCCATGTTCTCTCAGGACAGGACTGTCAGTATAATCCACATGGGGATTTTCCAGGAAGTGGTCACTTTACATAATCAGCTACCGTTTGTTCAGTGTACTTGCTTGTATTTCTTTAAAAACACAGAAGTCTTCCTGAAAAAGTTCAATATGCCCATAAGTAATTAGTGGCAGTAATTGGCTTTTATGACACCATTAGGTGTAACATTTTATTGCGTACACTGCAGAAGTATAGGGATGATTAGAAAAGCCTAAATGAAATTTACATAGCTTATCTGTTTGGTCTTAACATTGAAACCAATCTTTTCCATTAGCCATATTGGAAGGCATTCAAAATGTCAGAAATGTTGAAATACCCAAAGGCATTACCCAAAGGCAATTTCAAAATGGTGTGCATGATAAAACTACACTCTGCAATATAATTTCGGACTGATTTTCAAATCTAGGTTTTGATTAATCCAATTTAAGGTAAAACGTATTCAAAACTATCTCAACAGATGAGATGGTTCCAGTTTGCCGAGGGAAATAAGTGGTTTGTTCGAATTAGTTTGGGTAAAGGAAATTGGAAAACTGATCTAGGAAAATGGTTTACTTTAATAAAGGATTAAAGCACAGGAGGACAAAAGTTTAAAGATGTTTTAATTAAGAAGGGAAGTCCAGCAGTACCTTTTCCACTTAAAAGAGAATAAACCTGTGGATTATGTGCCAGAAAAATCCTTTGAGGTGGATACTGCAGATGAATTCAAAAGACTGAATGCTTTACAGAGAGCAATTAAGGGATACATCAGGCAACTCCAGGAAAGGGAAATTTTTTCGTGTTAGTTGTTTTTTTCCAATCATTAAAACTTCTTATGCACAAACACTTTGGGAGAAAAATTGGATAGCTCCCAAAAATTGAGCATGGAGATCACAATACACAATTAATCCATGCCCATTTCTTTCGTTGCAGGCAACACACAAATGCATGACCATTTTATATGATGGCTGTGTGCAGTCCATCGCTAAACATGTTGTGAGTTGCACACTTCAGCAGATGCTCATGTTTGTATGAGGCTAACACCACTTAAATGTAGCCTGGACTACTTAAAGCCAACCTGAATGTGCATTCCAGCTGGGACAGGTACTGAGGTATCTGGGGAAGAGGGTGGGACCTGGAAGAAGAGTGGCTAATGGTGCAACAGATGAGAGAAAATGCTTCAATGTTCTCAGATGCAGTACTGGAGACTTTGATGCTGTAGATGGACATAAGAACATAGGAGCAGGAGTAGACCATTCAGCCCATCGAGCCTGCTCCACCAATCAATATGATCATGGCTGATCATCCACTTCAATGCCTTTTTCCCACACTCTCCCCATATCTCTTTATGTCACTGGTATTTAGAAATCTGTCAATCTCTGCTTTAAACATACTCAATGACTGAACTTCCACAGCCCCCTGGGGTAGAGAATTCCAAAGATTCACAACCCTCAGAGTAAAATAAGTTCTTCTCATTTCAGTCTTAGGTGGCTTCTCCTTGTTTTGAAATTGTGCCCCCTGGTTCCAGACTCCCCAACCAGGGGAAAGATCTTGCCTGCATCTACCCTGTCTACCCCTTTAAGAATTTTGTAGGTTTCATTGACATCAGCTCTCATTCTTTGAAACTCTAGAGAATACAGGCCCAGTTTCCCCAATCTCATAGGACAGTTCCGCCATCCCTGGAACAAGTCTATGGCAAGAATATCCTCCCTAAGGTAAGGGGATCAAAATTGCACATAGTACTCCAGGTGTGGTCTAACCAAGCAGAGAGGGAGAGAAAAAACGGAGTAGGGTGGGTAAGTGGAGTTGAGGTACAGATAAGCTATGATTTAATTGAATGACAGAGCAAGGTTGAGGGGCTGAATGGCCTATTACTGTTCCTATGCTTGGATTCTGTTCTGAGATTTGCAGCAGAACTTCCAGCTGAAATGATAGGACCTGTATTGGGCCGGGAACCCGATTGCTGTTGGATTGGGTAGTGCTGTGGTTGTTTATCTCAGCCACAGCATTCGCATCTCACTTTTGATTTCTTGGCTAACCAGAGAGGGTCAGTGGGATGACATGCTGAAACTGTCAACGGAAGGCTTTCTATTTAAAGTGACCCCAGCAGATGTCTGAATGGCTGTAGAACATCTTGCTGGTGAAGCATTCAGGAGTGAGGAAAATAAGACAGGAAGATGTGGGTTGGCTGTCCCCTGCACCAAACTCCTCCCCCTCCAACCCCCATCCACCCACCCTCCGTTCTCTGACTATTCCCCGGTGGTAATGCTATAGGCAGTAAGGGCCAGGAGAGAAGTCCTCTGCCCTGAGGACAGGAGGATAAGGCCAACCAAAGTCAGCAACAGGACTTTGCGTTATGTGATGGAAATAGTTTAATAAGCTCATTACGTTTGGAAAAGTGATGTGACATACCACTTGTGGATGCCATCCATGACTAAATGACTTCCCTAACATTGTCCTCTGAACAAGAAACTCTGCAGTTCCACACCTTCCTTTCTTTACAGGCACCTCCTCAAATCTCCATCGCAATAGATGACATTCACACATACTCTCATCCTATTGCCCTCTTGCACCCATCTCTCATAGTCCCCTCCTCAAATGTTATCATTCCATCCTCAGCACACATTCCACTTCTCAGACCCCTAATTCTCTGTCTTCTCTTCCTGCGGGAGAAAGAAATGCACAATTCCAGGCAGAAGCACAGAACCAGCAGTGGACTTGCAGCCATAGCCACGCTGGTCCCATTGGAGGACAAAACCCTGGGGATCAGCAGGATGGCACACAAGATTGGTGTCAGTGATGGAGAGATGTAGGTGGCCCAGAGACCTGGTGAAAGCATTAGATATCACACTGCCACTCGGCACTTAACAGTTATGTTGAATTGATGTCATCACTAACTGAAATGTCATGATATGCACTATGCTGATTTTGAATCCTTTCTCAAAGTCACCACCACCACATCTTTCATTTCCCACAGGTTCTCACACGTGATCGAGGAGCTGATGAGGGACCAGGCTGAGGAGTACTTGGAAAAGGGTGAATACTCTGAGAATGTAAACTATGCAACCTCCACCAGCTCAGGTACACACACACCTCAGTGGGGACTGAAGTGGTGATTGCTATATTGGCACAGGAGCAGATGCTGGTGACAGGGACAGCAGTGAGGCATCCCTGTCAAATGCACAGAATACTCCAACCATTGTTCACTTGGACCCAGGTGCTGAGTCTCAGTGGTCATACACGAATAGAGAACTGTGGAGCAGCAATGGCAAACGTGTTCTTCCGACATAATTTTTAGAGGCAGTGCCTATGAGGAGAGAATGGAGGAATCTGCCTCTACCATGCATGCTATGTTTACTCCAACATTTGAGCTGATGCCCACCTCGATGGAAAAGGGCCATTTGCATGGAGAATTCAATGTGGCAGGCAACTGATGCATGCTGACCCAGACAATGGCTGGTACACTCTGTCTGCCATGGGAAGGGGATGAGGTTTTGGGGGTCAGTAGAGGAGTTGATCAGGGCGTCGCGGAGGGAGCGGACCTTTCGGAATACCGATGTGAGAGGGGAGGCGATGATGTGTTTGGTAATGGCATCGTGCTGGAATTGGCAGAAATGTGAATGTAGAGGCTGGTAGAGTGGAAAGTGGGGACAAGGGGAACCCTATCATGATTCTGGAAGGGAGGGGAAGGGTGAGGGCAGATGTGTGGGAAATGGGTCAGATATGTTGACAGTGGGGGGAGGGCAAGCGGAATCCCTCCATTGAGGAAAAGGAACACATGTCAGAAGCGCCGTTATGGAATGTTGCATTTTCAGAAAAGATGCAATGGAGGCAGAGAAACTGGGAGAATGGAAT
This sequence comes from Carcharodon carcharias, assembly GCF_017639515.1. Lineage (NCBI taxonomy): Eukaryota > Metazoa > Chordata > Chondrichthyes > Lamniformes > Lamnidae > Carcharodon > Carcharodon carcharias. The sequence goes on from NC_054475.1 coordinate 96,588,216, forward strand.
GAAGTCCTTTGAGGAAGCAGGATGTGAAGAGTCAGTGGGCTTATAATGAATTTCAGTTGGCAGTCTATCACCAGAATTGGAGACAGAGAAGTAAAGTGTTGGAGATGGACCATGTGAAGGTGAGGGAAGGATGGAAATTGGAAGCAAAATTGATGAATTTTTCCAGTTCTGGATGAGAGCAGAAAGGAGCACCAACGTTCATTGATGTACTGGAAAAAGAGTTGTGGGAGGAGACCTGAATGTGAACAAGGAATGTTCCACATTCCCCTCAAAAAGACAGGCATAACTAGGGCCCATGCAGATAACCGTAACCATTAAATTTTATTTGGAGGATGAGAGACAAGTTAGCGGAGAAATTGTTCAATGAGAGAACAAGTTCAGCCAGGTGGAGGAGAGTGGTGGTGGATGGGGATTGTTCGGGCCTCCATTCAAGGGAGAAGCAAAGAGCCCTCAAACCGACCTGGTGAGGATGGAGGTGTTGAGGGACTGGCTGTCCATACTGAAGAGGAGATGGTTAGGGCCAGGAAAGTGAAATTTTTGAAATGATGTGGGGCATCAGAAGAATCACGAATGTGTTTGGGAAGAAACTAGATGAGGGGAAAAAATAGAGACAAGATGGGAAGAAATAAGTTCAGGGGTGCAAGAACTGGCTCCACAGTTGTTCGGTTGAACAGCTTAACAATTGTTTACCTTCTAATCCTGGTCTGTAAATTTGCTGATCTTACCTCAGGTAGAAGCTGGGGGTGTACGGTTGAATCCTTGGGCTAGAGAGAAAGAAACAACCGTAGCTCCTTCAATATTCAGTGACCTCTGCATAAAGGCACTGTGTGTAGATTTTGGGTGAGACTTTTGGTTGGACTTGACACTGATGCCTGTTTGGTTAGTAGTTTGTTTATGTTGTTTAGGCTTGCACATGAAGGCAGCAGGGTAAATGAGGGCTAGTGGCACTCCAAAGGGAAAAATAACAGTGCAACTGGAACAGCTGAAACAGCTGGGATCATTGTTTTCAACTGATCTTATAGCAACATCACATCAATATTCCCTAAAGACCATCTTCACAGAATCACTGAATTGTTACAACACAGGAGGCCATTTGGCGCACCATGGTTGCACCAGCTCTCCAAATGAACAATTCTCTTAGTGCCATTCTCCTGCCTTTTCCCCATAACCATCCACATTCTTCCTTTCCCTAACAGTCAAATTCCCTTTTGATTGCTTCGATTGAACCTGCCTCCCCCATACTCTCAGGCAGCGCATTTCAGACATTAACCATTTGTTGTTTGAAAATCCTTTTTCTCATCTTGTTGCTTCTTTCCTGAATTATTTTAAATCTGTGCCCTACAGTTCTTGATCCTTTCACGAGTGGGAACAGTTTCTCCTTCACTACTCTGTCCAGACCCCCTCATGATTTTGAATGTCTCTTTCAAATCTCTTGTCAGCCTTCCTTTCTCCGAGGAAAACAGTCCTAGCTTCTATAATCTATCTTGGCATCATTGATTTTAGTCTGAGATGAGTCAAATAAACATGTAATTTTCTACTGAGAATTTCAATCCTACTCATCCGCAACCCCCCCCCACCCCGAGCATACACTCAATTCTGCACCCCACCTCCACAAATACAGACTGTAATCAGCCCCCCTCCCTCCCCACACATTGTATTCAGCTCTTTCACCCCCCATACACTATATTCAGCTTCTTCCCCCCACTAACGCACTATAATCAGCCCCTCTCCCCACAACACATATTGTAATCAGCACCTTTCCACCTGATTCCCATTGACTTCAATTTTGCTGAGGCTCCTTGATGCTACTGTTGATTTGTTCTTGCTGCTGGTATTGATGATCGTGTTGCTCCTCCACAGAGGGCCAACCTACTACTGCATATGCTGTTCCCTTGCTGCAGTGAAAGTCGATAACAAGGAAATTGAGATGAAGGTTAGTATTCTTCAAGGCACTTGAAAATGGCCACAAAAAGTTGTAGTTGTCAAAGTAGTGATTTCAGGCTGACACAAATGATCCTTTAAGTACAAGCCTTTCACTGTGGCTGACCATATGTTTGCTGATTTCAGTCTCCAAAGTCTTCCCAACATATCAATTTCATTAAACAATTAGTCACCGCTGTGTCTCACCTTGTGGACCTGGTGAGATGCAGACAGCTCTGGGAATCCATGCTCTGACTGTTACAGATAGAATGTGAGATTAAAGTGAAACTTAATGACCTATTGGAATATTTTAACCAGTTCCTTGATAACTGCATGGAGGCTGCCTGCTTGGCTCCGATTCTGCCCAGCCCAAACCCAAAAGTTGGCGGGATGGTGTGAGTCTCTCAACCCGATGCTTATTTTCAGGGTTTTTACCACAAGCCCTCTGCCCTTGGATTCAGTTGAAACAGATGAAACAAATGTCTCCTCAAATAATTTAAACGTGGTCCATTTGGCAAATTGAAATATTCAATAAAAGTGTTAGAGCAAAATCTAATATTCTTGGTCTCATTGTGCTAACACTGAGTCTGCTGAAGTAAGGAAAAATTGGCCTGAATCCTGTGATCGTTGGGTGCACGCCATCGGTGGGCCAGGGAGTGGACACAAAATACTCTTCTGCCCGCACTCGGCCCCCGAATGCAATTTCACGCTGGTTGGCTCAGCGCTGCTGGTGAGGGGGGTGCAGAAAGAGGACGGGTGCCATGAGAAGGGAGAGGAGGGAGGGCACAGGCTTGTGCTCCCTGAAGGTGGACGGCTACTGTGGAGCTGCCTCACCCCTCAAAAGTCTTCTTTTATTTTGTTTAACCCTGGACATTTCACCCCACCCTGGATGTAGCTTGTAGTGAAAATGTGAAGGTCGCCTGGCCATTTGGCCTGTCTGTAAACCGTAAAAGTGAATGGGCCGTGTAAAATCAGTGGCAATTACCAGTGGGCTTAATTACCCGCTTAATTGTCGGCGGGTGTGCTTCTGAACACATGTATGCCCACCGACCATAATGTTGAACGCAAGCATGATGATGTCGGGACGCATACCCGACGTCATTTTGCGCAATTTTACGTGTGTTCAGGTCAGGCATGGGCCTGACATCGGAATGCAAGATTCAGGCCATTAACCTTTATTTGAAAACTATCTTACAGTAGCTTCACCTTGACTTGAGGTCTAAAAGAAAAAGCAAGATCATGAGACATTGCATCACTTCCTGTGATAATGTTCACTGTCTCGTTAGCATGTCACATAGTTAGCATTAACTCCTTTTACTACATCTCCTCCCAAGTCTCTGACTTCAATTTATTTTTTATAGGGACAATCACTATAGTGTCTACACAAACAGGTCCTCAGCTCCTTAGGATGAGATTGGCAATTTTTAGGAGATTAGATTGGCAATATTCATTCACAGGATGTGGGCATTGCTGGCTAGGCCAGCATTTATTGCCCATCCCTAACTGCCATTGAGAAGGTGACGGTGAGCTGCCTTCTTGAACTGCTGCAATCCATGTGGTGTAGGGTACGCCCACAGTGCTGTTAGGGAGTGAGTTCCAGGATTTTGACCTAGTGATAGTGAAGGAACAGCGATATATTTCCAAGTAAGGATGGTGAGTGACTTGGAGGTGTTAGAAACTAGAGATAGTTTTAGTGAGTTATATTTGTATTTGTGGATGTTAGGAATAAGCTATAGCTTTAAGTTTAAGATTTAGCTTTAAGCTTGAGTTTAATTTATATTTCGGTATTTGTGTGTTAAGGGAACCTGAGATTTAGTTTCATTTTAAACAGGTACCTGCAATGCTGGGGAGTTTGTTTGTATACATACATTCTAATGAGGTTCTGTGACTCTTGAAGCAGGAAATAAATTGTGCTATTGCCTAGCAACAGGGACAGAACAGCAGTTTTAGTTCAGTTGGAAGAGGGTGCCAGATCAGGCAGGACATGGAAAGGGAAAGAGAGCAAGTCCCAAACCAAAGAAGAAGGTTCCAAAATCCAGGGAGGGACAGGTAAAGGTCCCTAGAGGACAGTTAAGTCAAGGAACAAGGGCAGGGATCGAAAACAGGTCTTGTTCGGTGAAGTTAAAGTAAGAAGCAGAGGACAAGGTTCCAAATTAAAGAGAGTAAGTTGCAGGAATCAGACTTAAAGCAAAATAGGCTTGTGAGAAGCCAGAAGATGCAAGGAGACAGCTGAAGATCTGTAACCCTTTACGATGTGTGTGAAGCAGTGGTGTTCTCTTGGCATGGCTGAGCATCTGAGGGAGAGTGCATGGGAGGCAAGAACTTGAACGCACGTGCTGATCCAGGGTAGAGGAACATCAGAGGAGAGTTCAAAACCCTGGAGGTAGACCCTTGTGGAAGGCACCTTAGAGAAAGCATCGTTTTGGAGAAGATTCTAAAGCGACTTCTTCTAGAGTGGAGTTTGGAAATCCTCGTGTGAAAGACAGAGTTTAATTAGACCATTTGTCTCACGGTATGACAAGCATCTGGGAGGAGCTGATGAGAGATCCATGGCATCCATTTGGGGTGACGTCTGTCACTTGGTTTCAGGGTGTGGTGTGTCTGACTATAGGTCACCTATTGGTTCACATGAACTGTATACTTACTATGAACATTAAGAGTATAAGATAGCTTTTGTAACTTCTGCTATCCTTATAAATCTAAATATTAGAAAAGGTATACTTGTGGGTGAAGGAGTATTATAATATAGTTAATCTTTTCTTGTTTAATAAATGTTTTATTCTTCTGTTAAAAATGCATCTGCTGATTCTTGTGACTCTGTTCAGTAGCCACCCTCCATGTTCTAAACAGAAAATTAAAGTTAGGATCTATCAAGCCAGGTTCCAGCCTGGGATTTGACTTGTCTAGTAGTAACCTCAACTGGGATCATTACAGAGGGGAACTTCCAGGTGGTGGTGTTCCCATGTCTCTGCTGCCCTTATCCTTCTAGCTGGCAGTGGTCATGTGTTTGCTGTCTTGGACTCTGCTGGGTACAAGGAGAATTGACAGATGACTCTAGTTCAGCAATCAGGCCATATTCAGGTTCTCTTGATGAACACAGCATCCCTGATCAGTTGTGTAGATGACTATTTCAATTGTGTGGAAAGTTGTTTATGTGTAGAAATTAGTGTACATCTGTTCCACCCCAAGCTACCATTTTTGGTTTGAATAAGGAGGAGTGTGGGTGTGATGACTCTTCAACCATTTGTCCATAATGAGCTTGGTCTCAGATCCAAACTGACTCTAATGTGGAGCTCTGGTAGATTGCACGCTTTGTGACATTTGTCATAGTTCCACATCTGGCTGGAACAATACTTACCCTCTTTCTCCCTCATCTTGTCCAAGCCATCATCTTGTACACTGGCATGAATGCATATGGGAGAATAGGGAGTTGAGTTCTCAGTCTTCTCCTCATTAGGAGTTCACATACTACTGAATCATTTTGGATTGGAATTGTACAATAGCTCAGAAATGCAGTTGAATGTCATCATTCTTCTTCAAAAAAACCTTCACTTATGCATTCTTCTTTCTGTTTCACCATTGGCTTGAAGGTATTTTGGTGAGCTGGTAGTATGAATAAACCTGTATGATGCTGTGAACTCTTTAAAGTATTCGTTGGCAAACTGGTTCATTGTTTGAAATTATAAGGTCAGGGATTCCATGTGCTGCAAAAATCTACTTCAACAATGTGATCACTGCTTCAGAAGTGTAACACTGCAGTTGCTTAACTTCTATCCATCTGGAGTTGTAGTGTACTGCAATCAAGTACATTTTACCTCTGTGGTCAAAGAGGTCCATCCCATGACGTTACCATAGTTTTAATAGAAAGGAAGATGACATCAATGGATCTCTTGGTTCCTGATGATTGGCAGCACAAGTAGTACAGATTGAGATAATCTCTTCCAATGACTTTGAGAGACCTGACCACCAAACGGGGTATCTTGCTCTGGCTCAATATTTTGTGCTGCCCAAATGTCCTTGCTGCAACCAATGCAATATATCGAGTCTCAGAAGGCTCAGAATGACCAATCTCTCATTATAGATGAGTAAATCATCCACTATATTGAGGTATCCTCTCTGTTCATAGTATTATCTGAAAATGGGATTGTGTGGCATGTGTGTTGGCCATCATTTGATGCAGTACTCTCTGACCTGAACACATTCTTCATTGGATTTCTGTGCATTTCTGATTTCATTCAGTTGCTGAGTTGTTGAGTTGTTGTTGGTATAGGTGTGGTTATTGTTGATGCCAAGATTTCTACCTACTCAACAAGGACTACATCACTTTTATCAGGCCTTGCTGCTGGGATGCAAGAAAAACAAATGCAGTAGTCTGCTGCTTTCCCGGAACATACCATCTCTTTACATGAAACCTCATCATCCTCAGTCTGAATCATTGTACATGTGGAGGCATTTTTGCTAACTCCTTAAAATATAAGAGTGCCACTAAGGGCCAATGGGCTGTCACTACCTTGAAGTGGAGACCAAGAACATAATCTGCAAACTTTTCACAAGCCCATGTAGTAGCTAGTGCTTCCTTCGCTATCCCTGCATATCCCTGTTCAATCTCTGTCAGTGGACAGTTTGCATAGTAAACTGGTTTATGCTTTCCAGTACTGTAGAAGATACATCTGCAGCAATGATAGTGGGTAGCTCTGGTCATAGTGAGTTAAATATCAGGTGATATCAACATCTCTTTGATTTTCTCAAAATACTTCCACTGTGCTTTCTCCCAGCACCGCGTATTGTCTTGTCATAACAGTTGACGTGTAGGGTCATTGAGGACAGTTAGGTTAGGCAATAACTTTCCAACTTAGTTTACCATATCCTTGAACGTCTGGATCTCAGTCACATTACAAGTAGCTGGAAACTCCTTGATTGCTCTTATCTTCTGTGGATCAACTCTGACACCAGATGCATCCATAATCTCACCAAGGAACTTGACAATCATCTGCAAAAATTCACATCTGTTGTCGAGTGTAAGTCTTGCTTCCTGTAAGCATTGTAGCACAGCTCTCATTCTAATATCATGTTCTGTCTGAGTGGATCCATGGATCAGGACATCATCCATGTGACATACAGCTCCATCCAGTCCTTCTAGGGTACTTGACATTGTCCTCTGGAAGTTTTCTGGCATAGATATGATGCCAGAAGGTAATCTGTTAAAACAAAACCTCTCAAATGGTGTAATGAAGGTTGTGAGCAACTTAGACTCTTCATCAAGGGGTAGTGACCAAAAAACTATTTGGATCTAACTTCATGAAGATTGAACTATTTCCCAATTTTGCTAAGCTCTCGTCCACAGATGACATAGGATGAATTTCACAATCAACTGCTTTGTTTAGCAGTGTAAGATCTATGCAGATTCTGATATTTCCTTTGGGTTTTGAAATTGGGACCATCTCCAAGCACCAGCTTGTTGATTCTGTCACAGGAGAAATAACCCCTTGCTTCAGCATAGAGTTAATATCCTTCTTTACCTTTGGCAAGGGCGGATGAGGAATTCTTCTGGGTGTAAACAGGTTTCGTTTATGAATGTAAAGTGATATGGTATGCTGTCTTCAGCTTTCCTGGTCCTGTGAACAGCTGTGGAAATTCAGCCCTGAAGCTTTTAGGCTGCTCTTCTCAGTTTTCCAGTTCCTTGACTCTGCAAATCAGATATAAGTTGATATAGACTTTCCTGTTTCAGAATGAATATCCCTGGTTCAGGATCACTTTTAAGGTTTCAGTGATTTTTCTCTCTCTATATTGAAGAGTTGCATTCAGTTGTCCTATGACCTTGAGTTCTATCCCTCCTGGCTTGTGTAGATTTATGCATGATGGCTGAAGTGAACCTTTCTTCAACCATGGTTCAGTACCAGAAAGAATCAAAACTGCTGCACCTGTATCTAACTTAAAGCGTGGCTTGTTTCCCTTTCCTAGGATATCAGCATTCCAATAGCTTCTGCTTGGTTCCTCTCCAAGGAAAGGCATCATAATATCATTGATAGCTTCTACTTCATGGATCTTGCCACCTTTTGAAGGCTTTTCTTTTTGCTTATTCTGTACAAGTTCCTTCCTGTGGCATGTAGCCTGAAAGTGACCCTTCTTTCTGCAGAAATAGCATTTGGCCTCTTTGACATAATATGTTTCACACCCGTGTTTTTTCCCACCAAACTAATAACAATTAGCTGGAAAGGTTGATCTTCCTGACTGCCCTACATTTTTATGGCCATCTCTCTGCTTTTAAATATAACATACTTCACTGAGTTAGTCATTTTTTGGGATATGGTTCTCCATGTCACCCTGAATCACTGATCGATTTTGCTTCCTGACCTCAGCCTTTCTTCTCAGTTGAATTGCCTTTGTTGAGGTTAAATCATGCACTGACTGCAAGTGTTCAGACAATGTTTCACCCAAGACTCTGACAATAATTCTGTCTCGATCAGTTCATTTTTTAAGCTGCCATATTCATAGTTCTCTGCAAGTCTATATAGATCATTTATAAATCTACCAATGCTTTCCCCGTCTCATTGGGTATGCTTGTTAAATTTATTCTGCTTGACAATGGTACTTTTTTGCAGATTGAAGTAGGCTTTGAGTGTTTTTGTTACTTCCCTTGCCTGTCTAGGGTATCATCTGCACAGCCACCCATCACATACAATAGTGACCTGCTCACTGCTTGGCTTTGCTGCAAGGCCCGATGCTGTGTGATACCTGGTAACTCTTCAGCACCAATTCAGCCATGCTTCTGTTTGATTGAAACCTATGACCTGCAACCTGTGACTTGCTTGAAGTTTTTTGGTGATAACAGAGACTTTTCCATGCTGTCCTTTCATTCGTTGCCAACACCTAATATCCTTGGTTTCTTTGTGCTAACACAGAATATCACAGAGCCTGCTGAGGTAAGGAAAACATTAACTTTTATTTGAGAACCATCTTACAGTGGCTTCAGCTTGCCATAAGGTCTAAAAGAGAAAGCAATATTGCATCACTTCCTGTGATGATATATACTGTTTCTCATTAGCATATCACACAATTAGCATTAACCCCTTATACTACATGGAATAAAGTTCAGAATCATGAGGGGTCCAGACAGATTTGACACGGAGAACCTGTTCCTGTTTGCGGAATGGTCAAGAAACAAAGAACACCCATTTAAGGTGACTGGCAAAAGAAGTAACAGCAATGTAAGGACAAATGTTTTTATGCAGTGAGCCATTAGGAACCGAAATGCACTGCCTGAGATTGTGGTGGAAGCAGATTTAATTGTAGCATTTGAAAGGGTATTGGGCAAGCACCTGAGGGGGAAAAGATGCTGGATTATGGGGAAAGGATGGGGGTGTAGGACTAGTAGAGCTGCTTTTGCAGAGAGTCAGCATGGACATGACCAGCCAAATGGCCTACTTCTGTGCTGCAACCAATCTATGATTTCATGATTCTGAGTTTAATCTTCCTCTGACCATTACATGTCTGACATGCAATGATTGATGCTGACACTGGACAATTAAATTTGGTGTTCAGTTCTTCAACATCAATGTTTTGCACGAGTGATATTAAACAATACACAGTGTGATTAACAGTAGCTCCTAAAATGCTTATCCTTCTAACAGCTAACTGCATTCTGTTTCTAGCAGAGCAATGCAGTTATATCAATATTGAAACTAAAGGCACATGAAACAGCAATTTTTCAAAGGACAGCAGCTGAAAAGGACCACAAAGGGTTCCCAAATCTCATTGTCGATATCACTGACACTATTAGTCCTAATTGTGGCTCAGAAATCTGTATGTAGAAAAATAGGGCAGTGCAATATTTTACCACTTCCCAGCGCAAAGAATTATCCTCTCACATGCTTGGGAAAATTTGTTTTCAAGTTTATTAATGCAAAATGAAAATAAAAAATTTTGATTAAGAATTTAGTGAGACTAAAATATAAATGAGCAGAAACTTGGGAAGTAATGACTGGTACAAGTTGTTGCTTCTTCTTCTTTAGTTCCCTACCCTACCCTGAGGTTTAATCCTCAGTGCCAAGATCTCCACCACAGGTAGAGCAAGGAGGCAGGTCCTAATTCACCCCAGCCAGAACGGGGATCCTACGCAATGCTCTTGGCACTAGTCTGATCCACACCGGCTGTTCAGCCAACTGAGCCAACTGGTTCCCGAGGATTCAGAGTTGCTGTGCCAAAATACACTTTTACATGCATGTTATAGCCTAGAGTGATGGTAGAGGCTCCAATTTCTTTCCATCACATGGCTGACCAGGAATCTTTCCCACTCTTACTGCCAGCCATTGCTGTATGCTGGGTGGATTTACAAGTTGATATTCAACCTGTTTGGCCATGTTATGAACAACCTTCCTTGGCCATCCAGTCCTGGAGTGGGATGTGAAGCTGGAGCTTTTGGCTCAGAGGCAGGGATGTTACCCACTTCATCACAAGGTTCCTAAGTTTCTGCTGCAGAAGAGAAATAAAATTGTTAGGGAACACCATTTGGTCCAGGATTGAGGCACCTTAGCTGATGAGAATGCCTTTAAATAATTGCACATCTGAACAATCTCTCAGCTGAAAAGAGTCTTGAAGAATACACAAACACTATGTTAAGAATTCAGTGTGGTTTCACATGATAAAACCTGGAAAAAAAGAAACACCTTACTAGTGACACACAACAGCCAAACTTTTATGACTTCCCAAGGGATGAGATGGCAAGATGTTGGGGCGGAACATAAAATTGGGTGCCATGGAAATTGCACCCCGCTGGTTGCCTTCCTGCCCCTGCTGTGATTTTATCAGCAGTAGGAGAGCTGTCAGGTGGCCTGCTCGCCTGTGCACCAACTGAGGCCCTTAAGTGGCAAATTAATGGCCACTTAATGGCCTCTACCTGCCACCACTGGGTTTTTACCCACAGCAGGGAGAGCCAGCACCAACTGTCCAAGCCATCTTGTGAAACTTGCCAGACTGTTGGGTGGGCATGAGAATGTGCCAACTTTTTGGGCATTTGTGCCTTTTGGAAGCCCCTCCCAAGGTAATTCCTCATCCAGTTTCCCCTTCCCTGAGCCCTGAAGACCCAAGTCCCCACCCTTCCAACACCTGCTCACTGGTATCTGACACCCTGGCCATGGCAAGACCCTGGGCTTGCCTTTAAGCCCAGACTTTATCAACGTCTCCTCTTTGGGAATGCCTGCATTCCCAGTAGTGGTCTCTGCCCCTAGTGGCGCTGCTGGGACAAGAGAGCCTCGAGCCTTCTGATTGGTCAGAGGCTCTTAAATGCAAGACTTGCATTCCAATAGGGGCAGAAGGTCCACCTTGAGCCAATTAAAGGCCTGATGCTGTTAAATGGCTGCAAGTCGAGCCAACCAGGCAGAGGTGGGGTTGCCACTGACTTATGCATCGGGGGGAGGGGAGGGGTGGGGGTGGTGGTTACACTACTGCTAGCATAAAATTCAGCCCCTGGAAGCTGCTACAGGTAGACTCTCAAAACTGGTAACCTCAGGACTGAGTTCGACCTGGATTTTGGATCTTGCCAGTTGGGATAGTGCAGTCTGAGTTAGGCTGTGTGGCTTGGACTGGGTCAGGTCAGGTGAATTGGGCTGAATCGGCTAAGGTGGGGTCAAGAGGGTCACTCGGAGCATGGGAAAAGACCGGTGTGCAAAGCTGATAATTTGTCTGATACCCACAGCACCAATGCAGCACCCAGCTGAACAAACCGGTAAGTTATTTCACTCATTTAATAAGAATTAAAATTCATGCATAGCAGCTTATTAAAATGTCCCATTTTCAGATACCTCTGGTTTTCAGAAATCTCGATTTGAGGCAGTATACCTGTAACATCTAAAGTTGCTGCAGATTTTAAAATCTGCTATTTTACCGTGTGTGGGAGGATGTCCCTTCTCTAATAGCTGCTTGCCAATCAAATGGTCCGTGCCTCAGGGAGATAATGCAGTGTTCACTTGCTCGCATGCGCGAAGTTTGCGCTTGGCCGGCTTGTACACCTCCCTCCTCCTGCACAGAGAGCGCTTAGCTCTGCTGCTCGTGCTTCACGATGGGTGGTGCCAATCGCGGGCGACGGTCATGCTTGTGCCCTCCAAACCCACCCGCCAAGGGCAAAATTCTGCTTTTTGTCTTCAAACAGGCTACTTGTCTTCAAAAGAAAGATTAATTGGCCACTTAAGGGTTTCAATTGGCCCAAGGCTGGGTGGGCTGCCTGATTACCCCGCCATGCCATCTGATTTTACACCCAACCTTCACCTACCAAACCCCCACACTACCCTTTTGCCCCCCCACCCCTGACCAAGGGGATGTAAAATTCTGCCCTTGTGTACCCAATTGCCTGCCTGTTTCAAATTCCAGGCAAACCTTTAAATGTGTGTTTAGCATCACCCAAAGCTGTTTAGATAGATAAAATATGGCGCTCTGATGGTTTTTTCCAGCACTTTGACACTTTCCCTAAGGTGGAATTTGTCGCTTAGTTGAGTCACTTCCTGTTCCTGAAATGAAACTGATCTTCCTGGCAATAACTGGCAATAGAATATGAAAGCAGCCAGTGACAATATATGTCCGCTATTAGTTCAAATCCACCTTGCTTATATTCAAACAGGCTACTTGGCTTCAAAGGATACATTTTAGTGTTAAATTTTTGTACTCCATTCTCATAAAGGGTGGTTAGACTCTTCTGTTATCCCTGTGCTGAAAGGGATGGAACAATTACCTAATTGGTAAGAATTTATTTTGCAACGAATGTTAACGGAATCCATTACCTTGATGTGACCATTTCAAACTTTGACAGCTATCACTCCCTCCTCCTGAGATGGATTTAGTTTCTTTTTTGAGGCACTTCTCTGTGCATTTAGAAACACAAAACTTCATTTTGGGGTGGTGAGTAAACCACACCAATATTGTAAAACCTGTCCGAACATATATAGTCATTGTGGAAGAGTAATCAAGAAGGGAACAGGATGCAGAACAATGGCCTGGATTTTGCAGTCTTAATTGTGGTGAAGCTGTCAGCATTCACTACACTTACTTCTGGAGACCGTGCATGAATAGAATAAAGTGAAAATCCAGAAGTTGCTGTCAGTGATTTTATGCCAAACTATACTCATTGGAATTTAGAAGAATAATAGGTGATCTCATTAAAACATAAAAGATGCTGGGGTCTTGACAAGGTAGATGCTAAGAGGATGTTTTCTCTCATGGGGGATCGTAGAACTCAGAGCATTTAAAAATAAGGAGTCTCTCATTTAAGACGTAGATGAAGGGGGATTCTGTCTCTCAGAGAAACCTTAGTGTTTGGACTCCTCTTCCCCAGTGGTAGAGGTTGGGTCATTGAATATATTGAAGGCTATCTTGGACAGATTTTTAATTGATAAGGGAGTCAAAGGTTCTGGGGGGTAGACAGACAAGTAGAGTTAAGGCCACAATCAGATCAGCCATGACCTTATAGAAAGGTGGAGCAGGCTTGAGGGACTGAATGGCCTAATTCGGCTCCTATTTCTGTTCTTATGTTTTAATGCGCCTCTAGAGGATGCGCTTTTGAGGCAGCCAACCCCAGACTACAATCAATGGCTATCAATTTAACTGATACCTTCCACACCAAGACTGATAGTTTTATTGTAAAAACCCTTTAAAAAGTTACATTTTGTTGGATGATGTGTAACTGGGTCTTTAACACCATACTCACTTCCTAATTACAACTAAACAATCTCATTGACCATGAGGATCTGATTTTATAGTTGTTGAATGTCAAATTTCTCTATGATGATGAAATCCACATGTTTTTATAAGTAATGTACTTTTACTTTTTTTTAGAAGTTTGTTTATTTTTGTTTTATATTCTAAATTAATACAATCAAATCATGTAATTAGTTAACTGAAAATTTAACTTAAAAGTGAAGGATATTAAGTAGCTGTTTAATTGCTTCCTGACATCACTGCTGTTGTGGACATGGAGATCCCCTTTACTTAGTGGAGGATTTAAACTGGTGCCAGGAAAGGATAGATCTTTGAGGATACTTTTCTTTGGGGTCGCAGCTCCACTGCTCTCTGCAAAACCTGGACCATTATTGCAAAATCATAGTGTAAAAGTTAAATGGTATCATTCTGAAATTGGACAGTGTTCTAGCTAGATCACATCTTGAATTTTGCATCTTACTTATGTCACTGACACACAATCAGGAGGTTTTGCGGGGAAGACCCATCCTTTGCACCAGTGGACTGAATTACAAAGAAAGAGAAAGGCAGAACTGTTATGATATTTGGGATGGCGAATGGTATATAAAGGTAAATCTAGAACACCACATTGAAGTAAAACTTTGCAATAGGACAGGAGACATAGATTCATACTTGTAAACAACAAATATAGGATTAATGTCAAAAAGTTTTACTTGATGAACAACACAGTCAACACTTGCAATGGTCTCTAGATAGAGTAGTAAAGTAGTGAAAAATATTTAAGAAACAGGCAGGTAACATGATGGAGAAACTGTAAGTTTTCCCAGATCGTTGAGTGAAAGTTACGAAAATGATTTTCTTTATTCATATTGATCTAATTTAAGACAAAGTGACAGAATAGCACATCAGAAAAGGAAGACCAATTTGAAGTGGTGCAGGTGGGGAGAGGATATATGCTACCCAGTGCTTCTTTACGTTTCTTGTTTCGGTCATTTTCATTTTTTTCCCTGACCCTGTAATTCCGTCATTCATATTTACCCTTTTTTCTTTTTATTCCTTCATTCTATTTTACTGAAGCCATAAGAATTCAATTGGTTCTACGAGATTCTAATCTCTGTGCATTTTGATCTCATGGTTGTTTTGACATTTGCATATTGCAAAGAGGATAATATCTGTGTTGTTTTGTAGTAGTTGAAATGAGGAACACCATTGGAATGAAGTCGTAATAATGAATCAGTGATTGGTTGTGAGATCACAATTTGGTGTCCTCTACCCAATGTGGCATTATTGATAGTGTCCATCTAAAGCACATCCCTGAAATTAGCAATTCCTGTATATTGCATATCCAGGAATACAGGGAACATCTAAACAAGGTAAATTCCCAAACATTTAAGTCCTTGTAAAGATTGTATTAGTGTTGTGATGCATTACTCATGAAACATTTATGGCTCAATGAGTTACAGATAACCATTATTAGATGAGACTTTACAGCAAACACTGGAGAATAGCAATTATGTATAGGAGAGGGAGTTATTTGTCATCGCATGGGGCATCTTTTCTCATTATATACACTTTATTTTCTGGAAGATAATGAGCAAAATCAGAAGAATGCTAATTCTAGATGTATTGATTGAGACAGAACAAGAGAGCTGAAATCTTTCATTGGATCAGGTACTCAAAAAATGGTTTGCTATAATAGCATTAACTGTTTAATCCCACTTTCATAACTAAACAGTTTAGTAATTTTCTGCCATTAATTCAGAAAATCACATTTCTTCCTGCACCTGCAGTGTTACCTCTGGTATCCTCCAAGGATCGATCCTTTGCCCCTCTGTTAATTATTACCTATATTCTGCCATTCAGTGACATCTTCTGAAAACACAGCATTCATTTTCACATGCACACTGACAACCCCCAGCACTACCTCACCACCACCTCTCTCGACTCCACCACTGCTACTAAATTAACAGGCTGCTTATCTGCCATCAAGTATTGAATGAGCATGAATTCCCTCCAATTAAATATTGGGAAGACTGGAGCTATTGTTTTTGGTTCCAACTCCAAACTCTGTTCCATTGCTATCCTCTACCCCTCTCCAGGGCAACAGTCTGTTCACAACATTGGTGTCACATTTGATCCGGAGGTGAGCTTCCAACCACATATTTGTGCCATCACTAAGGCTGTCTATTTGCACCTTCGTAACATCGTTCGACTTTGCCCCTCACTGGACTCATCTGCTGAAATCCTCATTCATGCCTTTGATACTTCTAGGCTTGACAATTCCAATGCACTCCTGGCGGTCTCTCACAATTTACCCTCCATAAATTTGAAGTTATCCAAAACTCTGCTGCTTGTGTCTTAACAGCAAATCTCATTGCCCTAAACAAAAACAGAATTACCTGGAAAAACTCAGCAGGTCCGGCAGCATCAGCGGAGAAGAAAAGAGATGACCTTTTGAGTCCTCATGACCCTTCGACAGAACTGGGTGAATCCAAGAAAGGGATGAAATATAAGCTGTTTTAAGGTGTGTGTGTGTGTGTGTGTGTGTGTGTGTGTGTGTGTTGGGGGGGGAGGATGGTTTGGGTGGGGGGAGAGATGTGGAGGGGATTGGTGTGGTTGTAGGGACAAACAAGCAGTGATAGCAGCAGATCATCAAAAGATGTCGCAGACAACAGAACAAAAGAACACATAGGTGTTAAAGTTGGTGATATTATCTAAACGAATGTGCTAATTAAGAATGGATGGTAGGGCACTCAAGGTATAGCTCTAGCGGGGGTGAGGGGAGCATAAGAGATTTAAAAATATTTAAAAATAATGGAAATAGGTGGGAAAAGAAAAATCTATATAAATTATTGGAAAAAAACAAAAGGAAGGGGGAAGAAACAGAAAGGGGGTGGGGATGGAGGAGGGAGCTCAAGACCTCAAGTTGTTGAATTCAATATTCAGTCCTGAAGTGCCTAGTCGGAAGATGAGGTGTTGTTCCTCCAGTTTGCGTTGGGCTTCACTGGAACAATGCAGCGAGCCAAGGACAGACACGTGGGCAAGAGAGCAGGGTAGAGTGTTAAAATGGCAAGTGACAGGGAGGTTTGGGTCATTCTTGCGGACAGACTGCAGGTGTTCTCCAAAGCGGTCGCCCAGTTTACGTTTGGTCTCTCCAATGTAGAGGAGACCACATTGGGAGCAACGAATGCAGTAGACTAAGTTGGGGGAAATGCAAGTGAAATGCTGCTTCACTTGAACGGAGTGTTTGGGCCCATGGACGGTGAGGAGAGAGGAAGTGGAGGGGCAGGTGTTACATCTTTTGCGTGGGCATGGGGTGGTGCCATAGGAGGGCGTTGAGGAGTAGGGGGTGATGGAGGAGTGGACCAGGGCGAGCTGGAGTGAACGATCCCTACTGAATGCCGATAGAGGTGGGGGGGGGGAAGGGAAGATGTGTTTGGTGGTGGCATCATGCTGGAGTTGGCGGAAATGGAGCAGGATGATCCTTTGAATGCGGAGCCTGGTGGGGTGATAAGTGAGGACAAGGGGGACCCTATCATGTTTCTGGGAGGGAGGAGAAGGCGTGAGGGCGGATGCGTGGGTGATGGGCCGGACACGGTTGAGGGCCCTGTCAACGACCGTGGGTGGAAAACCTCGGTTAAGGAAGAAGGAGGACATGTCAGAGGAACTGTTTTTGAAGGTAGCATCATCGGAACAGATGCGACGGAGGCGAAGGAACTGAGAGAATGGGATGGAGTCCTTACAGGAAGCGGGGTGTGAGGAGCTGTAGTCGAGGTAGCTGTGGGAGTCGGTAGGTTTGTAATGGATATTGGTGGACAGTCCATCACCAGAGATTGAGACAGAGAGGTCAAGGAAGGGAAGGGAAGTGTCAGAGATGGACCACGTGAAAATGACGGAGGGGTGGAGATTGGAAGCAAAATTAATACATTTTTCCAAGTCCTGACGAGAGCATGAAGCAGCACCGAAGTAATCATGTACCGGAGAAAGAGTTGTGGATGGGGGCCGGAATAGGACTGCAACAAGGAATGTTCCACATACCCCATAAAGAGACAGGCATAGCTGGGGCCCATGCGGGTATCCATAGCCACACCTTTTATTTGGAGGAAGTGAGAGGAGTTGAAGGAGAAATTGTTCAGTGTGAGAACAAGTTCAGCCAGACGGAGGAGAGTAGTGGTGGATGGGGATTGTTCGGGCCTCTGTTCGAGGAAGAAGCTAAGGGCCCTCAGACCATCCTGGTGGGGGATGGAGGTGTAGAGGGATTGGACGTCCATGGTGAAGAGGAAGCGGTTGGGGCCAGGGAACTGGAAATTGTTGATGTGACGTAAGGTGTCAGAGGAATCAAGGATGTAGGTGGGAAGGGACTGGACAAGGGGAGAGAGAAGGGAGTCAAGATAACAAGAAATGAGTTCTGTGGAGCAGGAGCAAGCTGACACGATCGGTCTACCGGGACAGTTCTGTTTGTGGATTTTGGGTAGGAGATTGAAGCAGGCCATCCGAGGTTAGGCGACTATCAGGATGGAAGCTGTGGGAGGAAGATCCCCAGAGGAGATGAGGTCAGTGACAGTCCTGGAAACAATGGCTTGATGTTCAGTGGTGGGGTCATGGTCCAGGGAGAGGTAGGAGGAAGTGTCTGCGAGTTGACGCTCAGCCTACGCGAGGTAGAGCTCAGTGCGCCAGACAACAACAGCACCACCCTTGTCAGCAGGTTTGATGACAATGTCAGGGTTGGACCTGAGAGAATGGAGTGCAGTAAGTTCAGAGAGAGAGAGATTAGAATGGGTGAGAGGAGCAGAGAAATTGAGACGACTACTGTCGCACCGACAGTTCTCAATGAAAAGATCAAGAGAAGGTAAGAATCCAGAGGGAGGGAGAACAATGCAGCAAGCCAAGGACAGACATGTGGGCAAGAGAGCAAGGTGGAGTGTTCAAATGGCAAGCGACAGGGAGGTTTGGGTCATTCTTGCAGACAGACCGCAGGTGTTCTGCAAAGCAGTCGCCCAGTTTACGTTTGGTCTCTCCAATGTAGAGGAGACCACATTGGGAGCAACGAATGCAGTAGACTAAGTTGGGGGAAATGCAAGTGAAATGCTGCTTCACTTGAAAGGAGCGTTTGGGCCCTTGGACAGTGAGGAGAGAGGAAGTGAAGGGGCAGGTGTTACATCTTTTGTGTGGGCATGGGGTGGTGCCATAGGAGGGGGTTGAGGAGTAGGGGGTGATGGAGGAGTGGACCAGGGCGTCCCGGAGGGAACAATCCCTACTGAATGCCGATAGGGGGGGTGAAGGGAAGATGTGTTTAGTGGTGGCATCATGCTGGAGTTGGCGGAAATGGCGGAGGATGATCCTTTGAATGCAGAGGCTGGTGGGGTGATAAGTGAGGACAAGGGGGACCCTATCATGTTTCTGGGAGGGAGGAGAAGGCGTGAGGGCGGATGCGCGGGAGATGGGCTGGACATGGTTGAGGGCCCTGTCAACGACCATTGGTGGAAAACCTCGGATAAGGAAGAAGGAGGTCATGTCAGAGGAACTGTTCTTGAAGGTAGCATCATCAGAACAGATGCGACGGAGGCGAAGGAACTGAGAGAATGGGATGGAGTCCTTACAGGAAGCGGGGTGTGAGGAGCTGTAGTCAAGGTAGCTGTGGGAGTCGGTAGGTTTGTAATGGATTACAAACCTACCGACTCCCACAGCTACCTCGACTACAGCTTCCCCCACCCATATCGGCATTCTGTAGGGATCGTTCCCTCCGGGACACCCTGGTCCACTCCTCCATCACCCCCTACTCCTCAACGCCCTCCTATGGCACCACCCCATGCCCACGCAAAAGATGTAACACCTGCCCCTTCACTTCTTCTCTCCTCACTGTCCAAGGGCCCAAATACTCCTTTCAAGTGAAGCAGCATTTCACTTGCATTTCCCCCAACTTAGTCTACTGCATTCATTGCTCCCAATGTGGTCTCCTCTACTTTGGAGAGACCAAACGTAAACTGGGCGACCGCTTTGCAGAACACCTGCGGTCTGTCCGCAAGAATGACCCAAACCTCCCTGTCACTTGCCATTTTAACACTCCACCTTGCTCTCTTGCCCACATGTCTGTCCTTGGCTCGCTGCATTGTTCCAGTGAAGCCCAACGCAAACTGGAGGAACAACACCTCATCTTTCTACTAGGCACTTTACAGACTTCAGGACTGAATATTGAATTCAACAACTTGAGGTCTTGAGCTCCCTCCTCCATCCCCACCCCCTTTCTGTTTCTTCCCCTTTCCTTTTGTTTTTTCCAATAATTTATATAGATTTTTCTTTTCCCACCTATTTCCATTATTTTTAAATATTTTTAAATCTTTTATGCTCCCCTCACCCCCACTAGAGCTATACCTTGAGTGCCCTACCATCCATTCTTAATTAGCACATTCGTTTAGATAATACCACCAACTTTAACACCTATGTGTTCTTTTGTTCTGTTGTCTGCGACATCTTTTGATGATCTGCTGCTATCACTGCTTGTTTGTCCCTACAACCACACCAACCCCCTCCACTTCTCTTCCCCCACCCAAACCCCACCCCCCCACCACACCACCCCCGCACCACCCCCCTCCACCCCCCCACACACACACACACACACACACACACACACAAACCTTAAACCAGCTCATATTTCACCCCTTTCTTGGATTCACCCAGTTCTGTCGAAGGGTCATGAGGACTTGAAACGTCAACTCTTTTCTTCTCCGCCGATGCTGCCAGACCTGCTGAGTTTTTCTAGGTAATTCTGTTTCTGTTTTCGATTTCCAGCATCCGCAGTTTTTTTGTGTTTAATCTCATTGCCCTGTCACCCCAATTATTTGCTGACCAACATTGAACCCCAGTCAAGCAACACTTTGATTTTAAAATTCATATCCTTGTTTTTAAATTCCTCCATGGCCTCCCCCTTCCATATCTCTGTGATCTCCTCCAGTCTCACAACTTTCTGAGTTATCTGTCCACCTCTAATTTTGGCCTCTTGTGCTCCCTAATTTTAATTGCTCCACCACTAATAGCTATGCCTTCAGTTGCCTAGGCCCCAAGCTCTGAAATACTGTCTCTAAACCTCTGTCTCTCTATCTCGCTTTCTTCCTTTAAGACACTCCTTAAAACTAGTTTTTTGACCAAATTTTTGGTCATCTGACCTAGTATCTCCTTATATGGCTCGGTGTCATGCTTTGTTTTATAATGCTCCTGTGAAGTGCATTGGGACGTTTCATTAGCTGAAGGTATTTTATAAATATAAGTAATAGCTTGCTGTTGTGTCAGTATTGTTTTCTAGGTTGAACAGTAAGAGTTTATTGGTCACACATAACTGTATACATATGTACAAAGTATAGCCCAGGCTCCAAGCTAACTTCATGCTGGCTTCTACCAGAGTCTCTCCATCATGTTTCTTTCAGGTCTATGTTATGCAACTCTCCATTGTGGGTGGTACTGTTCTCCTGTCCCACCTGGTGCTGCTGGGACCACAGAGCTGTTGGCCAGGTGATTGGTCAGCAGCTCTGTGAGGTGGGACTTCCTGTCACTAAGGGATGAAAATCCCACTTCCGACCTATTCATAGCCAATTGGCTGTAAAACGAAAATGGAGCACACATTCTTCCCCTAGCCAGGTTCTCCACTGACTTTTTAGCTTGGTGGTTGGGGGGGGTGGGGGGGGGGGTGTGGAGAAAAAAAGCTAAATCCCCTTAAGTGGACAATAAGAAACCTAGAAGTATTGTGAATTGTGAGGAGGATAATGTAGAGCTCCAAAAGAACATAGACAGGTTGGTGGAATGGGCGGACAAGTGTCAGATGAAATTTAATGCAGAGAAGTGTGAAGTGATCTACTTTGCTAGGAAGAACACAGGAAGCCAATATAAAACAACGAGTACAATCTTAAAGATGAAGGTGGCAGGACAGGCTGAGAAAGCATTAATAAGGCACATGTCCTTCTGGGCTTTATCGTATAGAGCTATAGAGTAGAAAAGCAAGGAAATTCTGTTAAACTGGAATAACACACTGCATTGGCCTTAACTGGAGTGTTGTGTACATTTTTATTTATTATTCATTCATGGGATGTGGTCATCACTGGCTAAGCCAGCATTTATTGCCCATCCCTAATTTCCCTTGAGAAGGTGGTGGTGAGCTGCCTTCTTGAACAGTGGCAGTCCATGTGGTGTAGGTACACCCATAGTGCAGTCAGGAAGGGAGTTCCAGGATTTTGACTTAGCGACAGTGAAGGAACGGTGATATATTTCCAAGTCAGGATTGTGAGTGACTTGGAGGGGAACTTCCAGGTGGCAGTGTTTCCACACATCTGCTGCCCTTATTTTTCTAGATGGTAGCGCTCGTGCGTTTGGAAGGTGCTGCCTAAGGAGCCTTGGTGAGTTTCTGTGGAGCATCTTGTAGATGGTACACACTGCTGCTGCTGTTCGTAGGTGGCAGAGGAAGTGAATGTTTGTGGATGGGGTACCAATCAAGCGGCTGCTTCGTTCAGGATGGTATCGAGCTTCTTGAGTGTTGTTGGAGCTGCACTCATTCAGGCAGGTGGAGAGTATTCCATCACACTTGTGCCTTGTAGATGGTGGACAGCCTTTGGGGAGTCAAGATGTGGGTTACTCGCTGCAGAATTCCTAGCCTCTGATCTGCTCTTGTAGCCACAGTGTTTATATGGCTGGTCCAGTTAGGTTTCTGGTCAATGGTAGCCGCGAGGATATTGATATAAGGGGTTTCAGTGATGGAAATTCCATTGAATGTCAAGGGGTGATGGTTAGATTCTCTTTTGTTGGAGATGGTCATTGCCTGGCACTTGTGTGACACGAATGTTACTAGTCACTTGTCAGCCCAAGCCTGAATATTGTCCAGGTCTTGCTGCATTTGGACATGGACTGCTTCCCTTTAGGAAGGATGTGAAGGCATTAGACAGGGAGCAGAAAAGATTCATGAGAATGGTTCCAGGGATGAGGAACTTCAGTTATGTAAATATACTGGTGAAGGTGGGACTGTTTTCCTTAGAAAAGAGAAGGTTGAGAGGATATTTGTCAAAAGCACTGAAAATCACAAGGATTGTGGACAGAGTATATAGGGAGAAATTGCTCCCAATGATGAAAGGATCGAGAGCCAAAGGGCATACATCCATTTAAGGTAACTGCCAAAATAAGCAATTTCATTTGAGGAGAAACCTTTTTTTGTGCAACGAGTGGTGAGGATCTGGAATGCACTGCCAGAGAGTGTGATTGAGGCAGGTTCAATCGAGGCATCCAAGAGGGAATTGGATTATTATCTGAAAAGGAAGAATGTGCAGGACTACAGGGGAAATGTGAGGGAGTGGCACTAGGTGAATTGCTCTTTCAGAAGGCCAGCACAGACATGACAGGTTTCCGTGCTATAACCACACTATGATTTTTTGGTTATTATGTTTTGAAAACAAATATTCACACCTTGTATGCCAAATTGCCTGTCTGATTCAACTTTAAGACAGGGCTTTAAATGTGTAACAAGCAGTTCACACAAACTAATTTAGATATGAAAAATGACCCTGTGCCTGTTGTAGGACAGATTAGAACTTGCAAAGAGAAATGGGTGATGCATGCACACCTACGCTTGTCCCATTTCTCCAGGTGTTGAGAAATATGATCAGCAACTCTTAAAAGAACCTCTGGAGACAATCAAAAAGTATGCATTTAATGTTAATTGTTTTAAAAATTTTTGAGGGTGTGCTAGTCCATATTCAAAGAGAGTGGTTAAATTTTTCCATTATCTCCGTGCTGAAAGGGGTGGAACAATTACTCAATTGATAAGAACTGTTATATAACTAATGTCGATGGTATCCATCTTTTTGATTCAGTTGTTTCAAACTTTAAGTTATCACTTCCTTCTCCTAAGTTGGAACGTGTTGCTTTGTTGAGTAACTTCCTGTTCCTGAGATGAAAGTTGTCCTCGAATTAAAGAGAAAATTAGGAAAATTATTTCTGTTGGCAGCAGAAACTAAAACACCCAGTGACAATACACACCTGCCATTAACTCAGATAAAAACAGAAAATGCTGGAAATCCTCAGCAGGCCTGCAGCTGTGGAGAGAGAAATAGTTACTGTTTCAGTCTATGACCTTTCATCGGAACAGTATCTTAATGAGAACAACTTGTGAGGGGCCTGCAGGTATTTCCAAGTTGTCACGTGGCTGTGCACATGTTTGCGGAGGACATTACTGCCAATGGTTGAAAGGTCTTTTCAATCTTTTCTTAATGTGCAAGGAATCCTGTCCTCTAACTTGTCAATTCCCATTGATCCCAAAAGCCATAGAAGGTTGAAGTGAAATACCAGACTTCATTTTGAGCTGCGCTGTGATCCCATTTCTACTCAATTGGTAGTAAACTACACCCACATGGCAAAGATTGTCGGAACATGTCCAGTCATCATCGAAGACAAATCAAAAAGGCAACACAGGATGCAGAAAAATGGCTTGGATTTTGCAGTCTTAGTGGTGGTAAAGCTGTCAGCGATCACTGTCATTACTTCACTGCCACTGACAACACAGTCCACAGATGCAGAGATTAATGTGAAATTCCAGGGGCAGGATTTTATGTTCCACAGGCGGGTGCGTGCCCAACCCGAATGGGCTTAAAACCGTGTGAGATGATGTCGGGTGAGCGTCCTGACTTCTTTGTACACTTGCGTGATATTTTCTCGGCGGGTGCGTGCGACAGTCGGAAGACCGCCCGCCAACAATTAAGAGGGCTATTAAGCCCATTGATGACGCAATTGTCAGCAACCTTACGGTTGGCGAATGGGCCAATCAGCCTTTACATTTTCCTTTGCATTTTTGATGCAGCCTCATCCAAGGGCAGGATGAAATCTCTGTTAGGAAATAAAATAAAAAGAAATATCTGGGGACAGCATTTTTCTGAGGTGTGCTTTCAGGTGCTTGATTGTGCTGCATGGACATTTTTCTGCAGCTTTATTGTGCTTTGTTTTATTATTTGGATGTCTGCGGCTCCCTGGGGGAGCTGTCTGCCTTCAGCGAGCTCTCCCGGGCCCACGTTGATGTCGTCACCTGACCTCTTCCTGCTTCCAGCCCGGCAGCGCTAAGCTTTTCAGTGAGCGTTTCATGCTGGCTGGCCGTTAATTGGCCAGCCACTGTGAAATTGCGGTCAGGGACCGATTGCGCTTAGGGACCGATTGCGGTCAGGGGCCTGTTTCCCAACCGCTCCTGAACTCGCCAATCATGCGCACCACACGAGGGAAAAATTTGGGCCCAGAGATTGCTGCAGGTAATTTTGCACTTCTCCAGAGGGTGCGCTGTTGAGGTAGCCCAGCCTCGACTCCAATCCATGGCAATCAATTTAACTGATGTGAACTTCCACACCAAGACTGTTAATTTTGCTGTAAAAAGCTTGGAAAAGTTACATCTTGTTGAATGAGGTGTAACTGGGTTTTTAACAGCATACTAACTTCATTATTATAAATAAACAACCTCATTGGCCATCTAGATCTGATTTTATACTTGTTGAATGTCAAATTTGTCCATAATGATAAAATCCATAGTTTTTATAAATAATATACTTTTAGCTTTTTTAGCAGTTTGTTATTTTTATTTTAGCTTCCATCTTATTGCAATCAAAATCATGTAATTAGCTATCATAAAATTTAAACGAAAAGTGAAGGACATTAAGTAGTTGTTTAAATATTTGCTGACGTCATTGCTTTAATGGACCTGGAGATCCCCTTTACTTAGTGGAGGATTTAAACTGGTCCCAGGAAAGGATAGATCTTTGAGGATGCTTTTCTTTGCGGTCGCAGCTCCACTGCTGTCTGAAAAACCTGGACCATTATTGCAAAATTATAGAGTAAAAGTTAAATGGTATCATTCTGAAACTGGACAGTGTTCTAGCTAGATCACATCTTGAATTTTGCATCTTATTTATGTCACTGACACACAATTAGGAGGTTTTGTGGGGAAGACTCATCTGTGGATTGAATGATGAGGAAAGAGTAAAATATCTTGGGCTCTTTTAAAGGCAGTCCTGTCATGATATATGAGATGGTGAATGGTATATAAAGGTAAATCTAGTATATCACATCAAAGTAAAACTTAACAATAGGATAGGAGATATAGATTCATATTGGTAAACAGCAAATATAGAATTCATTTCAAAAATTCTTACTTGCTGAGCAATACAATCCACACTTGCAATGGTTTCTAGATAGAGTAGTAACAGTAAATTGGTGAAATATATTTAAGAAACAGGCAGGAAATGAGATAAGGAAACTAAATCTTCCCAGATTATTGAATGAAAGTTACCAGAATAATCGTCCTCATTTAAATTGATCTAATTTAGGACAAGGTAACAAATAGTGCATCAGAAAAGGAAGAGCAATTTGAAATGGTGCATGTGGGGATGGGATGTATGTAAGCAGGTCATCATAAATTGTCTTCTTTATATTTCCTGCTTTGTTCATTTTCAGAATTCTTTTCTGTAATAATACTCTGTAGTTTTCTATAATTCCATCATTCATATTTACTTTTTTTTTCCTTTTATTTCTCAATCCTATTTTATTGAAGCCATAATGATTCATTTGGATACACCTGTTAATTCTAATCCCTGTGCATTTTGGTCTCATGGTTACTTTGGGGAGGCAATGGCATAATAATATTATCCAGAAACCCAGGGTAATGCTCAGGGGACCCGGGTTCGAATGCCACCATGGCAGATGGTGAAATTTGAATTCAATAAAAAGTCAAATTATGACCATGAAACCATTGTTGATTGTTGTAAAAACCCATCTGCTTCACTTATGTCCTTACCTGGTCTGGCCTACATGTGACTCCAGACCCACAGCAATGTGGTTGACTATTAAATGCCCTCTGACCCTAACCCTAATTCAGTTGTATCAAACCACTACAAAGTCTCAAAAAAGGAATGAAACTGCCGGACCACCTGGCATCGACCTAGGCACTGGAAACGATAACGGCAAACTCAGCCCTGTTGGACCTGCAAAGTTCTCCTTATTAATATATGGAGGCCAGTGCCAAAATTGGGAGAGCTGTCTCACAGACTAGTTAAGCCTGACATAGTCATCCTTACAGATGATTTCCCAGACACCACATTCACCATCCCTGGGCATGTCCTGTCCCACTTTGTAGGACAGGCCCAGCAGAGATGGTGGCACAGTCAGAATTGCCTGAGAGTCCTCAACATCAACTCTGGACCCCATGAAGTCTCATGGCATCAGGTCAAACATTGGCAAGGAAACCTCCTGCTGATTATCAAGTACCACCCTCCCTCAACTGATGAATCAGTGCTCTTCCATGTTGAACACCACTTGGAGGAAGCACTGAGGATGGCAAAAGTGCAGAATGTACTCTGGATGGGGAACTTCATTGTTCATCACCAAGAGTGGCTTGATAGTACCACTACTGATCGAGCTGGCCAAGTCCTAAAGGACATAACTGCTAGACTGGGTCTGCAGCAGTAGGTGAGGGAACAAACAAGAGGGAAAAACATACTTGACCTCATGTTCACCAACCTGCCTGCCACAGATGCATCTGTCCCTGACAGTATTGGTAGGAGCGACCACTGTGCAGTCGTTGTGGAGTTGAAGTCCCACCTTCTCATTGAGGATACCTTCCATCGTGTTGTGTGCTAAATGAGATAGACTTTGAACATTTCTAGCAACTCAAGACTGGGCATCCATGAGGTGCTGTGGGCCATTGGCAACAGCGGAAATGTACTTGAACACAATCTGTAACCTCATGGCCGGGCTCTATACCTCCCACTCTACCATTACCATCAAACCAGGGAATCAAAAGGAGGGCATGCCAGGAGCAGCACCAGGCATACCTATAAATGAAGTGTCAACCTGGTGAAGCTATAACGCAGGACTACTTGTGTGCCAAACAGCATAAGCAGCAAGTGATAGGCACAGCTAAGTGATCCCACAACCAATGGATCAGATCTAAGCTCTGCAGTCCTGTCATATCCAGTCATGAATGGTGGTGGACAATGAAACAACTCACTGGAGGAGGAGGCTCCACAAATATCCCAATGATGGGAGAACCCAGCAAATCAGTGCAAAAGATAAGGCTAAAGCACTTGTTACAATCTTCATCTAGAAGTGCCAAGTGGGTGATCCATTTTGGCCTCCTCCGTAGGTCCCCAGCATCACAGATGCCAGTCTTTAGCCAATTCAATTCACTCCACATGATAGCAAGAAACGGCTGAAGGCACTGGATAGTGTAAAGGCTATGGGCCCTGAAAATATTCCGGCAATAGTATTGAAGACTTCTGCTCCAGATCTTGCCATGCCCATAGCCAAGCTGTTCCAGTACAGCTACAACACTGGCACCTACCTAGCTATGTGGAAAATTGCCCAGGTATGTCTTGTACACATAAAGCAGGACAAATCCAACCTGGCCAATTACTGCCCCATCAGTCTACTCTCGATCATCAGTAAAGTAATGGAAGGTGTCATCAACAGTGCTATCCAATGGCATTTGCTGAGCAATAACCTGCTCACTGGCGCCCAGTTTGGGTTCCGTCAGGACCACTCAGCTTCTGACCTCATTACAGCCTTTGTTCAAACATGGACAAAAGAGCTAAAATCCTGAGGTGAAGTGACAGCGACTGCCCTTGACATCAAGGCAGCATTTGACTGAGTATGGCATCAAGGAGCCCTAGCAAAACTGGAGTCAATGGGAATCGGGGGAAAATTCTCCACTGGTTGGAGTCATACCTAGCACAAAAGGAGATGGTTGCGGTTGTTGGAGGTCAGTTACCTCGGCTCCAGGACATCACTGCAGGAGTTCCTCAGGGTAGTGTCCTTGGCCCAACCATCTTCAGCTGCTTCATCAATGACCTTCCTTCCATCATAAGGTCAGAAATCAGGGTGTTCGCTGATTGCATAATGCTCAGCACCATTTGCGACTCCTCAGATACTGAATCAATTCATGTCCAAATGCAGCAAGATATGGACAATATCCAGGCTTGGGCTGACAAGTGGCAAGCAACATTTGCACCACACAAGTGCCAGGCAATGAACATCTCCGACAAGAGAGAATTCAACCCTCGCTCCTTGATGTACCATCACTGAACCCCCCACTATCAATATCCTGGGGATTACCATTGACCAGAAGGTGAACTGGACTAACCATATAAATACTGTGGCTACAAGAGCAGCTCAGAAGCTCTTGTAACTCACCTTCTGACTCCCCAAAGCCTGTCCACCATCTACAAGGCACAAGTCAGGAGTGTGATGGAATACTCCCCACTTACCCGGATGAGTGCAGCTCCCACAACACTTAAGAAGCTTGACACCATCCAGAACAAAGCAGCCCTCTTGATTGGCACCACATCCACATTCACTCCCTTCACCACCGACACACAGTAGCAGCAGCGTGTACCATCTGACTGCCATCAGTGTGCCATCACCAGACTGCAGCGGTTCAAGACGGCAGCTCACCACCACCTTCTCAAGGGAAACTAGGGATGGGCAATAAATGCAATTAATGGACAATAAATAAATTACATCCTGAAGTCTTCCTCCCAGTGCAGAAATATTGGTATTGCCCAACCATAACACGTTCCTCAATTTGGCAATCCCCTGAATTGTATGTAATACATTGTGGAATACAGAAAATACCTACATATTGCACATTCATGAACAATTAAGCCCTTGCATGTAAAGATTGTATTAATGTTATCATACATTACTCATGTAAATTGATGGCTCAATGACTTTACAGAAACCTATTATTAGAAAAGACTGCAGCAAACGCTGAAGATTTGCAATGATCTGGGAGAGCATATTTTGTCATCTAGCTAATGTCTTTCCTCAATAAACACAGTTTACTTTCAGGAGGAATCTAAACAAAATGATAATCAATTCCATTTGTTATGACTGAGATGGGAAAAGTGCACGTATGATCCAACCCCACTACTTCACAGGCTGTACCATTAATTTAAAAGTTTAATTTTCTCACCAAAATAGCCAATCATCTATTTCCCCTAATGGTGCCCAGAACAAAACAGCCTCCGACCAGGTTTCCTCCAATAATCTCAGAATGATTGTTTATTACAAAAAAAACTTATTTTTAACAAGTTGCAAGTACTGGTTAACACACAATTGTAATCAGGAAGTATGACTATCTGTTTTTTGATTCGAATATGGTTCTTCTTCAGAACAAGTGAGGGAAGGGTGGAAATTGAAAGCAGTTCTGAAGAAGAGTCATATTCGACAGGTGCTGCCAGACCTGTGGATAATTTCCAGCAGTTTCTGTTTACATTACAAATAATCGAAGGTTGTCTTTCTTGTCAACTATGCCGAAAAGCACTTGAGAAGGATGGAAAGCTGTCAGAGCTGCTAGAGTTAGCAAGGTTACTATCGCTTTCAGAGTCCAGAGCAACTGAAATTGAAACTGTCAACAGTCACTACTACACCCCTAAGTTCAACTCCTGTGAACTCTGTTTATCACTCACGTGCCAGGAAACCACCTGCAAAGCAACAACAGCAGTCTCACAGAGTTGTGACTTATGCAATGAATGTTTCCACTTTGGCAGTGCTTACTCACAGCAGACAGCATGTCCTGCTACTGGTAAACAGTGCAAAGTTTACGGAAAACTCAACTACTTTCCGCATGTTTGTCACTCATCAGCAAAATCAACTACTAAGATCAATATCACCAGAAGAGTGCCGCCTGTGCATACCACAGAAAGGGGGCAAGAGAATGTTGCCAGTGTAGAGGTGGATGACCCTCAACATATTTTATGCTCTCTTTTGGATACAGCAACAAGCAAAGAAAGTGTCTGTGGGCTGCTCGGATGTACAAGCTCTCATAGATGCAGGAACATCTGTCAATGTCATGGGGAATAAAAAAATTCAACAAACTTCAGGATTGCCCCATTCTCTGCAAACCAAGGAATATGAAAATTTTCCCTCACAACAGTGACAAACCTCTGAAAATTCATGGGACTTTTGAAACACTAATCTCATTCAAAGACACCAGAACAAATGCTGTATTCTATGCCATATCTGGAGAATGTGACAAGGTTATCAGTTTCCACTCAGTAAAAGATCTGCAGGTGATTGCAGCCACATACGCGGTTCCTATGGATATCAATAACATTCTTGAATTGTATGCTGACTGCTTCATTGGTTTTGGTGAACTGAAATGTATTAAATGCAAGCTGCATGTGCACCTTAATGTGCTCATAGTCCCACATCAATGGTGATGAATACAATTTTATGTTAGAAAGCAGACAGAGAAGGAAATTAAGTGATTACTTAACCTTGAAATTATTGAGAAAGTTGAATATAAGCCTACCCCTTGGGTCTCACCTACAGAAGAAAGCCAAGAGTGAGAACCAGGTTAGAATCTGCTTTGATATGTGGTCACCAAACCTAGCCATACAACGAGAAAGACGCTTGACACCAACAATTGATGAAAGCACTGAGAAAGTGAATTGTGCCAAAACTTTACTAAATTGATCTCAATGCAGACTACCATCAAATCAAGCTTGCAGAAGGATCATGGTATCTTACAGTACTCTCCACTCACATCAAACTTTTCAGTTTAAAAGGCTCAACTTTGGACTCAATTCAGCAGCTGATGTATTTCAACAGATGATTCAATCTGCACCATGAGGATTTGAAGGCATGCTGAAGGTCAGTGATGACATTCTCATCTATGGTCACATGAAAGTATGGTCACTGAAGTGCACCTACATGAAGGTCTACATTGTCTGAAACAAATGTAACCTCCCCTTGAACAAAGACAAAAGCTTGTTCAACGAAAGCAGAAATGAATTCCTCAGTCATGTGTCCAGTGGTGAAGGAGTTTCACCTGAATCACAGAAAGTTGAAGCTATTGTAAATGATGCGGACCCTACAAATTTGCAGCAAGTCTGAAGTCTGCTAGGATTCATCACCTACTGTAGTCACTTCATTCCTGATCTTACTAGGTTGTCTGGCCCCTATGCGATCTGACAAAAGAGACCACCAAGTTGGAATGGACTAAATCACACAAACAGTCAGTACACCAGGTCAATCAAAGTTGTCAACAAGTTGCACAAATGCCTATTTCAACACTGAAAAAACCACTCAGCTCATCGTGGATGCAAGTCCTTAGGTGCAGTTTTTGTGCAGAAAGACAAGGCAGGCAACCCACCAATTGTTGCGATGGTAAGTAGATTGCTAATGATAGAGCAACATTATTTGAAAACAGAGAGCGAAGTGCCCTCAATCACATGGGGTATCTTATACTTTCATCCCTACATGTGTGGAAGTGAATTTGAAGTAACGAACAATCATAGATAAATAGTAAGCTTGTTCACCATTCCACATAACAAACCATTTACTTGAATAGTGTTGGATATTCAAACTACAAGAGTACGAGTTTCATGTTGAGTGTCAGCCAGGCAAACTCAACCCTGTGGACTACCTTTTGCAATATCTGGGCTGACAGTCCTACTAGATATGAAGAAAAGGTTGCCGCACAACCTCTTAACAGCATAAGCCAAAGTCGCTAAAACTAGCTGACATCAAAGTGGCAATAAAACAAAGCCAGTTATGCGTAATGACTATGGAATCACAAAACTGGAAAGATGTGACTGAGAGAGCATTTACAAAAACATTGCTCACACACAAGGTCTTCATAATGTTTGAAATGAGCTCACTATTCAACTACATCTAATCTCGTGTCACGCAGGAACTGTATTCATTCCAGACTCATTGAGGGAATGTGTTGTTGATATAGCACATGAACATCAACAGGAAATTGTCAAAATCAAACTCCTCCTTAGGGAAAAGGTACGGTTGCCAGGAATTGACTGCATGGTAGAGCACAAAATCTATCTGTATTTTGCCATGTCAAGCAGCCACAATGTCAAATATTCGTGACTTTCTGAAGATGTCTGAATTACCTGCAGGACCATGGGGAGAAGTTAACATTGATTTTGCAGATTTGTCCACTGGTGAACACCTGCTTGTTGTCATTGATGACTACAGCAGATTCCCAGTTATAGAAAGAGTTACGTCTACTTCAATGAAAGCTTGACCAGATTTTCGCTTTGTTTGGAGTCCCTCAAATGGTGTGAAGTGACAATGGGCCCCCATTCAACAGAGATGAGTTCAGTAAATTTGCGAACTACCTGGGCTTCACTCATCAAAAGCATTCCGTTGGCCAAGAGGTAATGGGGAATTCCAGAGATTTATGTGTGCCTTCGTATTGAAACCCAGTACGCCTCTCATTTACAAAGAAGGGGAGGAATGTGGTATATTAAAAATTGTATAGTGTATTTTGTCCACTTAAGATTACCATGAGCATAGATTAGCAGAGGTAGTCTGGAAGGAGAGTAAAGGAGTCCATGCTTTAGCAACACACGCAGAAGTCCTGCTTCCTACAGGGTCTTGCTGAATCTTACTGTTTCTTCTCAAAAACTTCAGAGTTGAGGGTGTTACTGAAACAGAACAAGAGAACTGAAATGTTTTATTTGATCAGTTGCTCTGGAGATGGACTGGAATTATAGCATCAACAATTTAATCCCAATTTCACAGTTAAACATTTTGGTAGCTTAATGCTGCTAACAGTTTTTTCAGTAAGGTCACAATGCATTCATTAAGCTTAAATTAAATTCTTTCTTCATTCTAAATCTTAAAGGAAATAGACCAATAAAAAATACTTTAGAAGTTTATGTAAAGAACATGGAGGAATAAACTGAGTATTACTGGAATGAGTTGTAAAGAAATCAAGATGGTTAGATGGCTGATAAAAACTTTACATATATGTCAAATGTTCCAAGAGGGATATTGTTTTATATACAATGTGCTAACTTGAAATAGTATCCAATTGCCTGTACTTTTTACTCCAGGTAAAACTTTCACTAGGTGTGGAGAAATGATGTCCTCCTTGGACTGGTTGATTTTAAATTTCTGCTGTAGATTTTCGTCTTTGGCTGTGGGTGGTACTCCACCTGGAATACTGCATTCAGCTCTGGTCACTGTAACTCAGGGAGGATATATTGGCTTTGGAGTGGGTGCAGAGCAGATTCACCAGAATATTACCAGGGCTTAGAGAGTCAAATTATAAATACAAGTTGCATAACCATGGTTTATATTCACTTTGGTTTAGAAGATTGAAGGATGATCTGATCAAGGTAAAATGTTAAAAGGCTTTGATAGAGTAGAAAAGGGGGATTGATGCAGCAACCACAAAACTACAACTCTCTGAATGTGCAGGTGGTGTGCGACCACACCAAGAAGTTCATCTCAGTAAATGGCCACTATCCTGTCAGCACCCACAATGTTTTCATCTCATGTCACTCTGCAATACTTTCCAGTGTCCAAGATGCAATACAGGATGGCTGTTCTGTGACAAGGGTTAACCCTACCACATGTGGCTGATAACCCCTTTCTGCGATCCCAACCTGCAAGGTCAGAAGGCTTTCAAAACCATGACACTGTAGAGCAAACCATCGGTCTCCTAAAGCAGAGATTTTGCTGCTCAGATCGCACAATGATCTCAACAGTACACACCCAATATGGTGTCCATATTTTTGGTGGTATTCTGCTTCTTCCATAGCCTTGCAATTATAAGGGCCTAGGTACTACCTCGTGGGATCTGGCGGTCACATTCGGGAGGAAGAGGATGAGGGAGGAGACTATATCCACCATGTCAAACTCAATGCTGCCAATGGTATTGTATAATGAGGCTTCACTCCAGTTGAAAGGAACTTCTACACCTCAACATGAACTCAGCATTCCTTAATAGTACATCCATATCAGACTTGCATTGCCCAACATCATGCAATAAAGATCAATATCAAATACCTTCACTCAATTACTTTATTCAGCAGAAAAAACCCCAGAATAGTTACCCTTAGTGCCTGTCTTGTGGATGCCTTTGTCTGTTCTAGTTTCTCTACGTATATTACCCATTGATTGCTAGCGGAAGGCTGCTGACTTTAATTGGGGAAGACTGCCGATGGCCTTGCAAGATGTCCTCAAGCAGCTCTGGGCCTTGAGGGCTCAGCTTTGGACTGCGCCCCCGCCTCAACATTTTTTTTATTAATTGAAGGGATGTGGGTGTCACTGGCTAAAGCAGCATTTATTGCCCATCCCTAATTGCCCTTGAGAAGGTGGTGGTGAGCTGCCTTCTTGAACCGCTGCAGTCCATGTGGTGTAGTTACAGCCACAGTGCCGTTAGGGAGGGTGTTCCAGGATTTTGACCCAGCGACGGTGAAGGAAGGGTGATATAGTTCCATGTCAGGATGGTGGTTGGCTTGGAGGGGTACTTCCAGCTGCATGCTGTTCCTATGCATCTGCTGCCCTTGTCCTTCTAGGTGGTGGAGGTCACGGGTTTGGAAGGTGCTGTCGAAGGAGCCTTGGTGACTTGATGTAGTGCAACTTGTAGATGGTGCACACAGGATGGTCAGTGGCTTGGAGGGGAACTTCCAGGTGGTGGTACTCCCATGTGTCTACTGCCCTTGTCCTTCTAGATGGCAGCAGTCATGGGTGTGGAAGGTGCTGTCTAAGGAGCCTTCGTGAGTGGGTGGTAGTAGTCTAAGCTGGCTGGTTGAGAGGCAACAGCAAGGACACTGGTGGATTAAGTGTTAGGAACAGGAATGCTGTCATCCTGAGAATGGACAGCAGGTTTGTGATCCATGGTGTTACTGCCATTTCCCCGGGACAGTGCCTCAGCAATCCTAGCAATTTTCTGGAGCACAGAATTGATGGACTGCTATGAGATCCTGCATGTCCTGTTGAGCACTGGGATCTGCATTTAGCTGTCTGTGCTTGGATGCCAGCAGCCTGGTATCTCATGACTTCTGTCTCAGATTCCATTGCAGCATTGATATGTTGGGAGCTCTCCAGCAGTGCTGCAGTGGAAGCTGAGACAGCAGCCAGAAGATGCAATGCTACCATAGAAGTGCCCACCAATTCCATAGTGGACAGGGTGCCTTCCAACACTTTGCCTGTTCCGTGTTCCAAACAGAGGCAAGAGGCTGTCTGCAGGTCTGCCAATGCACTAACCACCTTGGTGTGCATCATCTTCAGTGCTTTCCTGTAGTCTGTTATAATGGGGAATTCACACATGAGATGACCTATGGCCCTGCCCTGACTGCAGCCCAGTCGTGCCCGATAAGTCTCCATGTGTAGATCCCAACTCTACACTAAGATGGCTGTGTGTGTTAGCTCAAGGAACAGCATTTCATTCCCAGGGGTCTGTTGTTGTTCTTGCTCTTCCTCATGAGGCTGCAATGGGTGAACAGGTGGTAATCCTTGACTATTTAAAACCGCAGAAACATAGTGGGGAAGGAGAGGGCTGCGGAGGAAAAGAAAAGCTCCACAATAACTCCATCTGCAATTTCCATTTCATGGCACCTTTCAGGGTGAGGGTGGTGTTAATTTGCCAGCCAGCGTGAAATTATGGTCGGTACCCGATCGCGGGCAGTGGACCATTGTGTGGCTGCTCCCGGGCCCGTCGTCCGTGCCTGCCTGCCTGGGGGAAAATCCTCCCCTTAGTTATTGGAATAGTAATGCCTGGTCCCTCAAAATACCCTCATAAACCCTTACATCATAATTCATTCCTGATTTTGTACATAGGTGAAATTAAACAAATGTAATAAAAATGTGCTAAGATTTGCTCCCACTATGTGTATCCTTGAAACAGCTACTTTCTGTTTCTATCAAAGCAATAAAGTACATTACATCAACAAGAAACATGAAACAACAAATATCCCAAGGGTCACAAATGAAAGGGACTGCAAAAGGGTTTTTAGATTGCATTGTAGTGTTACAGAGTTGTGTTGATGTCAAATATTCAATTTCAATTTCATCTGCTGGACTCACATATGGAATTTCTTTTTAAAAAAGGCAGTTTCAACTGTTAAAACAAAGACACTGGCTTAAGATGGCTAACAGAGGTCACCTGATATGTATGCAGCTGCGAGTTGAGAAAGTTTCTGGAAGTTTCCAATGTGGATTAGGATTAGTTCATGCCCAAGCAGCTCACCTGTGAAATTCCACACCTGCTGATGTCAAGGATTATTTTAAAGATGGACCAAAACTTAAAATAGCTGCCACCATCTGCATCACTATAATAGCCATATCCCATTATCAGGCTGGAGACAGAGTCCACAGAGACAATGGTTACACTTTGGAAGTGTTGATATGATCTTCCTAGCTACTTACATGGGAGAATGAGTCAATCAGAAGTGATGGCTTTGACATTAAAAACTACTCACCTAAAACAATAGCTAAGGTCTATCCAGACATGAGCTAATCAATTACCTTCTGTGCAGTACGTAATCATTATGGAGAGAGATCATGTGATGAAGACCACCATTTTGAAATGTCTTCTACTACAAAACCGTGTTTGCTTGGAGCAGTCTGGAAAAAGTAACATCTGAAAGCACTTGACACCAGCAGCCAAAGGCAGTCTGCTTCTCTTCTGTCTCTCAACTAACTTGAACCCTGCTTGCTTGTATCATACTGTGGACAGCAGGCAACAATTCTAAAGAAGACTTCAAATTCCAAAGCAGCATTTCCAAGAGAGAAAAAAAAGGACTACTCCTTTAAGAATTGCCTCAGGAACAGTACAAACGACTTACAATCAGTGAACTCATTGAATCTTAATTTGGTCAAAAGTTAACCTCCTCTACTTTGTAACTTGTATTTTTATGTGTGTGTGTGCGCACTTGTGTGTGCATGCATGCTTGTGACAGTTGGGACATGTGTTTTCTGTTTTAATATTTTTAATGTCTTTACCTGGGTGGGTTTTAGCACAGTAAAAATTAATCCCTTACTTGTTTTAAACTCAAGTAAGCCTGTCGGACTGAATTATTTGCAATCAGCACTTAGACAATTAAGTACATACACTGAATTTGCACATTCATCCCTATGTATTTTTTAAATACCTTGTTACAATCAACCGAGGAGTAGGATCAAAAGGGGGATCCAATGCACCCTTCCTCACCTGGTCATAACAGCAGGTATCACAAACAGTCTGAGTTCTAATTGAGACTCAGAAATTTACACATGGAAAAGTAAGGCAATGCTATATTTTACCATTTTCTTGCCCATTGAATTATCTCTTGGGACAGTTTTATTTCATGTTTATTAATTTGCTTCTGAAAGCAAGAATTTTGGTTCAGAATTTAGTGAGGCCAAAATGTAAGTGAGCAGAAATTTGGAAAGCAATGTCCAATACTCTTTGGAATTTTCTGCTGCAGAAGAGAAACATAACAGAGAACACCACTTCCTACTAAAGGAAACAGAAGCAGTGCTGCCAAGTTATACATACTCTAAATGTGAAACTCCCAAAATGGGAGGTTTTAAGGAATTTTAAGATACTTCCTTTTTCAGGAAATAAAAATCCACTCATTAATTTGAGTCTGTTGAACAAGACAGAGCACAAAATCATCCCACACAATTTATGAAGAACCCCCAGTTATTTTGCACGTTAGTTGACAAAATGAGATCACACATCCTTTTTTCTTGATGTCAATATTTTTTGTGTCTACCAAGTTACACCTTAATATATTCGGCAAAGTGAAATTATATAGCAACATGAAAAACAAGGACTTTCATTCTCTATTGCAGAAGTTGTTGTAAAGGTACATTTTCAAGTTTGACTTTAAAGCGCTCTGATCTATCACCCAAGTGGACCTTTCCCATGTGTCAGCCAAGATAAGCCTGCAAGTGTTTTGACCAAGAAAGGCATCATTGCTAAACCTGATTTTGGTATTTCCCAACAGATACACACTCATGTACACATACAAAACAGGCAATGGGGGTAATTTTCAGCATCATCACCTAGTTGAAATCTGGGAAAGGGATAGAGCAGTTTGTCTGCATGGCTTGAAAATAACTCCCATTGACGTGTAGAATCATTGGCCTGGATGTTAACCTGGAGACAAGTTCTGTGTGGGGAAGGGGTGGCTGTTGTAAAGTCCTGCAGAAGTTAACTGCGGGGCACCTTTAAGCGGGGTTCCAATGGTTGATAGGAAGGCTGCTTCGCAGGGCTTAAGTCTCGCAGAGCAGCTAGGTGTATTGGGGGAATGAGAGGGATCATTGGGGTGCACCCATCACGAGGGCATGGGGATCCGGCTGATGCTGGGTGGCCTGGATTGCAGGGGAGCCTGTCCTATTGAAGTCCTCACCGGATTCCCTCTGTAGACATCACCTCCGGTGCACTGGCATCTGTGCTATCCTTGCCCCCCTTCTCTGGCTGCAGCCCAATCATGCCTGATATCTTGCCATATGCTCATCTATCCTCTGAGATACATGCAGTGTCAGTGTCTGAGAGCTGGTGGACATGAGTGTTAAATCAAGTTAAGTTAGAGCTCAACTTTTCAGGAGTGAAATTTGGAAACACTTTCATACACAAAGGGTGGTCGATGTTTGGAACTCTCTTGTGCAAAAGGCAATTGATGCTAGGTCAACTGGTAATTTTAAATCTGAGATTTGTCAAAGATATAAAGGGATGTGTGTGAAAGGTGGGTACATGGATTTAGGTCACAAATCAGCCATAATCTCAGTGAATGACGGAACATGCTCAAGGGACAAAATTGCTGTTCCTATGTGTGTCTTCATCTTCACTGCCTTCTTCCCGTCCTGCCATTGCTGGCTAAGTTGGACTTCTCTGGTATCTGAAAGGAGAAAGGCACAGGGTAAGGTTGTGGTGAGGGGAGACGGGTTGAAACAAGAGATACATCCTCACATCATCCCAAGCTTGTACTAGAAGAGATTGTGGGATAAAAGGGAGGTGGGATCTGAAAAGGAGGTTAGGTATGAGGGTACCATACTGTTCAACTGATTAAGCCCTGCTGCTGGTCACGGGCTCTGCCATAGCCATTCCATTAATAGCCAGCACTGTGTTCCCCCATTGAGTTAGGACATGCAATTGCACCTGCCTCCTTCAGTTATTTCCCACTGCCTCCGGTTGTGAGTCACCTTGTCCTCCAGGCGAGGAAAGTATGTCAGTGAGCATTCTGCATTCTGTTTGGGTGATGTGCTTGAATCATTGGCAGTGTGTTCAAACTGTGAGATGTGGGTGTAAGGTTTGCAGTAGTGTTAAATGCACAAATATGAAATGAAACATGCAAATGTTAGGTATGAGTCCTTGTGGATACAGCTTGTTGGTAGTTGAGTGTAGTGAATTGAACAGTTTGTGAGGCTAGTCGTGCAGTTTGTGAGGCTAGTCGTGCAGTTAGTGGGGTCTGGCATTTGAAGAAACATTCACTGGCCTGTCGCCTGTCATCAGGGTGCCCTCCTGGGAGATGGTCTCCTATATGGTCTCTGCATTCGTTATCTTATTAAGGATGGCGGCTGGGTTCCTGAGACGCGAGTTCCAATCAGAGAGCCTGCAGCTTAGGAGGCCAGCGGACTGGGAGATAAAAGCAAAATACTGTGGATGCTGGAAACCTGAAATAAAAACAGAAAATGTTGAAAAAATTCAGCAAGTCTGACAGCATCTGTGGAGGGAGAAACAGAGTTAACATGACCTAACTCTCTCATTTAATTTACTGGATCAAGATCCCTTCAGTGATCAGCATATTAGCAGAAAAAAAATCGTACATTCTTCCCTCTATAAATTTTCAGTTATGAATTCTGCCAACTTTATTTCCAGTCAAAACAAAGTGTTGCTTCATATGCTCCTTCATAGCCTTCTTACTCAGTACAATCCAAGTAAAGTTGTAAATACTTTAGCAAAAAATGTTTTGTTTGCCTAAGGACATCCAGAAGTTCCAAATAAACCAGGTTGAAAATATTTGATCTAGGTTTCAGCTTTTTTCTCTTTTTCCCCCAGACTGTGAGTGTTGGCAAGCCCTTTGATTGTGGAGGGCATTACGGCCAAGTCCTGTCCTGTCCACATCCGATCTGTGCACATGTGCCAGTGAAGATTGTTGATAGTAATCAGAAGCAGGAAGCCTGGCTGAATATTTTCTCCTCCTTCACCTAGGTTTTCTAAAATTAACTGCTGCCCCAGCTGGTATCAGCTAACATGGCACAGAGCAGGCAATTAAACCCAGGACATGGGTCTCTATAGTTGAGTATTGTACCCGAGTGCGTTTAGAACACATGTATTCTGAAGGGAAGATCAGCGATTCCCATTCAGTGATTTAATTTAAAAAAGCAAAACATGCTGCACAAAGACAAAAATTAGTACTAAAGCGATTGAATGTCAAAAATGCACACTTGCTTTTAGCCGAAATTAGTTTACATTTGATCTGCTGAAATCTCTCTCCATACCTCTCATATTTTGGGATTTTAAATCATTTTCTTTTCTTCATGGAAAGGATTTGGGATTTAATTAAAATTAATTGTGTTCTTTTTTTAAAATGAATTCTCAAGCGTTTCAAAAGCCACAGGCTACATCGCTCAAATTGAGGCGAGCTTAACGATTCAGGCACTGTAGATAGCCAACAAATATTCATACCTATTGTAGGGGTGAAGATGATTCTGTTCCTGTGGGGATGATTATATGAAGCACAGTGAGAATGAAAACTGGCAGTAGCTTAATGTTATACACTTCACTCAATTTTTCTTTCCATTGAAGTAAATGGGAAGAAAGTTCTGGGGCAGCTAAAGAAAACCTTGTAAAATGTTCTGAAAATTTAACTTGTTGTGCTTGCAAAGTATAATCGGTCACTCTACGATTGACTGGACTCAGTCTGTGGGCCATAAACTTAACCTTTTCCCCACCTCTCGTCAGCCAGAGATGCAATGCCAGTCTTGGTAGCTGGTGTTGCTAAGGCATTAATTACAGAAAATTTGTTAATGTCAAGTTTCCATCATTAAAATTTTATTAGGATATGCAGGTGGATGGACTCAGCATCCACCATCAATTTTAATGACAATCCCCAAAATCGAGGGGAAGCTGGGGGCTTTATTCCTCTATGTGTTTCCTGCATTTGCCTATACCCATGGAAAGCATAAACATTTAGAACATCTGGTTAATGGATGAATGTTGTTACTATTTCAGAGTCTAATAACGTAATGGTTTCTAAGTTACAAAATCTGTCCTTCACCCAGCACAATTTGTGTCCTACTTATCCTCAGTTTCTGTTGCTTCAGGAGCTAAAAATAGCACACAACTTGGGAACATTCTGTTCTACTGTTTATTTACAAGGCTTATGTAATTATATAAAAGCTTTATCCACTTCCTCTTCAATGAGGAACCACTCTACACTGGCTATTTAAATGGATATGAAGTAAATTTGAACT
Source organism: Carcharodon carcharias (assembly GCF_017639515.1). Classification (NCBI taxonomy): domain Eukaryota; kingdom Metazoa; phylum Chordata; class Chondrichthyes; order Lamniformes; family Lamnidae; genus Carcharodon; species Carcharodon carcharias. Next base: position 96,630,045 of record NC_054475.1, read on the forward strand.
CCAGCAATCAATATCACCAATGCCCCTCCATTTGTCCCCATGGTCTCTTATAACCCCTATGCTACATAGTGCTAACTCATGTTTCCCCTCACTCAACCCCACAACCCCTTATAGTGCGTGTGACAACTAAGTGCCAACTCATATCAATCCATGCACCCCAACCACCACTCTTTGCCCTTCTACCCTCCATGCAACTCACCCAGTATCCACCAGTGACAGACCTCAGGAGCCATGCTGAGATGAACTGAAGTTCTAAATATTTATGACAGACTTAACTGTATAAAAAAAAACACCCTCATTTATTAAATTCCCTTCAAATACTTATTCCCCTATAAAAAATACAAATATTTCAATTCATAATGCCAGATTGAGGACGGCTAATCCTCCAATAACCTTGTTGAGCTGTCAGTTAAACTGTGAATTTGCAACACCACCCCCACACCCCATCATCTGTGGCAATAACAGGTTGTGAAAGCAGTCAAGTAGTAATAAAGCTATAATGATAGCACCTGGGGTTCTGTCAACAAAAAATTATTGAAAATGCAAGCACAGATTTTTTTTTTTTAAACTCACAGACACAGGCAGGCCGGTATTTTTCAAAATTTAAAGGGCTGGTCATTTAAATAAATTGATAACTTGAAAGTTATATGGACCTTATCCTCTTTTAATGAGCATTTTTATCTGCTCTATAAATTGTTACATGTTGTGGGATAAGGCTCCAGTGAAAATGGGTCAGTTTGAACTCAACAGTGGGTTTCCCCCATGTGCGAGTCACATCCTGCCCCCATCGCCCTACTGGCAAAAATAGGATCTGTGAGAAATAAGGCAGGACATCCAGTTCCCAGCACCATTTTGGAGAAGCTGTGGACTTTCTATGACTCCACGAAAATCTAGGCCTGCTTGGTGTGAGCATATTATAGAGCACTTAACAGTGGAGCTGCAATAGAGGAAAAGAAAAGTAGATAAATTTGAGATGCATCTCAATGACTCAAGCAAATGTTAAGAGCAATGTAAAGAGGGAGAATGTTTCTTCAAAGGGCTCATGCTATTAGTCCAACAGGAAGGAGGTATTGATTGATTTTGTTCTAGGAAATGAAAGAGTTAGATAATGTAAAGGTGGGGCAACACTAGGAAATTTGTTACCATCATTGGCAGGGGTATTGAGTATAAAAGCTGGGAAGACATGCTGCAGCTGTATAGAACCTTGGTTAGGTCACACTTGGAATATTGCATGCAATTCTGGTCGCCACATTACCAGAAGGATATGGAGGCATTGGAGAGGGTGCAGAGGAGGTTTACCAGGACGCTGCCTGATCTGGAGGTTATTAGCTATGAGGAGAGGTTGGAGAAACTCAGATTGTTCTCACCAGAGTGACGGAGATTGAGGACCGACTTGATAGAAGTTTACAAAATTATGAGTGGCATAGACAGAGTAGATAATCAGAAGCTTTTTCCCAGGGTGGAAGAGTCAATTACTTGGGGACATAGATTTAAGGTGAGGGGAGAAAACTATAGAGGAGATGTGCAGGGCAAGTTTTTTACGCAGACGGTAGTGAGTGTCTGGAATTCGCTGCCAGGGGAGGTGGTGGAAGCAGGTACGATAGTGGTGTTTAAGAGGCAGCTTGACAAATACATGAATAGGATGGGAATAGAGGGATACGGACCCCGGAAGTGCAAAATGTTTTAGTTGACGGGCAATATGATCGGCACAGGCTTGGAGGGCCAAAGGGCCTGTTCCTGTGCTGTACTTTTCTTTATCCTTTGTTCTATTAAATAATTAGCTTCACTATAAAAACTGAAAGGGTGACGAAACAATCAAAGTTCTTGTCTGAGCAAAGCAAATTTTAATCATTAATGAGAAAATTAACCAATTAACACTGAAAAGGAAAACAACAAATAAAACAGGGAGCACAATGTAAAAAACTCTCAAACAGGAGGTGATTAGGGTTCAAACTATACATGTTCCAACAAGAAATAAAAGGAATGCCCCCAGATGTGGAATTCCATGGGTGAGTATTGTTGTATATTGCACTGAGAAAATCTCACCATGTGGATCCACAGCAGGCAGCCATTATTGAACTAACTTTACTTATACCTCCTTAATAAAAATTGCAACAAATTTAACAAGGTGATTAATTCTTGCAATATATTACTGTCACAAAAATATAATAATTCTTTTAATATTATTGTGATTTATTGAAAAAGTATGTCAATAGTGGGGTTTGGATAGTTTCTGTGTTTGTTTGTGTGTGTGTGGGGGGGATTTAATTGAATTGGAGACAGCTGGTCTAGAGGCTTTGACTTGTCAAAAGAAACTAGGGATGGAATTTTCCCAGATTTGCACTAAGTGCACTAGCGGGCAGGTAAAATGATGCTGGCTGCAATGGTGGGTTTTCACGCCGTGTTGTCCCAAGTCCACCTCATTATTTATGCATTCCTGGGAAACACGCCGTTGCCATGGCGGGTGGACTCTCATTCACCCTCCCCATAGTTGCATCACACCAGCCGCCATGTTTAAAAGGCAGCCACCAGCACAACACTCATCACTATCAGCTCAGCACCATTGCCAGGAAGACATGGCCAGCAAAGGACAAAAGACCGCAGTCCCCTGGTTTAATGGTGGATCCCTCGAGCAACAGCTGGAGGCCTGCCGGGATGTCCTGTACTTCACTCTGGCCACAGGATGGGCAGCAATGTGACCAGTCTAGCTTGGGAGGTGGTGGTCAGCGCCAATGCCCTTCAGAAAAGGACAGCCACACAATGTTGAAAGAGGATGAATAATCTCCTCCGTTCCACCAGGCTAAGTCACTCTTTTTATTACTCTCAACTCTCACGCTCACAAACCCATCACTCACTGCCAGTTCAAGGGACATCACCATTCACTCTCTCACATGTCGTCAGACCATCCATGGGACCACTCACCACCAGCACAGGCCAGGCACATCTATCATCTGGCCTGGCAGGCATCCTGCTTACACTTTCTCCATCTCTATCCAAGCTGGCACACAACAAGAGAGAGAGGTCGCAGACGGGTGATGGAATGCCCGAAATCAAGGTCCTCATGGACTTTGAAAACAGCCAACCAGCTGGCCAGCCATGATCTGGACCAGTCCTGTGCTGAGGGTGAAGTCAGCGCTGCTCTATCAAGTGAGGATCCAGCAGTGCAACATCCATCAGACAGCCATGCTGTGAGTGATGTGTCCTGTTTCACAGGCCACTGTCATGCACTAATTATCTCTCCTTGCTTTCGCCGGCACATCTGCCAAACAGCTGACAGAGTCCACAACCCAGGGTCTCTAATCAAGCCCTGAAGAAACCTCTGAAGGGGAATCAGAAGGCACCCTACTTGAAATTACGTCACAGCGCTCACCCACCCCCTCCATCAGCACAGAGAGACACACACCTCGGTGAGACCTAGCTCTAGAATAGACATGGGATCACATACTGGTGAGCACAGTGCTCAGTCTGATCCAAGCAGGTGGTGGCAGGGACTTCCCGGGTCCTTGACATTCAGAGGGCTGCTGGAGGCCAGGAACCTGTTGAGTCCGAGTCAGATGACGAGCCTCTGGACTTGGTCATGTCACAGTTGCTGGAGCTGCAAAGGCGAGCTAGGGAATATCAGGAAGGGATGGCTGCTGCACTCCTCAGATTGCAAGGCACAATGGAGCTGTCCGTCTGTTTTCTGGCTGAGGTGATAATGCCGGCATTGCAACGCACCGAGGTCAACACTGGCAGGATGGCAGCTGCCATGGAGACCTTGGTCCAGGACATCACTCCTGCATTGCTGCATGGGCTTAACTCCATCACTGATACCATAGTTGGCCTCCAACAGTGTGTACACGAGAGAGATGTCAAGTAACTTGATCTCACTCCAGCTACTTATTGGGTCAGCCTGGGGCACTCGGGCACCCATACGGAGTAGGATCAGTATTTGCACACCCCAGGTCATCCACCCAGGTTACTCTTGGAGTGACTAACTCATCCGAATCCCCTCTTCCTGACCTCCGCAGCCCCAGCTTCACAGGCCGAGGAGGGTGCCACTGCCACACAGCATGATCCTGAAAGCAGGCCGGGGCCCTCCTGATCTTGGCCCTGCAGAGGATGCCCGCCAAAGTCATCACAGACAGGGCGTAACAGTCAGCAGGCTGCGTCCACCTCTGCTGTGGATGTCCAGGGAGCACCAAAATGCAGCGGCATGTTTAGGGCAGTTAAAGAAAAGTAGTTGCACAGGCTGGGCACGGGTGTTGGTCACTTGTACATACTGTTCACTGTTGTCAATAAGCTCCTAAGAATGTCTCCCTGCTATGGCTCCTTCTTCTGATGAACATTGTTCTTGTCACTCGGATGTGAAACCTTTCTGCACAAGATAAAAGGCAGGTGTCTCAGTCTAGGGCCTCTTCCCTGTGCTTTGTCCAGCCTTCAGACCACAGTGATGGTCCAGCCTCACACTCCCTGGACATACTACTGATGCCTGCATCTCGACAGTGCTGGTCATTGCTGCCAGAATGTAATGGCCAGGCGCCACAGAGTTCTCTCATACTCTCTGTGTACTCTCAGGATATTTAAGGTTGGCCCCCATCACACCAGCATCTGCGACCAGTGATACCGTGCACCAGCTCCTGAAGGGTTCAGGTGCTGAAGGTGGACACAGCACCAGTTACGTCTAAAGTTTCATGGTTGTGTATCTATGAGATGGCCCTGATCATGGAGCGCAAGCGAGCTGCCCTCAGCCAGACAGGAGTCAGACATTCTCAGAGGCTATACGAAGATCTGTGGAGTGTACTCGCTGCATGTCATCATCATCCTCCTGCGATTGAGCGACTATTAGGGCCTCCACTGCATCTCCATAACAGGAGCATTCTCACAGAGGCTTTTGGCACTGCCATAAGCCAGATGGGAGTCAAACGTTCACAACTATGATGTGAGAATCTATGGGGTCACCTCACTGCATGTCATCATCATCCTTCACAAATCTAGCAGCTATGAGGGCCTCCCAAGTGCGCCTGCCTTGTCTCGTCAGTGCGAGAGCCTCATCCCCATCATTGTCACCACCGAGGGCCTCCTCATCCTCAACCCCGTCAGTGTCCTCCTCATCGGAGGAGACATGCAGACCCTCCATCTCCTCCTTAGTCAGCTCCTCTCCCTGTTGCAGTACCAGGTTGTAAAGGGTGCAGCAGATGACAGCGATGCATGACACCCTCTGTGGACTATATTGCAGGGCTCCACCAGACCAGTCCAGGCACTGGAACCACATCTTCAGTATCCTGATGCTCCACCAAGTTGTGAGATGCTGCTTGAGTCTCATTATAGCGTCGCTCTGCTGCAGTCTGAGGCCGCCGCACAGGTGTTATCAGCCACAGCCTCTAAGGGTAGCCCTTGTCCCTGAGGAGCCATCTCTGCAGCTTCCGTGGGCCCTGGAAGACTGCAGGGACCTGTGAGCCACTCAGTATGCATATTCAGTGAGTGGAAGCCCTTGCAGTTAATGTAGCCCACCTGTGTAGTGACAGAGACCTGAGCGCCATATGGGTGCAGTCAATTGCTCCCTGCACTTGTGGGAATCCCGAGATCTTGGCGAATCCAATTACACTTGCACAAAGTTGTGGGCCGCTGGGAAGATGGCATCTGTGACCTCATGGATCCATTTGTGGGTGGCGGATTGTGAGATCCCACAGAGGTCACCTGTGGAGCCTTAGAGGAGTCACTAGCATAGAAATTGAATGCCACAGTTGCTTTCACAGCCACCGGCAGTGGATGCCTTCCATGTCCCCTTGCTGCCAAGTCCTGCAGTAAGTGGCAGATATGAAGGACCAGGTCTCTAGGCATGTGCACTAGTTCTTGGTTATCTGCAGGTATGACAGGTGGCATCTATAGAACCTGGGCATCGCTAGGTGCTGATCAGCCACAGGAGCCCCTGCTGCCCCCTTCTTCATCAGGCTGCTGCTGCCACCTTTGCACAGCCAGGAGCCTAAGTCGCTCTCTCCTCTGTCTTCTTTGCTCTCTGTAGGCCATCAGGCATACAGCTAGGTTAGCAGGATCCATGATCCTGTCATTGTCTTCCTGCAGCATGAAAGAGAGAGAGAGAGAGAAAGAGAGATGTGGTTAGCGTGAATGTACTTAGCACCTTTCCTGGCCCTGTGTGACTGCCCCTTATTGCTTCCCGGGAAGTGCTGGCCACCCCTAGGACGGCCACAGATGAGTGCGCTGCATGGCTGCCCTGTTAACTTGTGACAAGGGGGACACTGGAACAAACTGGGATGTTGAGGTTGCAAGGGACTGTGAGCACTTCCAGCAGTGACTGCTACATGGCCAGCATCGGCGAGGAGATTGTACAACTTGTGCTGTGCAGCTGCTGCGGGATCCAGTAAAGTGGTCGCAAACTCGCAGTCTGTGCTGGGGTGGTGGGGGGTAAGTTCTGGAGGGCTTGGTGGTACATTGGTGCCTCTGTATTGCTTGCGTGGGTGGGCAGGCTAGGAGCCTCACCCCAATCACTTCATTGTGGCTGCACCTGAACTGTCTCAGTTGCAGAGGAATGGTCAGTTTATACGGGTGTCCCTACTATGTGGCCACTTCCCTCGCCTACCCTGCCCCCCAACTCGATTGCTTGTGCGTGGGATCCAGCAGTTGCCCCTGGACACCACACTGCCCCCTCACCCCGAGTACAGTCACCTCCAGGGCCAGGCAGCAGTTGCCCCTGGACATCATCCCCCCGAAAGCAATCGCCTCCATGGCAGGGCAGCACTTCACCCAGGCCCCCGGCACCCCTGAAACCTGCAAAGCAACGGGCGACCCTGGGGAGCTGTGGAAAATGATGCTGTTCACTCAACTCAGTTCCCCCAAAGTGAAGGCCGCCAAGTGCATGTCACCTGTGCGCTGTTTTGAAGCACGTCAGTGTACTTTCCCGCTGATGTGGGAGGACGATCCAGCAGGGTCCAGAGCTTTAATGAGATGCTGATGTATTACAATGAGTTCCCTGCCGACCGTTGGCAGGAAACGCAGCCTGCCATCGGCAGGCTGAATGGGCGATCACGACCTGCCTTCCCATTGCCGTTAACCAGATCGTGACATATTTTCCGCACCCACCACCTATCATGCCTGCTGCCAGCGGGCACGGAAAATTCTGCCCCATGGCTGAAGTCTTAGCATGTAGGTGTAAAGGGAATTTGCATTTGTAGATAGATAAGGGGGATTTGGTTTTCAAAGGGATCTCAGTCTGTTAACAAACAGCCAGACAAGCAAGTTAAGGAATGGGTTTATTTTTCTCAAAGGTTATTGACAATATATAGTGGCAATATGAAAAGATTTTTATTATGAGAAAGGTAATGTTCCAAAGTCATTGGGACAATAGAATTTATACATTAAAAGGACGAAACATGAGGCTATGTGTCAGGGAAGGAATTGTAAGATCTAACAGAGGAGTATGAGAAACCTCCACTATTTGTGCATTATGCATCCTGTCTACAGAAATCAAAACTGTGAAAAGCCACTTTGAATTCTACTGTCTGGGGTATTTGTTAACTTTAATGGATATATTTAAAATCTGTTTTTTTTTACCATTGCCTTAACGGGGGTGTATCTGGAAGCCAGATTAATTAGGGGTTTTAGGAGCTAATGTAGTAATAATCTGTAAACCTATGTATGTGCTTGAAATTTTTTCTTTCGTTAATAAATGTTTAATTTAGTTTTTTAGTCTTGGTGGACTTATTACTTCTGAATTCAAGGCACACATCTTGAAATAAATACAAATTGCAAAACCGTTGTGATAGTGTGATCGAATTTCCCTCATGGATTTGATCTACCTGGCACACATCATCTGCCACATCATAACACTACAAGTAGAAAACTTAAAATGGTAAAAGATATATATGGTAAATATATGGGTAATTATCCAAAAGAAACTTAAATTGAGTATGGAAATATAGAGGAGAAGCAAGGGAGTCTAAGGGCCAGATTTGCTGGTAGGAGACGAGAAATGGGAGGCATGTTTGATTCCGGGTTGCGAATCTGCCTCCGTCGTGAAACTGGAACTGGCAGGATTTTCCCTGGGTTGGTGCCTGGATTAAGTAAGGGGCAGGTATATGAAGAGATTTTAATGTCTATAATGTTATTGGAAATGATTTTTAAATTGGAATTGTCATGGGGTCTGTGTCTACGTGTGTGTCTGTGTGTGTCTTAACTGGATTAAAGCCACCTAGTCTAGGTACTTTGATGTAAAGGAGTTTGAGATGTTAATTGGGTAAACAGTAAGGAGGAAATTTAGTTTTTTAGTCCAAAGTGTAAATTTGCATTTTGTTGAATAAAACATTGAAGGGTTGGAGTAAAATCTAGCACCTATCTGGGAGACACCAAGCAATGTGTTTGTATTACTAATAAAATGAGTGGGATGAAAATGTTTTTGTTAGAAGATGTGATGTTAAAAGCCTAGGATACCATGGAAAATTTACATTCAAAGGAAAAGCTAGGTATAAACAGAAATGAGTTTGTGTGTGTAAGTCAGAGGCATTTAAGATCTAACCAGCCTACAACTGTGCCTGCAAAGGAACCAAATTGCAAGGAACCTCATTTTGAATTTGTAAAGTTAAATGTGTTTTTCCTGGTGTCTGTTTAAAGTCTATGGGTTATTGTTGCCTTTGGTGAAGATTTCCTGGGAGTGATTACTTTGGGGTTTTTAAAAAAAGTTATGATCTTAGTAACTTGTAGACACGTGTATGTGTTTAATGTGTTGTTAAATTAATAAATGTTTAATTTAGTTTTATATCAAAAAACCCTTTGAGGCTCGGTGGTCTTATTCCTGAATTCAGAGCTACATCTCAAACATACCAAATAAAAAAATAGTTTATGACAGTTGTTCAAGTTTCCCTTTGGGATTTAAACAACTCAGCCTTTACCAACTACTGTGTCATAACACTTTCAATCAGGCTGCCAGGGATGTAGAACAGAGGTATGGGTAGGACAAAAGTATGCCTGTAAAAGGGTTCTGTAAGTGTTCCTATATCTAAGACAGTAGAATTGCTGCTTTCAAGCCATCATACCAGTAAATCATTTCAATGCACAGCTCCCTCCTGCCTTTCCCAAACCCAGTATTTTAGAGAACATTGCTGTGCATCTGCTATGTTGGAGGTTTAAGGCAATCCTTGTGTGTAGGACACTGCTATCATCTCTTCCTATGTATTTACTCCCACATGGCCAACCACCAGTTTGCCCCTTCCTGCCATCTTCAACAGATTTTCTACCTTTCCTCTTTATGTACTGCTGTGTTTCACCTCCTTTCCTTTCTGCTTTGGGATGGGAAAATCTGGCACTGAAGGTTGGTATGAAGAAAGAGTGGAAACTAATAGAACGATAAATAATAATAACATTAATGCATAAAAGCATCCTTGGTCAAGCTGAATTTATACAAATTATTGGTTAGGCCACAGTTACGATATTATAGAGAATTTCTGCTCTGGCTGTCTCAATATAATCTGAGAATCCATATCAGGAAATTGTACACCAAAGTTCTTGTTGTTGGCCCATTAACTTCAATGTTTAGAAATAATCTTTCGGGGGGGTGGCCCGCTTGCCGAGGCATAAAAAGACGCGGTGTGACGTCAGACATGCGTCCAGATGTCAGCGTGCATCATTCAGATTTTCAGTTCAGTGAGCACGCAGTCTAGTCAGCTCGGTCGAACTGTCAAAAGCCTATTAAGGCCATTTAACAATCAATTAAATTGTTGACCTGAGCTGCTTGTCCACCATAAGGTTGGCGGGCAGGCGAAGAGCCCAGGCAGCCTTTGCATTTTTCATGGAACCTCATCCATGGGCGGAATGAGTTTTAATAATGTTTTTAAAGTGTCGGGAAAAACTTTTATTAACATTAATGGACATGTCCCAGCTCATGTGACTGTTTCACATGAGGGCACATGTCCTTAAAATTTTTTCTTCCTTTATTCAATGTTTTATACTTGAAACTAATCTCCTGGAGGCACCTCTGTGCCTCAGGGAGATTTCTGTGCTGTTTTGTGAGCATGCGTGAAAAAGCGCAGGCCCCAACTCAGCCTCCTCCCCTTGCCTGCATTGAGAGCGCTTAGCGCTTCTGGGTGCGCATCATGCTGGGCAGTTCCTAATTGGCCCACTCATGTAATATGGTTGCGCCCAGCTGATCAGGGGTGACGATCAGCTATGTGCCCGACCATGCCTGACTCTTGCACAAGCCCCCTTGATGGGGAGAAAATTCTCCTCATTGAGTGGGAAGGTGCACAAATTCATAATGCATGCGTCCACTCTGTGCACGAAACACTGAAACATCAAATATTTCCTAACGTGTCTGTTTTTGATGCCAACTTTAGGAAGCATGTGTTACAATCCCGTGGGGACCCACCAACCAAAATAACCAAATTTACAAGATGATCCACAAAAGAAGAAATTACCAGGCAAGATTTTACTTTTTTAACTTTTACACAAATCAGAATCAACATGTATTAAACATATATTAACAGATAAATCACTATTGGTACTTGGTACTAACTATAAATTGCACATGTAATAGCAGATACCATTTCATGTAATTAGTAGATAGTCCACTCTGCCTGCAGTGTCCCAATTTCAGCTGTATAATTCCTCTAAGCAGATTTCCAGTCCCTTTCCTTCCAGGACTTAGCCAATTCTCCACAGGCAGCAGCTTCCACATAAACAAGATTTAGCTGGCTCAATCTTCTCTTAATGATGGACTTCTTTCTAGAACTTTCTTAGCTCTCATTGATCATGGTACTGTGGTTCTACCAGAGCATCTTTTAACGTGTCTGGCCCACCTCACGCGCATCTGCCCTCACACCTTCTTCTCCCTTCCAGAACCATGATAGGGTCACCCTTGTCCTCACTTATCACCCAACCAGCCTCCACATTCAAAGGATCATCCTCCACCATTTTTGCCAACTCCAGCATGATGCCACCACCAAACACATCTCCCCTTCACTCTCCCCTGTCGGCAGTCTATAGGAACCGTTCTTCCGGGACACCCCCGGTCCATTCCTCCATCACCCCCTACACCTCAACCCCCTCCTATGGCACCTTCCCATGCAACCACAGAAGGTGCAACACCTGCCCCTTTACTTCCCCCCTCCTCACCGTCCAAGGGCCCAAAAATTCCTTTCAAGTGAAGCAGCACTTCATTTGCACTTCCCTCAATTCAGTCCACTGCATTCGCTGCTCCCAATGTGGTCTCCTCTACATTGGAGAGACCAAATGCAGACTGGGTGACTGCTTTGCGGAACACCTTTGGTCTGTTCGCAAGTATGACCCAGACCTCTCTGTCGCTTGCCATTTCAACACTCCACCGTGCTCTCATGCCCACATGTCCATCCTTGGCCTGCTGCAATGTTCCAGTGAAGCTCAACTCAAACTGGAGGAACAGCACCTCATCTTCTGATTAGGCACTTTACAGCCTTCCAGACTTAACATTGAGTTCAACAACTTCAGATCATGAACTCTGACCTCCATCCCCACCCCCTTTCCGAGCCCCCTTTTTTCTAATAATTTATATATTTTTAAAATATATTTTTCTTTCCTCACTTATTTCTATTATTTTTAAATTTATTTCCATCCATTGTTTTATCTCCATCTTTCAGCCTATTTCGATCCCTTTCCCCCACCCCACCCCCACTAGGGCCATCTGTCACTTGCTCGTCCTGTTTCTACCCTTAATGTCACCATTAGTACATTCTTTAGCTAAAATCACCACCGTCAACACCCCTTTGTCCTTTTGTTTATGACATCTTTAGCAATCTCTTCTTTGCCTCCACCTATCACTGGCCCTCTATCCAGCTCCACCTGCCCAACCCCCCTTAAACAGCTTATATTTCACCTCATTTCTATTTTTCTTTAGGCCTGATGAAGAGTCATACGGACTCGAAACATTAACTCTGTCTTCCTCTCCACAGATGCTGTCAGACCTGCTGAGTTTTTCTAGCTATTTTTGTTTTTATCTTTTAACTTTGCATGGTATGGCTGATTCTGTACATCCTATCACTCAGAAGTGAATGAAACAGCGGCAGCAGACCTAGACTTGATTTCTGACTGCTCAGGGATCCAGCTCTCTGACTCAACTTGTTGACCACCTCTCCTCTCCAGCTCTTCTGCTTTCACTTTTTATGCCATATGGCCTCTATATATTAACTTCCTTTCTGTTGGTACAGCTTCGAGGTCAATGGTCTACAGGTCATATGGACCAGTATTTCTTATTATTCAAAAAATATAACTGATCCCTTTATACTTGACAAATTCTCTTAAACGCCCTTTTCAAACATTTAAAAAAATAATTAGATTCCCCAAACTTTTTAATCGTAAATTAAGTTGTAAATCAGAGACTGGATTAACTGCAATCTATAAACGTGCACTATATTTATCTGTATCCAATCTTTGTGTGCATGTGCATGTATGCATGAGACTGAATGTATGATATTGCATTAATTCGGACTGTGTGTGAGGGTAAATAACCTTCTTTAGTTTAAACTCACAAAAGTTTGCTGCTGAATTATTTAATTGGAATACTTGCTTCAAGGGGGAAGAAAAGATCCTCCTCTTTCCATAGAAAACACACTGATTAAGGGCAGTAAGAGAGCAAATATATTCTTTCTGCAACATCTGCCCATGCTAGAATTCCTCCCAGAAGTGCGTCTGGGTGGGAATTCTCCCTGCCGGCATAGCCAAGCTCTGATCTGGGGTCAGGCTGGTTATAATATTGAGGATGAGCTTTTGGCTCTGCATCGAGATGTCAAAGGGTTCTCGCTAATACTCTTTTAGCAGAAATTGGGATATCTGCTGACCTTGTGCTCCTTCTTTTTCATCCTTTGGGGCATGCTTAAATAGGTTTCCTTGAACATCAAAATAGGGTATCATTAAGTACATCCCCACAATCCTTGACATTTGGTTGGATTGAATTGTAGAGCTTCACGCAATCAAGTGAAGCACCTGAATTGTGCCTTTAGAATTCCACTTAGATCCCTATTGTTATTCTGATAGAATCATTCACATCAGTACCTTGGTGCTCATCTGAAATCCCAGGGAACTGAACCTGGGTTATCAACCAGCGATTAGAGGAGAGCCCTAATATCAAAGAGCCAATCAAACACCTGCTTTTATATTATAAATAGTGATGGAATTGTACTCTGAATCATGATGAATGATTCATGGCTGCTTTTGGGTAATGAACATTACCTTTTATTTTGATGTTTGTGTTCAGAAACTAGCTGCACATTTATTGAGTAGAACCCTTGCCTGTTAAGAAAATTGATTATTTTGAGAAAAGGGCAGATATAAACATATGACAACTGATACTTAACACTTTGAGGAATCCCACCCACATAGTAAACAATCCATCATTACTTGTTTTATTTATCTGTACATAGTTGATTGGTTGGATATTGAAGAAATGGCCCATTGTTTAGCAGTTGAAAGTAGTAGAGCTTGTGTTGGAGGTTCATCCTCAGATCAGAGTCTCTCCTGTATAATTTCTTGAGTGTAGTGCAACATAGCTGACATGGAGACATACTCACCTTGGCCTGTAGTTGTAGATTTAGAGATTTAGGAGTCCTTGTGGACAGATAACTAAAATGTAATGGCCTACCCGGCTTCAAGGATGAAATTATAAGGAGCAACCACATAAACCTGGCTTTTTGTATTGCCTGCAATATTAAAGTTTAAAGGGCGATTGGATGCAGGATTTTAGGATTTTGAAAGAAACTGAAAGTGAGAAATGTTTTCTGCTGGCGGGGAGTCTATGAAAAGCGGACATAATGCTAAGTACAGAGCCAAGCCACTTAGAAGAGATGGTAATTCTTTTTCATGCAAAGAGTGGTGTAAGAATGGAATTCTCTCCCATAAAAAGTAGCTGATGCTAGCTCAAATAATGATATGAATTCTGAAAGTGGTAGATTTTACAGCCAATGTTACTAAGCGTTATGGAACCAAGGTGGGTAAATAGAGTTCAGATGCAGATCATTGAATGGTGGAACAGTCTTGAGTAATAAAATAAAAGAATATCAGATCTATGCCTCATAATCTGCACTTTGAGAAGGTGGAATTTGGTTTATACCTCAGGGCAAAATATCACAAAATCAATTGTTTATTTTCAGTTCAAGAGACATACACACTGTTGCTGCTTTTCCTAATTATGTCACAATGACATTAGGTCAGTGCCAAAATCTCTGTCAAACTATAGTGTACCATGGTATGTAGTTTCTTTTAGACCATAACTAACACTCCTCAAAAGATTTGATGATATTTGGGAGATTCAGAGAATGATAATCGCAGTTCTTTTGGCCTCTACAAATACTTGGCTGATAGCATCTCTGGAAAGGTCTGCCCGCCATCAATCTTGGGCACAAATAAAAGGGGTATAATTTGAGGCAACTCAGCTGTAAAAATATTGACTTCTAAGACAGTGCCTGTTTTAAAAAGTTTTGCTGTTTTATTTTTCCATTTAGAGTTGTCTGTCATTGGTTGGCTTTAATGATTGCTGTTTATAGTGATTAGATAGATTTAATGTTCAAATTGTGATTGCCAAAACCTATTTGTGTAAAATATGTTCTAACTTCGTTGGTTTATTGGAAACAATTTCTGAGCTGGATTCCTTCCAATTTTTTGGCACAATGCTCCCCTTGTAGCCTTGAGTGGGTGGAGGCAGCCTGCTCACTAGTCTTTGCCTGCTGCTGCAATGCATATGACAGTCTTCCTTGTTGTTGGGGCCTCTCGTAAGAGTGCTATACCTGCATCATTGCAGGAGCAGCCTTGCCACAGGGCCCTGTTGCACACATGCTCCCTCTATCAAAGGGGCCCAGGATGCCGAGAATGATGATGGAGATGTTGGAGGGGTGACACCCTCATCCTCTTCGATTACATCCTCAGCCCTTGCTCGGCACTCCAGATGGCATGAGGGAGGCTGCCACTGGACTGCTACATCCAGCTACTTTTGGGTCAGATGCTCCACCTGCCCCTCCCCCATTTCTCAACAGCATCAAACCCATCACATTTCTACCCCTCTCCAGTTCCGAAGAAGAGTCATATTGGGCTCAAAACGTTAACTCTGTTTCTCTCCCCACAGATGCTGCCAGACCTGCTGAGTTTTTCCAGCATTTTCTCTTTTCATTTACTATAGATAAAAAAGACAGGTCAGCTAACCCTGGACTGGAGACAGAGGCAGGACTGATTTAGGAGGTGGGCTTTTCACAACTCAGGCCCTATATAAGAGGCCACCCTGGAATTCACTCAGTGACAGGAAGGACGTTGTGAAGGCATCGTAAGTTTGTGTGGAAGGAGACTTCATTGCATTCTCATGAAAGTATAATTTTTCAATGTTGGCTAACTGGTTATATTTGCTGTAAGAGCTGGCCCATTAAGGGCCTTCCATGGGAAACTTTCAATGCTGAAGTCTGCCTTTTGCAAATGTGTAAGGAGTGTCCACACAGCTGACATTCACTGTTTGTAAAGATCCACCATCCCCAGCCAAGGTGTCAACACCTTGCAGCTACAGCAGCTCACAACACCGTACAGCAAGTGAAATGAGCATGGCACTTCAGGGGCTGGTACCAGGACTCCACATGCAGATCTTTAATGTCCAACCACATGCCATGTCATCTCACATTTTCAAATGTAGGCATGCAAAAATGCCTTGCCCATAACTGTGACACCAGCGCACTGTCCTCAAAAGCTGATGATTGCACAATGTTCACCACCATTCGCGGCTCCTCAGATACTGAAGCAGTCCATGTTCAAGACCCCCACAGTATTCAGGTTTGGGCTGACAAGTGGCAAGTAACATTCGTGCCACACAAGTAGGTAATGATCATCTCCAACAAGAGATAATCTAACCATCACCCCTCGACATGCAATAGCATTAACATCGCTGAATCCTCGACTATCAACATCCTGGGGGTTACCATTGACCAGAAACTGAACTCGATTAGCCATATAAATACTGTGGCTACAAGAGCAGGTCAGGGGCTAGGAATCCTGTGATGAGTAACACACCTCCTGACTCCCCAAAGCCTGTCCACTATCTACAGGGCACAAGTCAGGAGTGTGATGGAGTACTCCCCACTTGCCTGGATGAATGTAGCTCCCACAACATTCAAGAAGTTCAACACCATCGAGGACAAAGCAGTTGCTTGATGGGCATCCTATCCACAAATATTCACTCCCTCTACCACTAATGCCCAGTGGCAGCAGTGTGTACCACCTACAAGATGCACTTCAGGAATTTAGACAGCACCTTCCAAACCCAAGACCCTGCCATCTAGAAGGACAAAGGCAACAGATACATGGGAACACCACCACCTGGAAGTTCCCTTCCAAGTCACACATCATCCTGACTTGGAAATATATTGCCATTGCTTCACTGTCGCTGGGTCAAAATCCTGGACCTCCCTCCCTAACAGCACTGTGGGTGTACCTACACCACATGGACTTCAATGGTTCAAGAAGGCAGCTCACGACCACCCTCTCAAGGGTAATTACTATGGGCGATAAATGCTGGCCAAGCCAACAAAGCCCACATCCCATGAATAGTTTTTTTAAATGTGTGACTCCAAGTGAGTATTCCAGCCGGGCCCTATTATCCCCAGGTCATACTATGACACTCTGGGGAGCTGGCACACAAGGACAGTACACAACCTACAAGCAGACACCTCAACAATATAAATATATGCACCACTCAAGAAGGAGGTTCTAGCAGGTATTTGCACGTCAGTATTAAGTAGCACAGCATAAAGTGACTTATCCATGTGCTTTATTCATTGTCTTGGCAGAATGTCCCAGAGGAGCAGCGTGAATGTGTCTCATGAATTAAATGCACCCAGGTTTTGGGACCAGAACCTGGAGATCCTGGGGCAGGAGTTTGAAGGCTGGTGGGATACCCTGTGTCCAGCAAGTGGAGGTAACCCTGTGGCAGTCACGAATAGAGCATGGCAGTCAATCGCTGCAGTGGTGAGCATATGGCCGAACATGGATTCAGTGCTGCAGGGGTTCCATGACCTGCTGTGCTCAGGCAAGGTGAACTGTTTGCTTGAAGCATACACTTGCCTCTGGTTTGAGTCTCAGATGACTGAAACATCAGATGGGACACAATTGCAGCCTACATCACCATCAGCAAGGCTGACCACATTGACATGAAGCTCTTTTATGTCCAAGCATAAATGTGGTGGCATCCGAATGCCCACTTTGACACCTGACCACTTGGATCATGCTCCTACTTGGGTGCAGGATTCAGTATCCCTCAGTTTGTCTTTATTGCTCACTTGCAGTAGAAGACAGCTCAAAAGGCTAAGGTAATGGCCGGGCAAGGGGTGGACGTGCGAACCTCAGGGTGATTTGTCCAGTGGAGGAGAGGGCCATGTAGATAGCAAGTGTGTCTTCCCAGGCCAGTGAGGGATATGGTGAATCACCCATAGCAGGCGCCAAATGCAATGTTAAAGGTACCTTCAATCATAGCTTCACTGGCGGTGGTGATGGTTGTTCAGCACGGGGTAGTGGATCTGGAATAATGGTTATTTGGTGTATGGTAGAGCACTAAGGGAGGGTTTCAGGCCAAGGACTCTGCTTATATGGTTTCTGATAATGACTTGTAACTGCATATGTGCTCGCACTGAAAAGGATTACACTAATCCTCTCCTGTTTTGTCTCACATAGAGCCCATCGCCACAGGCCCACCCCGCCAGAGCTGGAACTTCCCTTAAGCATCAGAAGAAGGAGGATGAAGAGATGTTCGAGGAAGAACCGTCCCATCTGACCAGCCCACAGTCTACCAACACAGATACTAGCACTGTGGAGGGAAGTAGCACGCATTTAGAGTAGGTTTTATTTGTTTTTTCATTCATGGGATGTGGGCATCGCTGGCTAGGCCCAGCATTTATTGCCAATCCCTAATTGCCCTTGAGAGGGTGGTGGTGAGCTGTCTTCTTAAACCCTAAAGTCAATGTGGCGTAAGTACTCCCACAGTGCTGTTAGGAGGGGAGTTCCAGGATTTTGACTCAGCGACGATGAAGGAACGGCGATATATTTCCAAGTCAGGATGGTGAGTGGCTTGGTGGGGAACATCCAGATAGTGGTGTTCCTATGCATTTGCTGCCCTTGACTTTCTGGATGGTAGTTGTTGTGGGTTTGGAAGGTACTGTCTAAGGAACCTTGGTGGGTTCCTGCAGTGTATCTTGTAGATGGTACACACTGCTGCTACTGTGCATTGGTGGTGGAGGGAGTGAATGTTTGTGGACGGGGTGACAAGCAAATGGGCTACTTTGCCCTGGATGGTGCAAGCTTCTTGAGTGTTGTTGGAGCTGCACTCATCCAGGCAAGTGGTGAAGGTTGGTGCACCAGAGTGCAGGAGGAGGTCAGAAACATCTATTCATAGCCCCCCCTTAGAGGGGGGAGGGCAGTGACAATGAATCTCCAGCTGGCATAGAGGTGAGGCCTCTGGAGTCACCTTGTGGGGCACAGTTCTTGGATCAGCAGCAGCAGGTATGCGGACATCTGGTGGAGCTCCCTGAAGCAATGGGAGCTCATGTACTGCAGAGGGGGATTGCATAGCAGTGAAGAGCTCAACTTTGTCCCAGAGCGCAACTGCATAAACTCCAACCAGGAGAGACTGGCCAATCACATGTAGAATCACATGCAGCATCACTCTGAATGGATGGAAAAGCAGTGTGAATGCCTGGAAAGAGAATATGGCTCATTCAGAGGCCTGGAGATGTCCGTTCAGAGTATGAGCGCAGTCCTGAATGGAATACATGAAGAGCTGCGGACCCATAACAGGACATTCTCGCTGGTGGCACAACAGATGCCGGAATGGACCACTGTTGCACTGCAGCAGCCCACCCCTTCCAAACCTCCAGAAAGCCAGCCCAGGGCTGAGGTGGTTGCAGAGGAGGATGAGTCTGCTGTGAGCAGTTCTACACACTCGTCTTCTGCAGCTTCCCCGGCCCCACTGGCTGAGCCTCAACTGTGGTATGTGCTCCTGTGACCATGGCTGCCCCTGCAGAATTGCAGATCTTGCAGTTTCCCAATGGGCGCCTACACTAAGAGGCATGCCACGAAGCTACTCATTGCCTTATAGGCAACCCGAGTGGTGGGGGGGGGGGGCACCATGTAGGAGTATTTGAACTCGAAAGGCACTGAGGCATCTCGGTCACAGGTGGGTTCACATATGGTGTTATATCTCACATTGTTAAGTATACCTTTTCCATGTTCTGTAAATACACCATATAAATCAAAAGGGTAAATGTTTTGATCTATTCTTGCTTAATGGTGCATGCAGTAACCGGGTAAACATACAAATGAATGATTTTACGAGTGTCATTGAAGGTTGCAGCCAGAAGTCCATCCCTCAGTCATGAAGGACAGTTGTGAAGGGTGAAGTCATGCATATCTATCATGTTCAATTTGGGTGCCCAGTGAGGCGTCCACTGCTGATAGCAGTCAACAATGGGGTTTGGGTGTCAATGGACAGGTAATATTTAATGCTCATTCCTAATTGCCCTTGAGAATGTCGTGGTGAGGTGCCGTCTTGACCCAGGTAGTCCATGTGTTGTAGGAACACCCACAGTGCTCTTAGTAAGTGAGTTCCAGGATTTTGAGCTAGCAACATTGAAGGAATGGGGGTATAGTGCCAAGCCAGTCTGGGGGTGACTTGGAGGGGATCTAGTAGAGGGTGGTGTTCCCATGCATCTGCTGCCCTTGTCCTTATAGGTTGACGTTGAAGGTTTGGAAAGTGCCGTTGAAGGAGCTTTGGTGAGTTACTGCTGTGTATCTAGAGGATGGGACACAATGCTGCCACATTGCATTGGCGTTGGAGGGAGAGAATGTTTAATGTGGTGGGTAGGGTGCCAATCAAGTGGGGTGCATTGTCCTGGGTGGTGTTGAGCTTCTTGAGTGTTGTTGAAGCTGAATTCATCCAGGCAAATTGAAAGTATTCCATCACACTCCTGACTCGTGCCTTGTAGATGGACAGACTTTGGAGAGTCAGAAGATGAATTGCTAATGGCAGAATTCCCAGCCTCTGACCTGCTCCTATAGCCACAGCATTAAAATGGCTGGTCCAGTTCAGTTTCTGGTCAATTGTAACCCCCAGGATGTTAATAGTGGGGGATTCAGAGATGGTAATGCCATTGAATGTCAAGGGGAGATATTTAGATTCTCTCTTGTTGGAGAGAGTCATTGCCTGGCACTTGTGTGCCGGTAGGGTTATTTTAAGCTGCCCAGTCTCAAGTTGCAGCATTTCTGTTGATGCATCCACGATATCTGCACCTTCTGAATCTCAATGACATTACACAGGAGCACTCTTGAGATAGGGGCCAGGCCTCAGTTAGTCATTAGATGACTTCTTCATCAGCTATGTGACAGCCAGCAAGAAGCACTTGCAGGCCCCTCTGTCACAGGGCATCTCATGGTCAGTCCCTCAAAATGGCTGGATGCTGGCTTTTGAAGTTGAAAGCTTTAGCCGTTCTGCTGACAAAGAGTCTAAGGACACTTGCAGATCTTTTCCCTTGTGGTGGTATGTGCATGTCCTGGAGGTTGTGAGGTGCTAATGATATATCAAAGGCACTCATCTAGTGAAGGTTGGACAGCCATTTGCTTCCAATGGTGCCTCTATATCCTCAATGTTGCCTAGGAGAAGCACCTCTGTTTTAGGTCCTTCCTGTTTACTATGGTATCATGTGCTAAGTTGGCTCTAGGTACCCAAGCACGTCTCTCATCATTTCCCCCATTGTCTCCCTTATCCTCATACTTGATCTCCTTGCTTACATCTTCATCTGAAGCAGATGGCTCCATCTCCTCCTCCACCTCTTCCTCTGGTGAGCGGTGTACTTCACCAGGATTTGGATTTTGATTATGCGCTGCGCCATAAGAACAAGAAGAGGAGTAGGCAATTCAGCCCCTCGAGCCTGTCCTACCATTCAATATGATCATGGCTGATCTCATTTTGGCCTCAACTCCAATTTCTCGCCCTCCCCCCATAACCTTTCAACTCATTACTAAATAAAAATCTGTCTATCTCCTCCTTAAATTTATTCAGCGTCCCGGCCTCCACTGCACTTTGAGGTAGTGAATTCTACAGATTCTCCACCCTTTGAGAAAAGCAATTCCTCCTCATCTCTGATTTAAACCTACCATCCCTTAGCCTAAAACTATGGCCTCTCATTCTAGAATACCCCACAATGGGAAACATCCGCTCCACATCTACTTTGTCTATCCCCTTTAGTATCTTATATACCTCAATTAGATCTCCTTTCATCCTTCTGAACTCTAGCGAGTATAGGCCTAAACTGCTCAATCTCTCCTCATAAGACAAGCCCCACTTCTCTGGAATCAATTTAGCGAACCTCCTCTGAACTGCCTCCAATGCATCTACATCCTTCCTCAAGTAAGGGGACCAAAGCTGTGCACAGTACTCCAGATGTGGTCTCACCAATGCCTTGTACAGTTGCAACAACACTTCCCTATTTTTATACTCTATTCCTTTAGCAATAAATGCCAAAATTCCATTTGCCTTCCTTATTACCATATTATGCAACATGCAATAGGCTACCATTATCATTGACACCCTCTCAGGAGAGTATTGCAGTGCTTCTCCCAAGCAGTCAAGGCATCCAAAATGCATTTTTAAAATGCCAATGGCCTGCTTGATGGATACCTTGGTTTGAAGGTGACTGCTGTTACTATGCTGTTCTGGCACTCTCTCCACTTGGCGAAATGGAGTAAGCAGCCACCTCCTCAATGGGTAACCGTTGTCACCCAGTAGCTAGCCATGGGTGTAGGCTCGAAACGATGCAGCAGGTTTGACTCCCTCAGAATAAAAGAGTCATGGCAGCTTCCAGGAAATCATGAAAAGACATGGAGGAAAGCTAACTGTGGTCACACGCAAGCTGTACCTTGATGGAATAAAAAGACTTTCCTTTTATATATCTGTGTGCTTCCTGTGATGGTGCTTTGATAGTGACGTGGATGCAATCTATTACACCTTGCACTTGTGAAAATCCAGCTATTGACATGAACCCCATTGTTCTTTGGCTCTGAGACCCCACATCTGTTGTGAAATTAATGTGCTCCCCATCCCAGCAAAGAGGGCATCAGTCACTGATATTGTGCATCTGTGGATGGCTGATTGCGGGATGTCGCAAGTTTTTGGGGCAGAGCCCTCAAAGAACCTGGCTGCAGAAAAGACCAGGGCCATGGTAACTTTCATTTATTGGCAGGGTTTGGCACCTGTTGTTCGAGGCGCAAGTCTGCCTCCAACATGGCACAGACCTCCCTGATCATTTCCCGAGACATTCTAAGCCTCCATCTACTCTGGATTTTGGTCATTTTGAGGAAGCTATTCCTGTTCAGCTATACCGCCCACTCTAGGTAATATCTCATCCTCCTTCTTCTTTGCTGCTCTGACTGGGGACTCTGTCACCTCACACCCAGTTACCATGGCTGTAGCCTCATGCTGCTGCCTTCAGCTTTACTCTACATGATGCATGTGTGAGGGTACACCATTTCTTCAATCTTCCTTCCTTCATGGAGAACACTCTGCACAGCCCTATGGCTTTAAATTATTTATCTCAGGCCTTCAGAATTGTTCACATTTCCAGTAGCAATTTGTGGTATACAAACAGCAATTTATGCATCCTTTGACAGTGAAAATCATGACTTCCTGATCTCTCCTATCCCTTTAATGGTGCAGCTGATTCACAAATGCCACGTGTATGCTATATGACCTGCCCCCTTTCACACTGCTGCAAATATCAGAATTGTCAAGAATGGGGGTGGGACTTCCAGACCCCACCTGCCATTTTCAACCCTCCATGGAGTCTCCACAACCCCATGAAAATTCAGCCCAGAGGTCCTGCCTGGGGGTGGGTTTGTGACCCAGAAATGAGTCTGTCTCCAGAATCATGCCAAAGCCTGCTCTAAGTCTTTTGAAAAGAATGTTCCTGCTTGTGTGCACCCAGCATTGCTTTAAACCCAAAAGCTGCACTTTGGCTGGAGTGCTGCAAGGCTGCTTAAAGTGCCAATAGGCTGGAGCAATGCTGCTCAGCAGTACAATCCCAAACACAGCAGGGATCCTGGGTAGTGAGGGATCGTCTGTCAGACTGATAACTTTACTCTAGTGATCACTGAACTCTTCCTTCACCATTGCTTCTGTGCCCACTTCTTTGGCCAGCACTCTTTCCCTGCACAGTCAACCATTTTATTTGTCTTCAGAATTCTCCCACCATCTGGAGCCCTCCACCTGGCCTCTTACCCTCTCCAGATCTAGATCCTTTCATTAAAAACCTTTATCACGACACTGGTCACCTTAATTTCTCATTCACTCTAACCTATCTCCCTCTGAAGTCATACCACTCTGTTATCTTAGGCCCAATCCTCACATTGTCATCAAATCTGCTGACAATGGTGCTGCAACTATTGTTTAGCAAACCTACTTCTACAGATGGAGGATGAAAGTCAAGCCTCTGCCACACCCTCCTGCCTCCCCCTGACCATGACCCAACCACAGAGCATCAAGCCATCATTTCCAACATTATCACTGACCTCATTTCCTATGGAGATCTTCCCTCCATGGCCTTCACCCTCAAAATTCTCCAACCCTGAAAAGCCCCCTTACTCTTCCCAAGATCCACAAACAGGACTGCCCTGGTAGGCCCATCCTTTCAGCTTGCTTGTGCCTGGCTGAACTGTCTTCTTCCTATCACCAACTTTGTTTTTTCTCCCCTGTCCAGTCTCTTCCCACCTACATTCATGAACGTTCTGATGAAAGGCCATTGACCTGAATGTTAACTCTGTTTCTTTCTCACAGGTTCTGCTAGACCTGCTGAGTATTGCGAGATTGCCTAGGGATGACCAATTTGTGTGTCTTTGAGTTTTATTTATAAGAAAATTGTTATAGTTTATTGTCAAACAGGAAGGTGACAAACATTGAAATTTAGTCCTATAATTGAACATGTTAACTCCTAGGTTTTCTGCAAGTTGCACTCATTTGATATCCATTTAACATTCATTTGAATCTACTCTCACCTCATGAAATGCTTGTTTGAAATAGTTGTACAGAAATCCCTTATACTGAACAAAGGGAATTAATGTTATCTTAAACTGTTTATGTTTAAAGTGAGAAAATATTTATTTAATACATAAAATCATATTTTCCAGATAATTTGAAATCATGTCTAAAATAAACATCTGAAAAGTTGTGGGGCTGAAGGAGATTACAGACATAGGGAGGGGCAAGGTCTGTATCTAAGGAGAATTGGAAAATTAAGGCCAGTACCTCCACAGTTTCTACCCTTACTTCCCTCTGCATCCATTTCTAACAGGCCAAGTGGTTCTGGTTAGATTTAGCAAATTATTGGCCTCTCACAATAGCCAAACTAATCAGCTGTGAATAACAAGAGCTTTACAAGACTTAACAAGTCTTTAACTAGCAAACT
Source organism: Carcharodon carcharias (assembly GCF_017639515.1). Lineage (NCBI taxonomy): Eukaryota > Metazoa > Chordata > Chondrichthyes > Lamniformes > Lamnidae > Carcharodon > Carcharodon carcharias. The sequence goes on from NC_054475.1 coordinate 96,654,479, forward strand.
TCTCACTCTCCTAGAATTGCTAGACTATAACAAATATGAATAACAAGATAATGCAAGATATAAAATATAAAGAAGTTCTAAATGTTGTGGCAGACAAGAAAGAGTTCTGAGGTCGATGCTCCTCCCAATGGAATTGGGCAAATAATTTCTGTTTAACTTGTTAAAATTACTGGGCTGTTCTTGGGTGTATGAATTGCGCATATTTTAAATCTATTAAGAAAATAGATCTGCAATACACCATATTGATTCAGCCACCTTCAGAATCTCTTACACTAATTTCACCTCAAATGCTTTAAACTTCCTAGCTGCAAGTGAAAATGAACAATCAGGTAAGGCAAAGGGAGAATGAATAAAATTAATGGTTATTAAAGTAGATACTTTAAGTATTTTATTAACTAAATAACGCCGTTGAACTTTAGGAGGAAGTTTGTGGTCACTGTAAAAGAAATCTGCAATTGAAGACCTTTACACCTGAAACTAGATGGACTTTAAACTGTACTTTCCAGAACTCTTTGCTTTATTAATATTGGTCATTTTTAAAAAAACGCATCATTCAATATCATTAATAGTTTGCCAGTTTTGTTGAAAATCCATTACAGTTTATAAAAAATGTTTTTCAGTGTATTTTATGATATTAATAGAACAAATCCAGCAAATCCCTGAATACTTGAAGAACCAGGTATGACATTACACTGGCTTTACACTTTGTGTTGTGTGAAAGCAAAGCTGGGCTTATCACCCGCACAGTTGCAATTGTCTAAATTGACTGGGAAATTGTTTTGCAAACTTATGGTATATACACACTAGACACCCTGTTTCCTTCAAAGTAAAACAAAGCCATTCCTTTGCTGCCAAAAGTTCTTTGGAGCATTATTCAATGAAAAGTTGCTGGAGTCAGATTTTGTACTGCCAATGCTTTTGCTGTGTGCCACAAGCACACAATGTTCAGAGGTAGAAAAATCCAATGACATATTTAAATGACCTATCCTCATTTTATGGCATAAGGTCTGCTCAATAGTCACATGCAGCAGGTAAGGAATTGCAGTCCTGGTATCTCTATTCTGGGATTACATTATTGCCCTACTAATCAGTAAGGTATACATTGCCTAATGAGCTCAGACCTCATGAACCCTGCCATGCATCAGCTGAGGGTGTACACTGGACCCCAGGAGGGAAGAAATGCTCCAGTTTGGGGCAGAGTTCCAATAGGGCAGGACCCTCACCTGTCTCTCTTCACCATAACACATTTTCCTGGGTTGGTTTTCATCTTGCATGTGTGTCATACTACAGCAGATCTTCCACCATGAAGAGGCAGGCCATCAAGGTGAGCACAGAGAATCCAAGTAATGCTGCTGCATAAGGAGAGCAAGGAGCCTGAAGATCCAACCAGATGTCCCATTGAAGGCTGCAGCTGAAATTAGAGATGTAGGTATAAATGGTGGGGTGGAAGAAGGGAGCAAAGGCAAATACACAACCTCCCTTCCCCGTGGCAGCACCAGGAAATGACTGTGGCACAAGTGGAAGGAAAATCCACCAGCCTTTTGTCACTGCTTACATGCGATGGGTCAGGAAGGAGAAGGAACAGCATTTGCTGAGGCTGGTGTGGGAAATTCATGTTGGCTAATGAGGCAATTTTAGGCCACAGCGCTTTTGTTTTCTGTTATCCTTCATCACCTGATTTTTGAGCACAATTGCAGGGCAGATTTCCCCTCAGGCGGTCATAATACAGTACGAGCAGGCAGAAAGTTACAGATAATCAGGGACAGCATAGATCAGTTTCTACACTCCCTCCCCCCATCCCCCTCCCCCAGCCAGCAGAAACACCCTATCCATATCTACCCTGTCTAGCCCCTTAAAAATGTTTAAGTTTCAGTGAGATCACCTCTCATTCTTCTAAACTCTAGAGAATATTGACCAAGCGTCCTCAATCTCTCCTCAGAAGACAGTCCTGTCATCTGACAAATTAGCTTGGCAAACATCCACTGCACTCCCTCTATGGTAAGAGCAACCTTCCTTAAGGGAACCAAAACTGTACACAATATTCCAGGTGTGGTCTAACCAAGGTTCAATACAATTGAAACAATACATCTTACTCCTGTACTCAAATACACTTGCAATAAAGGCCAATTTACCATTTGCATTCCTAATTGATTGCTGCTCCTGCATGTTAGCTTTCAGTGACTTATGAACAAGGATACCCAGGCTCTTTGGACATCAACACTTCCCAATCTCTCACCATTTAAGAAATAATCTGCACCTCAGTTCCTCCTCCCAAAGTGGATAATCTCACACTTATCCATATTATATTCCATCTGCCATCTTCTTGCCCACTCACTAAGACTGTCCAAATCCCTTTGAAGCCTCTTTGCATCATCCTCACAACTCACATTCCCACTTAATTTTTGTGTTATCAGCAAACTTGGAAATATTGGGCTAAATTTTGCCATTGGCAAGCAGGAGGTGGGAACCCCCAACGTCATCCTGCCCCATTTACATTTTCAGGAAGGCGGGGATGCAGCAAAATCAGCTGCAGGCCCGCCGACCTGTCAATGGCCAGGATCATTGAAACAATTAAAGGATCTGCCCATCCAACCTTAAGTCTGGTGGGCAGGCCAGGAGCCCCTGTGGGAATTAGAATAAAAACATGAAACCTCATCCACCGGCAGGATGAGGTTTCACGTAGGGATTTAAGAAGTCTTATAAAGTTTTAGTGTAATTTATGAACATGTCACATGAGGGGGACATGTTAAGGATTTTCTTTTCTATTTTTAACGCTTTTAAAACTGTGAGTGATTTCCCTGAGGCAGCACTTAGCCTCAGGGAGATGTGCGCTCTTTCGTGTGCATGCGTGAAAGAGCGCACTCTTGCTTTTGGGGAATCCCCTCTGCCCGCACAGGTAGCGCATAGCGCTTCCCGCCGGACGTCACGCTGGGCAGTCCTTAATTGGCCCACCCACGTAAAATGGCGGCGGGACCCGCTTCTCCGGCAGGGATTGGCTCCCCGCCCACCGGAGATTGGGTCAGGCCCGTCCACCTAACAAACAGAAAATTCTGCCCATTAAATTTAGTCCCCATGTCCAAATCATTGATATAGATTTGGAGAAACTGGAGCCCAAGCGCTGATCATTGTTGTACCCCAATAGCAAGAGCCTGCCATCCTGAGAATGACCCATTTGTTTCTTCTCTGTTTTCTGTCTGTTAACCAGTCCTCAACCCATACTCCAGGTGCTCTAATTTTATTTACTAACCTCCTATGTGGCACCTTATCAAAATCCTCCTGAAAATCCAAATACACCAGATCCACTGGTCCCCCTCTACCTGTTCTGTTAATTAGATCTCCCAAAAACTCGAACAGCTTTGTCAAACATGATTTCCCTTTCATAAATCCATGTTGACTCTGCCCAAACAGATAATAATTTTCTAAGTGTCTAGTCATCACATCTTTTATAATTGATTCTAGTATTTTCCCTACTACTGCCATCAAGCTAACCGATCTGTAGTTCCCTGTTTTCTCTCTCCCTCCTTTCTTAAATAGTGGGGTGACATTTGCATCTTTCCAATATGCAGGAACCATTCCAGAATCTATAGAATTTTGAAAGATAACGACCATTGAATCCACTGTCTCTACAGCCAACTCTTTCAACGTCTGGAATGTCAATCATCAGGTCACAGAGATTTATCAACTGTCAATCCCATTACTTTCTCCAGCACTACTTTTATACTAAAGTGAATAAAATGTTATTCATGGGAAAGCTCCTTCTCATGGGTCTCATTAACAGTTATAAGAAGCTGAAGAAACAATACTGGTGCTGGTCAATAAAGAGCAGCACTGTTGAGGTCTGGATTTTATGGTTCCCCTGTCGGGTGTGTTTTTGGCAAGGGTGACATGGAAAGTAAGACAGGTTCCAAGCCTACCATCATCTCGCCCACCCCCTAGCTATCCCCCAATACACAGTAGGTGGTTGAGCGCTGAAATCGGCAGCCCGCCCACCATTTTTAAATAAATAAAGGGTCAATTGAGCTTATTAACAAGCCAATTGACCCAGATAATACACTGCCCGTGCCACAATATGGTTAGTATGGGCAGGGGGTTGGAAGTGGGCAGGCCAGTTTTTAAAGACAAATGTTCAAAAGGCAGGAAGGATTGGGGGTATGTCCTTTGGGGACTGCCCTGTGCTCATCTGTGTTACCCCACCACTTCGTTCCCTCCTGCCTGGCCCCTAAAACCAGTCCCCCCCCCAAAACACTGCAGCGCCCCCCCCCCCCCACCCCCCCCCCCCCCCCCCACCCCACCCCTTGAAACCTTCCCTAGGCTGTCTGATCCCTCCCTGCCCAAAAAGGTCTGACTTTCCTGGCTCTGGCATCCATCTTATCTTCTTTCCAGGGCCTGTTCCTGGCAGTGCCCACTACTGAGCTCTGTCACTGACAGAGCTGCCAGTCAATCAGATTGGCTTGCAGCTCTCAAAAGCAGGACTTCTTTCCAATGAGGGGTGCAAGTCCCACTCTCACCTAGTTTAGCCCACCAGCAGTGTATTATGTCTGTGGGGCAGGCTTCTTTTGAGTGTATCAGCTGCTGGTCGACTTTCTTTCTGAGGGGGAAAGCAGTCTGCTTCCCCTGTAGAATCCAGCTCTAAATTTGTGTTAATTAAGTTGGCAATGTGAGTAATTCTCATGTAGGTTCATTTTGATTGCTTCTACATCTAATCAGTAATTGTGCACCCACACTTACTGAAAACATATAAATCAAGTAATGCTACATTACAGAGAGTGCATTTCCAATACAAGAAAAAAAGAGTCTTGTAGTTCTACTCCCATAGAACCAAGATTTCAACAGCAGCTGATGCAATGAAACTTTGACAAACTTCAATTAGGGCTTCAAAATAAGCTATTATAGTTTACAGTACAAAAACAGTCATTTGGCCCAACACTGTGCTGGTGTTTATGCTGCACCCTAGTCTCTTGCTGCTCTACTTACTTCATTTCAAACTACCTATCGACATTACCTTCTCTTTCTTTCTGCCTTACGTATTTATTTAGCCTTCCATTAAATACATCTTTGCTATTCACCTCAACCACTCCATGTGCTACTGCATTTCACACCCTCACCACTCTGAATAAAGATGTTTCTCCTTATTTCCTTATTGGACTTATTTGTCATTATCATATAGTTAAGGCCCCTATTTTTAGTCTCAGAAGTAGAAACATCTCTTCGCCAGCTCTATTGAATCTCTTCAAAATTTTCAGATCATTTTGAAGATCAAAGATGATCAAGGGAATGATCTTAATTTTTCCACAAAGCTAAATATGAGGAACACTGGAATGCTCAATGGGATTTGTAAACTGGCAAGCTCTGTGGAATTAACTTGCAATCTCTGTTTAGTCTGTGCATGTGTTTACACTAAGCATGGTATTTTATAGTAATTCCCATAATATATTTTTATCCAAACACCTGATGGATGAAATGAGGGGAGATGAGAATGTTCTGAAAAAGCTTTCTGTGAAGTGAATCAGTTTAGTACTTTTAAGGGAAACTCTGTGTCGCAATGTGCAGTTTTATTTTCATAAATGTTTAGACAGATGGCATCTCTGTTCTGCTTTCTGGAGTGTGGTGGTTGGTTCACCAATCCCAGATCATTTACACAGCCACTAAAAACAACTACTCAGGCAAAGATCAGAAATACCATTCTGCAAATGCCAACATGCTCAGCAAATGCGATCAAAGGACAAGACAATTATTTATTCTATTTTTACAGTGTCTGAAGGAGTACATCTTGAACTATGGGGTGCAGTCTCCTCAGTAAAATAAGAATAATTGAAGCATTTAATGCTGAAATTGTTACTTCTGATTAAAGATAGTATACAAACTGGAGCAAATATTCTCCAAGACAACACTCATTAAAATATAACATTGTACCACTCTTGTTTCCTGCTGTGTTTTAATCCCACACATGGGCCATAATTTTTCTGTCGGCGAGTTGGGGGCAGGTCCCGCTCGCCAACACGAAAATGACACGGGATGAAGTCAGGGGGAATCCCCAGTGTCATCCTGCCCCATTTAAATATTCAGGAAGGCAGGCAGACAGCACAATCAGCTGTCTGCCTGCCGACCTGTCAATGGCCAATTGAGGCCATTGACAGGATAATTAAGGTAATTAAAGGACCTGCCCATCCAACCTTAAGGCTGATGGGCAGGCCAGGAGACCCAGCGGGCTTCTGAAAAAACAGGAAACATCATCCACTGGCAGGATGAGGTTTCATGTCTGTTTTTTAAAAGTTTAATAAAATTTCAGTCACATTGATTTACATGCCCCATCTCATGTGACATTGTCAGTAGGTGGCTGAGCACTGAAATCGGCAGCCCGCCCATCATTTTTAAATAAATAAAGGGACAATTGAGCTTGTTAACAAGCCAATTGACCCAGATAATACACTGCCCGTGCCACAATATGGTTAGTGTGGGCAGGGGATTGGAAGTGAGCAGGCCGGTTTTTAAAGACAAATGTTCAAAAGGCAGGAAGGATTGGGGGTATGTCCTTTGGGGACTGCCCCGTGCGCATCTGTGTTACCCCACCACTTTGTTCCCTCCTGCCTGGCCCCTAAAACCAGTCCCCCCAACCAACCCCTCCTTGAACTTAGCACTTAGTCTCAGGGAGCAGTGCGCTCTTTCGCGCGCATATGCGAATGAGCACCCTTTGACAGTTGGGGAATCCCTCCCCCCCTGCACAGGAAGCGCATAGCGCTTCCTGTTGGCCAGCCCGCCCACTCAAAATGGCGGTGGGGCCCATTTCGGCGGTGGCGATCGGCTGCCCGCCCGCCGCCGAGCCAATGGGGCCTGCCCGCCCATCAAGCGCAAAATTCTGCCCATGAAATAGATTAGTCAAAAACAGAGAAACGTATTGTGCTAACTCTGCCAACTGAAAGTTGGTGTCAGTAGAGGACAGCTTATTCAACTCCTGACCTTTACCTGCACAAGGAGAGAAGAGACTTTCAAATATTTCATTTTTTCTTATTCATTCATGGGATGTCATCATCACTGGCAAGGCCAGCATTTATTGGCCATCCCTAATTGCCCTTGAGAAGGTGGTGGTAAACCACATTCTTGACTCATTGTATTCAAGAAAATACACCCACAGTGCCTTTAGGTAGGGGTTTCCAAGGATTTGACCAAGTGATTATATATGAATGTCGATATGGTTACAAATCAGGATGGTGTGACACTCGGAAGGGAACATCCAAGTGGTGGTGTTCCCATTTACCTCCTGTCCTTGTTCTTCTAGGGGTTAAAGGCTGCGGGGTTGGGAGGTGCTATTGAAGAAACCTTGGTGAGTTGCTGTAGTGCATCTTGTAGATTGTACACACTGCAGACATGGTGTACCAGTGGTGGAGGGAGTGGATGTTTAACATGTTGAGTGGGGTGCTGATCAAGCGGGCTGCCTTTTCCTGAATGGTGATGAGCTTCTTCAGTGTTGTTGGAGGTGTATTCATCAGGCAAATGGAGAACATTCCATCATACTCCTTACTTCTGTATTGTAGATTGTGGCAAGGCTTTGGGCAGTCAGGATATGAGTCATTCAGTGCAGAATATCTAACCTCTGACCTGCTCTTATAGCCACAGTATTTATATGGTTGGTCCAATTAAGTTTCTGATCAATGGCGCCCCTGGGATGTTCATGGTGGGGATTCAGCAATGGTAATGCTGTTGAAACTCAAGGGAGGTGGTTAGATTCATTTTTGTTGGAGATGGTCATTATCTGGCTCTTGCGTGACATGAATGTTACTTACCACTTATCAGCCTAAACCCGAATGTTGTTGAGGTTTTGCCGCATGCTAGCATAGAGTGTTTCAGTATTTATGAGTTGACATCAACCCTAAATGGTCTAGCTCTGATTTTAAGGTTATGCTCTGGACTTCCTCAGTAGAGGAAATAATTTATCTCCATTTACCCTATTATCTTAAACACCTCAGACACCTCAATTGGGTCAGCACTTAATCTTCTATACTCAAGGGGCTACAAGCCTGTTCCACGTTAGTGGGATAGTGGTTATGTTACTGGGTTAGTAATCCAAAGGCATATACTAATGGTCTGGTGAGTTTAAATCTCACCATAGCAGCTGAGGAATTTAAATTCTGTTAATCAAATAAATCTGGGATAAAAAGCCAACAATATGTAACTACTGGATTGTTATTAAAACCTACCTGGTTCACAAATGTCCTTTCAGAAAGGAAAGTTGCCATTCTTATCGTGTCTGGTCTATATGTGGTTCCAGGCCCACACCAATGTGGTTGGCTCTTAATCGCCTTTTGAAATGGTCTATTATGCCACTCAGTTGTCAGAAGGGTGGACGGTTTTTTTTTATTTATAGGACATCATGTCCAGAACTGAACACAATATCCTAAATGGGATCTAACCAGAGCTTTATATAACCGTAACACAACTTCCACCCCTTTGTATTCCAGCAACCCTGAGATAAAGGCCAACATTTCATTAGCCTGTTTCATTGTTTTTTACACCTGTCCACTCGCCTTTAGTGATTTCTATTTTTGGAGCACTAAACTCTGTCCTCCCACAATTCATGGCTCCCATCTACACTATTTACTGTGCCACCTAATTTGGTGGTAACAGCAAACTTGGTTACATGGCTTACTTTTCCTTCATCTAAGTCATTTAGAAACACAATGCAAAGCTGAGGATGCAGTCTAGATCTCTGGAAGACACCATTAATCACATACTGCCAATCTGAGTATGTACACATTGACCCCGAATCTTCTGAGCAGTGGCAATGAGTGAATTGCTGTTGCACTTCAAAATTCCCCCAACTCAATGCTGGCTGCATTTTAGGGGTCAGTTGTGATGTTATCCAGGAGTTAGACTATGTTTTAATCTGTCCAACCTTTCCTGGGTAACTATTCAGGCAAGTACCATGGAACTGTCCAAAGTCTCTGACTCTAGCTCAGAGTTGGAGACATTTGCGCAGTGTCCTAGAGAGGAGGGGGTATTGCTTATTGGAAGTTTAAACTTCCTGGGCAATTCCCATTAAGGTGCACATGTCAGGACTTCCACAGGCTCCAGTACACGTCTTCAGTCACATGTCCAATCTCCGACAATCCAGAGGGAGTAAGAGTTAGCCCTTGATCTGTACTCCTACCTCTCCTAACTCATAACTAATTGTTTATCCATGATGATATATAATCTCCCATTCCATGAGGTAATATTTTGGTTAACAGCTTCCTATGTGGAACCTTATCAAATATTTCCCAGAAATCCATATAAATAACACCAATAGACACTCCAGACAGTATTTACCTCCTCAAAAGATTCAAGTAGGCTTGTTGGACATGGCCATAGGCTTTACCCTTTACAAATTCATACTGCCTACCTCTGATCAGTTCATATTTGTCCATATGCTCAGTCACTCTGGACAGAATTTAATATGCCCCCCAGAGGCAGGTTGGAAGGCAGGGGGTGCATAGAATCAGGAGGGAAGGCAGCAAGGGTAGGGGTGTCTCACCTTCCTGATGCCAGGCAATTCACTCAGCCCGTCACTTTCCTACCCAGAGGTCAATTGAGTCTCTTAAGTGCTCGAGTAAGAATCACTTAAGGGGCTCTTCCTACTGTCACTGGCATTTCACTAGCAGCAGGGATGGCCCTCCACCACACGGAGAGACCACCAATTGAACACTGACAGCCTCTTTGCTGGCTCGGGGGTGAGGCTCTCCTGGTCGGGAACCCTGTGAGCTCATGGAGGGCCACCCCACTGAAATATCCTTGATATCATCATCATCATCTCACCCCACCCCAGCTTTTGTCCTGCAACCCTAACCCCACTTACCTTGGCTCCAGGTTGACATACATGCAGTCCCAGCAGTGACCAGTGTTCCGGCTGTGTTGCTGGGATTGAAGACCTGCCAGCCCTATGATTGGTCTGCAGTTCTTGGAGGTGGAAAATCAGTTCTTAAAAGTAAGGAAACCCTGATAGTATAGGCAATTAATTGCCTGTAGGGCACAGCTAGTAGGTTGATGTTCCTGCAAACAGCTGAGGTGGGGTTGCCCCCCTCCCTCACTCTCTGGCCCACTATAAGGGCCACTGCTGGCCTAAAAAAAAATCATCCCTCTGTCTCCAAAAATAGATTTTAAAAATCTCTATCAACAGATACTGGACTAATAAGCCTATAATTTCTTGATTTATCTCTCTTACCGTGGTTAAATAATGACAATGGCAATTTTCAAACTTAAAGGGCATGATTACAGCATCTATAATTTACCTATCTACTTCTTTTAATACCCTGGGATGGAAACCATCAGGTTCAAGAGATTTGCCTATCTTTAATCCTGTTATTTTCTCCATTTGCAGTTTTTAACATATTAAATCTACTAAGTCCACTTGATTTATTTTTAATTTTCTCAGTATCTCTGGTACTTTTTCCTCATTCTCGCCAATGAAGACCAAGACAAGGTACATATTTAGCAAGTCTGTCATTTCCTCATTTTCAATTACAGCATCACCTGTCTCTAAGAGGCCCATATGACTCTCTCTTAATATATTTGTAAAAACCTTTGCTATTCCTCAAGTTTTTTCTTGTATTCCTTGCAGCTCTTAGCACTGCTTAGTATCTCTTTGCTCTTCCTTATGTCTCTCCCAATCTGCAGGAGCTCTACTGTTCTTTGCCTTTGTATTATCTCCATGAGAATATATATTCTTTCTTTGCCTGTGTTTTGTTCTGTAGAAATAAGGCCATGCTTTAAAAACAGGCTTGTATGAGTTTATGAGTAGAGATGCAGGCGTTGTAGCCACTGAGGAATTTATGTGTGTTCATGGGAGGTGACTGCTGTTCACATGAACGCGGCTATGACTGGACAAGAGCCGCATGATTGTGTAGTGAAATGTACATGTAGAGTTTTAATTGGTAGCCTCAGCTGAGCCAGCAAGGGGGTTGCCAACATGACAGAGACCCTCCCAGGGCTTTTGCTATAGTTAGAAAAAAGAACATAGAAAGAAAGACTCAGGGCCAAGAAATAAGACAAACCAAGCTGGAAAATATGAAAGAAAGTCAAAACTAATGAGAAAAGATGTGCATTCTGCCAAATAGTTGAAGTAGGGTAATTGGAATAATTCAGTATTAAAACTGATATTAATATGAGCAGTAACAGCTTTAAATGTAGTCAAATGTAGTTATGAGCATTAATAGCCTTAAGTATAATGGTGAGTGTGCATTCTAAGCATGGTGAGAAATATAGCCAGCACATCGGTATAATGAGTATGGTACTGTGGGAACCCAACTAGCAATCACAAGTCATGAAACTTAATGAGCTTCACAGGATAGGTAGACAAATGTTAGAACGATATGATGTACAGATTGTGAGGCACTTCCTAGCCTCCCAGTGAGATAATGAGACATCTACAGCCTGAATAATTCTGCTTTTTAAAAAAATTCTTTCATGGGATGTGGGCTTCGCTGGCTGGGCCAGCATTTATTGCCCATCCCTAGTTGCCCTTGAGAAGGTGGTGGTGAGTTGCCTTCTTGAACTGCTGCAGTTCATGTGGTGTAGGTACACCCACAGTGCTGTTATGAAGGGAGTTCCAGGATTTTGACCCAACGACAGTGAAGGAACGGCGATATATTTCCAAGTCAGGGTGGTGAGTGACTTGGAAGGGAACTTCCAGGTGATAGTGTCTCTATCTATCTGCTGCCCTTGTCCATCTAGATGGTAGTGGTCGTGGGTTTGGAAGGTGCTGTCTATGGAGCCTCGGTGAATTCCTGCAGTGCATCTTGTAGATGGTACACACTGCTGCTACTGTGCATCGTTGGTGGAGGGAGTGAATGTTTGTGGATGTGGTACCAGTCAAGCGTGCTGCTTTGCTTTGGATGGTGTCAAGCTTCTTGAGTGTTGTGGGAGCTGCACTCATCCAGGCAAACGGGGAGTATTCCATCACACTCCTGACTTGTGCCTTGTAAATTGTGGACAGGCTTTGGGGAGTCAGGAGGTGGGTTACTTGTTGCAGGATTCTCAGCCTCTGACCTGCTCATGTAGCCACAGTATTTATATGGTTATTCCAGTTCAGTTTCTGGAGATTGGTAGCCCTAAGGATGTTGATAGTGGAGGATTCAGTGATGGTAATGCCTTTGAACATCAAGGGGCAATGGTTGGATTCTCTCTTGTTGGAGATGGGGGTCATTGCCTGACACTTATGTGGTGCAAATGTTACTTGCCACTTGGCAGCCCAAGCCTGAGTATTGCAGCATTTGGACATGGACTGCTTCAGTATCTGTGGAGTCGCGAATGGTGCTGAACATTATGCAATCATCAGCAAACATCCCCACTTCTGACCTTATGATGAAAGGAAGGTCATTGATGAAGCAGCTGAAGATGGTTGGGCTGAGGACACTACCTGAGGAACTCCTGCAGTGATGTCCTGAAGCCGAGATGTCTGACATCCAACAACAACCATCTTCCTTTGTATTAGATATTACTCCAATCAGTGGAGAGTTTTCCCCCTGATTCCCATTGACTCCAGTTTTGCTATGACTCCTTGATGCCTCACTCTGTCAAATATGGCTTTGGTGTCAAGGGCAGTCACTCTCACCTCACCTCTGGAGTTCAACTCTTTTGTCCAAGTTTGAACCAAGGCTGTAATGAGGTCAGGAGCTGAGTGGCCCTGGCAGAACCCAAACTGAGTGTCAGCGAGCAGCCTATTGCTAAGCAAGTGCTACTTGATAGCACTGTTGATGACCCCTCCATTAATTTACTGATGATTGAGAGTAGACTGATGGGGCGGTAATTGACCGGCTTGGATTTGAGCTGCTTTTGGTGTACAGGACATGCCTGGGCAATTTTTCACATAGTCAGGTAGATGCCAGTGTTGTAGCTGTACTGGAACGGCTTAGCTAGGGTCGTGGCAAGTTCTGGAACACAAGTCTTCAGTAATGTTGCCGGAATATTATCAGGGCCCATTGTCCTTGCACTATCCAGTGCTTTTAGCTGTTTCTTGATATGACATGGAGTGAATCGAATTGGTTGAATATGGGCATCTATGATGCTGGAAACTCCAGAGGAGGCCGAGATGGATCACCCACTCAGCACTCCTGGCTGAAAATTGTACCAAGTGTTTTGCACTGATGTGCTGGGCTCCTCCATCGTTGAGGATGGAGATAGTTGTGGAGCATCTTCCTCCAATGAGTTTTTAAATTGTCCACCACCATACACAATGGATGTGGCAGGACTGCAGTGCTTAGACCTGATCCGTTGGTTGTGGGATCACTTAGCTCTGTCTATCACTTGCTGCTTATGGTGTTTGTTATGCAAGAAATCCTGTGTGATAGCTTCACCAGGTTGACACCTCATTTTTAGATATGTCTGGCTTGCTCTCCTGCACTCTTCAGTGAACAAGGGTTGATTCCCTGGCTTGATGGTAATGGTAGAGTGAGGGATATGCTGGGTCATGAGGTTACAGATTGTGTTCAATTCCAATCTGCTGCTGCTGATGGCTCACAGCACCTCATGGATGCCCAGTCTTGAGCTGCTAGATCTGTTCGAAATCTATCCCATTTAGCATGCTAGTAGTGACACACAACGCGATGGAGAGTATCCTCAATGTGAAGGCAGGACTTCGTCTACACAATGACTGCAGTAGTCACTCCTACCGACACTGTCATGGACAGATGCATCTGCGGCAGGCAGGTTGGTGAGGATGAGGTCAAGTATGTTTTTCCCTCTTGTTGGTTTCCTCAATGCCTGCTGCAGACCCAGTTTGGAGGCTATGTCATTTAGGACTTGGCGAGCTTGGTCAGTTGTGGTGCTACCGAGCCACTCGATTATGTGTATAACTGGAGACTGTGTTATACAGTATAGTGAAATGTGATAACTAAAAGATATAAATATGCTCTGCAGCCTTGGTATCAAAAAGACACATTGTATAACCAGGCTATATCCACCCAGCATATGCTGGAATAAAACCTTTGCTTACTAAAAAGCTCACAAGCTCAAGTGGTCTCATCTTTATACCATAACACAGATATGACATGGGAAGCATATAGCTTGTGCTGCTTTGTAACTCAGTGCCTGAACTTTACCTTTAGTGTATAAGTTTGTCCTACCTTTCTCTTAATAAAGCTGCTCCATAAATGAACTTCACCATTGCGTCAGATTCTATTGTAAGTAAAGGGATTAAATCCCTATAGCCCTTTCTTTGACTTCTATTCTATCATATCTCTTGTTACCAAGATTGTTTCATTATACAAGTGAGCTTTTGCCCTTTAGGGTTATGTGCAGGTCTTATACTATATCACAGGGGGAAGCAATGGCGCTGTGGTTTTGTCGCTGGCTGGACTAGTAATCCAGAGACTCAGGGTAACACTCTGGGGACCTGGGTTTGGATCCTGCTATGGCAGATGGTGGAGTTTAAATTCAATAAAAATCTGGAATTAAAAGTGTGATGATGACCATGAAACCATTGCTGATTGTTGTAAAAGCCTATCTGATTCACTAATGTCCTTTGGGGAAAGAAATCTGCTGCCCTTACCTGGCCTGGCCTACATGTGACTCCAGACCCACAACATTGTGGTTTACTCTGACATGCTGTCTGAACAGGATGGGTGAGAAATGCTGGCCTGGCCTGCGATACCCCCATATCCCATGAACGAATAAAAAAAAGGGGTCGGCAACCTATGACATGCATGTCAAAGGTGGCACGTGAGGTGATTTTGAGTGGCACTCGCACTGCTAGTCCAATTAATGGCACAAAAAGTTCTAAATAAAACACATTTTGTTACTCGCCCTGGGAAGGTAGTTACATTGATAAAATATGTATAGAATTTAAATAGTAAATGCTTGTGTTTTATTCATTACTGCAATATTTTAAAGTCCCGATTTCCGGCTTACACCAGTATCAAGTAATGCAGATCAGCGTTTGACGTTTTGATTTGTCATGATTTTTGTTGTGAGTTTTTTCACTGTAAATTGTGGGGTACATTTGACAAAATATCAGTCCCTAAGAAAGCAAAGTTAGATGTCATTCAGTTCGGCCTTCTTGATGAAATTCGATTTATTCACGAGAAGGACTGCGCTGTCTGTGCTTTCTGTTATGAAAGTATTTGTTGCACATCAAATGCCCAATGACATTTTCAAATGAAACATGAGGAAACAGGCAGTAGCAGAATATGAGAAACAAAGCAACATTTTAAAATCCTTAAATGTAAGTAAAAATCAAGCCACAGAAGGAAGTTACAAAATTGCACAGTGCATTGCAAAAAACAGAAAGCCATTTGCAGATGGGCAATTTATAAAAGGGGCTTTTCTCAGCAGTTCGAAGGTTGTGTTCAATGATCTGCCAAATAAAGGGTGCAATCATATCTAGAATAAAAGAAATGCCTATCTTTACCAGAATCATTGAGATGCGTAAGTGAAATGGCAGGAAGCATTAACGAAAAGCAGACAACTGCATTAAAAGACACAATGATGGTTAGTGTTGCACTCGATGAGAGCATGGGTATAAATGATGATCCATGTTTGGCAGTCATTGCAAGATATTGTGCTCCTGAATAAATCCAAGAGGAGATTTGCTGCCTAAAACCCCTGCATTGGACAACAAAGGGGAAAGACATTGCAAAAACTTTGTGAACCCTTTTGAAGAACAAGGAGTTTATATCAGAAAAATAATTTCTATAACAACAGATAGTGCTTCTGCCGTGGTCACAAAACAGAAGGGATTCGTAAAATTACTTGAAGATCAAATTGGCCACTCAACAGTCAAATTTCACTGTATCATCCATCAAGAAAGCCTGTGTGCTAAAAATTCTAAATCAGAGCTTAATAATGTGATGAATCCAATGGTGTGAATTACGAATTTCCTTGCTGTATGATCTGCTTTGACTCACAGGCAGTTAGAAGAGATGGACAGTGCTTATAATGACACTGCTTCACAGCAACATTCGGTGGCTAAGTTGTGGCAAGGTTTTGGTACGCTTTGTAAACTGTTTTGATGAGACCTTATAAACGTTAAATTGTATTACTGGCACATAAAACCTTAAATTAGAGTGAATAAATGAAGACTTAGCATGCCACTTCTGGAAGATTGTCGACCCCTGTTCTATCAAATGCTTCTTTGAACTTCTCCAACTGTTCATCTGTGGTTATATCCATCAACAGTTCTGTCCAGTCTACTGTGGTCAATTTCTGCCTCATCCCTTCAAAGTTCACATTACCTAAATATAAAGCTTTAGTTTGTGATACACTCTTTTCCCTCACAGACCTGCTATTTTATGGAGTCATGTTATAGTCACTGTTACCTAGGTATTCCCTATTAATTGTTGACTAAGTTAGAATAGAAGTGCTTAACTTAGTCCTGCCTTAGACAGACACAGTGGGAGGTTTTAGGTATGTACCTGTGTGTGAATTTGGCAAGACCTTCAAGCAACTTTTTGGTTTTTTTTGAGATAAGGTCTGAAGTAATATGATGTGACAATATTAGAAACAGTGGCATATGCACTAGTTATTTAAAGTACTTGAACCATCTGACATAAATTTTTGAAAGAGCCAATTTCATACATGCCAATCTGAAAAATTGGCAAAAGCAGTCCAACAGCTTCAAAAACTCTGATACAAGGTCCAAAATCTGGCATTTGAAGTATTTCACAATTGATCATTTTAATTAAAATCTGATTGCCCTGTGGCTCAGCACCTGCTAACAAAGTTATTGTTGAGCAACAACACACCAACAATTTCCAAACATAAACACAAATCTCTGCAGTAACTGAATTCTATCAAGGCAGGCTCTGACATTTGCTACCTGACCTTCAGCTCCAATGTCAGGTGATCCCCATCTCGAGTATAAAGTACTGTATAGTATCTAACACTGGAGTCCACTACCACAGTTAACATTTCCCTTTTATTAAAAAAAAACAACTCATGTACACAAAGTCTCTCATTTATTCTTCATCACTCTATATTCATCAGTCTGCTTTGACTTTTACTCATCTCTGTATTTCTGTGGGTTTTTTTTTCACAATGCTTCCACTGAATGTTCTGAATGGTGACAGTGGTGATTTTGAAGGACAAGGGCCTTCTCCAGCTCTGTGTCACTAGCACACCTTGGATAGCGTTCAGGACTCTTAGGCTTTGTCTGGTTATCTGTTGCTTCACCGGTGTATTCTGGATTTTGACGTTCAGCTGCACTTTCTGGTTCAGAAATACTCCATTAGAAGGCATTGGATCATCTCTAGCACAGCTCCTGATGGGGACAAGACTGGAATCTAATCTTCCAATTGTGCCCCAACTGCTATGTCCACAGCCAGTGAGTTACACCACACAGGACCTTCTCAAACTGAGACAGCAGAAGCAGAAATTTTTTTCTGTAAGAATTTCCAGTTTCTCCTGTACTGTTGTACATTTGGAGCCTGCATTATGTAAGACCTTGGTTCTCCTGTGAGTCCTGCGACACCAGCAGGATTCCAGATCGCTTTATGATGAATCCTCGCTGTCTCTCCCATGCTCAGGTCAGGCAGAGGTCAGACGCCTTGATCAAAATACTGTTTCTGCTTCTGCTGTCTCAGTTTGAGAAGGTCCTGCGTGGTGTAACTCACTGGCTGTGGAAATAACAGTTGGGGCACAATTGGAAGATTAGATTCCAGTCTTGTCCCCATCAGGAGCTGTGCTAGAGATGATCCAATGCCTTCTAATAGAGTATTTCTGAAATCCAGCAGAGCCAGGTAGGGGTGTCTTCCGTCAGCCTTTGCCTTCTTCAACAGGCGTTTTAAGGTTTGCACAGTACATTTCACCATTCTATTGGATTGCGGATATTTGGGACTTGACGTAATGTGGCAAAACTCCAGTCCTGTACAAATTTGTGAAACTTAGTGCCCGAGAATTGTGGGCTCTTATCTGAGATGAGCACTTCAGGTATGTCGTGACGAGCAAAAATTGACTTTAAATGATTTGTCACAGTGATGCTCTTGCTATCATTCCTCAGCAGCACAGATTCAAAAATACTTTGAGTAATAATCTACTGCTGGTAGGTACTCACTGCTGTCAAATGTGAACAAGACAAGTCCAATTTTCTGCCAGGGCCTCTCTAGAACACTGTGTGGTTGAAGTGGTTATTTTTGTTGTGATTCATTGTACCTTTGGCACACTGCACACGCATTCACCTTTTCACCAATTTGTGGTCCCATCCCAGGCCAATACCTTACATCTCGAGCTCTTCTCCTGTATGTTTCTATGCCAAGCACTGCAGCTCTTCTATCCTCAGTGCTGCAGGAATTATGATCTTTTCTCTCTTGAAAAGTATTCCTTCTGCTCATGAAGTTCCTCACAGAAGTTCCAGTACTCTTGTACAGCATTGTGTGGGCCAACCAGTTTGAACAATCTGCTGCAGTTTTCTTAGGGTGGCGTTGTTCTTCGTCGCTTCCCTGATCTCATCCAGTTTGGTTACAGCCACAGGTAAGTTCTTTGTCAGCATGTAAATCGGTGCTTCCGTTTCTTTATCCTTTTCCTCCATGATCGGTAGGTATGCATGTGACAGACTGTCTGCCATGTACATTTCCTTGCCCGGTTTGTACCAGACCTTGTACTCTGCAGATGCAGTAGTAATCTTTGGATACTTGGTGGTGCACAGCTCAGAGGCTTTTTAAGTGCAGCTTCCAAAGGCTTACAATCAGACTCTAACTCTACGTCTTTGGCACCAACAAACTGATGGAAGCGTTCTAGGCCAAAAATAATTGCTAGCATTTCTTTCTCTATTTGGGCATACCCCTGCTTCAGTCATTGCCTTCGACGCTTATGCCACTGGTGCCTCATTTTGCAGGAGGACAGCTCCCAGGCCAGTCTTTGAAGTGTCCATTGAGATCTTGACCAGCTGACTGACATCGTCAGTCTTACTTTAACACTGATGCCTGAGTCAGTGTTCTCTTCAGACTGGTCAAAGCTTCCTGGTGGCTTTGTTCCCAGTGCCATTCCACATCATTTTGTAGAAGTTGTCTGAGAGATACTGTCAGGTCTGACATTTTCAGAATGAATTTCCCAACATAGGTCACCATTCCCAAAAACCTCTCCAAGTCTTTCTTACATTCTGGGGTGGCATACTCATTACAGCTTCAATTTTACTCAGGTCCGGCTTCAGTCCCTCACTTGTTAGCACATGTCCCAAATATTTGATTTCATAAGACCTATGTTGCACCTTTCCTTCTCCAACTTGAGGTTCCTTTCTTTAGCTCTGGCCAGCACCTGCCTCCGCCTGTAGTCGTGTTCTTCTCGTGAGGCTCCCCACACCAGCACATCGTTGTTATAGGTTTCCACACCCTCTAACCCTTCAACAGCTTCTTCACTGTTCTGTGGAACACCTCTGGAGCTGAATTAATACCAAATGTAAGCGTAAAAACCTATATCACCTGTACAGTATGTTGAAGGTACAGACATAGGAGCTGCATTCATCCAGCTTGAGCTGCCAGAAGCCTGAACTCACATCCAAGACCGAATAGTACTTAGCATCAGCTAGTTTACACGTGATCTCTTCTACTATGAGCAGCTGGTAATGCTCTGTTTGTGGTGCCTAGTTTAGGTTTCTGGGACCCAGACAGACTCGCAGATTCCCATCTGATTTTTCTACAGTTACAATTGGATTAACCCACTTTGTCTTTCCTTCCATTTTCTTGATGATGTGAAGTTTCTCCATTCTATCCGATTCTGTTTTCAGTCTGTCTCTCAGCATTACTGGTATTTTCCTGGGCGGGTGTATTTGGGTGTCACAGTTTTGTCAATCTTGACGGTGTGGTCCCCTTTTAGGCAACCAATCTCCTGGAACGCATCTTTATATTCACTCAGGATATCAGAGGTGGCAGTCATTATTCTGTTGATTAGCTTTAGATTTTCATAAGCTTTGATTTTAAGAATGCGTGTTGCGTCAGTTTTCACCACAATGAATAGAAGTGCTTGAGACTGTTTTTTGTAATTCACTTTAAGTATGCACTTGCCTCCTGCTGCAATTATTTCACCTGTATAGGTGGACAGCTTCACTTTTGTTTTAGTTAGCTGTTTTTCTTTGCTTATCTTATGATACAGGTTTATGGGAATGACATTTGCTTGTGCACCTGTGTCAAGCTTGAAATTCATCATCATGTTGTCAATTTTAAAATCAACCTTCCATTCATCCTCTTTGGAATTTGTTGTTACTGCACCAACGAAAAGTTCCGCTTCAGTGGCTGTCTCAATCGTGTACACTTTCTTCAATTTACACATCTTAGCAAAGTGATTTAGTTTATTACAGTTCTTACACAGCTTACCGTAGGCTGGACAACTATGTGATAAATGCTCTGTTCCTCATCAGCTGCATTTAAATGCTTTAATAGCAATTTTGTTCTTTTTACGTTCAAACTGTCCATTTGTTCTTTCCCAGGGCTGTTTAACTGCATCTAACTGATTGACCCTGTGCAGCTTATCATCTTTTGTCATCGGTTTAATCTGGCATTTTGTTGTCTTTGTAGATAGCTATTGCTTTCTCCAGCGTGAGATAAACTTCATTCAAAAGTCGTTCTCTCAGTGTGTCATTTGCGATTCCGTGAATTATTCTATCTCAGATGAGTGATTCCTCAAGCTCTCCAAATTCACACGATTTAGCTCATTTTCTCAGCTTTGTTACTTACTGACTAATGTTGTCACAGCCTTGCATGCACTTAAAAAATCAGTATCTTTCATACATGATGTTTTTCTTAGGGCTGCAGCAGGCTTCAAATTTTTCTATTATTTCTTTCAAGTCATTTCATTTCTCATCGTTTTCAAATGTGAAAGTATTATAGACTTCTAGAGCCGCTTCCCCTGCTACATGAATAAAGATGGAAAATTGTACCTGAGGGTCTTTTTTTTCACTGCCTGTCGCTGTAAGATACAGCTCGAATCACTGCCAGAACCTCTTCCAGTTTTCAGTGACATTTCCCTCCAAACTGAGCTCTGTCAGTGGTTTCAAAACATCCATTGTTTCATTGAGTTTACTTCTGACACCATGGGAAGAATTTTCCGGTCGGTGAGCGTGGGTGGGGCCTGCTCGCCAACATGTAAAATGAAGCGCGGTGATGTTGGGCAGACGTCCCAACATCACCGCGCATCATTTAGATTGTCAGTTCAGCGGGCGCGCAGCCAACTCGGCTGCCGAACTGTCAAAGGCCTTTAAGGCTATTAAGAAAGTAATTAAAGTTGTTAAGAATGCTGCCTGTCCAACCTTAAGGTTGACAGGCAGGCGAAGAGCCCAGGCGGCCTTTGCATTTTTCATGAAAACTCATCCACGGGCAGGATGAGGTTTCATGAAGGATTTATTAATTAAATAAAAAAATTTAAAAAAATTATTGGACATGTTCCAGCTCATGTGGCAGCTTCACATGGGAGGACATGTCCTTAATTTTTTTTTTACCTTTCTTCAATGTTTCATAATGAAACTAATATCCCTGAGGCAGCTCTGTGCTTCAGGGAGATTTCTGCACTCCTTCATGCGTATGAGTGAAAGAGTGCAGGCCCCAAATCAGGGATTCCTCCCTAATTGGCCCGCCCACGTAAAATGGAGGCGCGTCCCCGATCGGGGGCACCGATCAGGTTCGCACCCGCTTCCGCACGCCCCCCACACAACCCCCTCAAAGGGGGAAAATTCTGTCCCATGTCTTGCTCTTTGTTTCACTGATGCACGCAGGCTGTCAACATTGTAGCTGAGCTAACTTCATTGATAACAAATTTTCCTAATGTAAACACGTATTTCTGTAGTAACTGAATTCTGTCAAGACAGGCTCCAACATTTGTTATCAACTTCCAAGTCAGGTGACCCCATCTGTAGTGCAGAGTACCGTATAGTATCTAATACTGGAGTCCACTACTGCAATTAACTATTATCATGACACTGCCCAACCCAAGCTGTTGCCAGGTGAGCGGTGCCAAAATTGGCAGCCCTTCCACTATATATTTAAACAAATATTGAAAGATCAGTGGGGGAATGGGGCTGATGCCTTCCTTCTGTGCTGGACTATTCTAGTCAGTTTTGAGCTTGAAGAATAGAATAGAATTGCCTCCGACATGTTTGTTCGAGGGCTAAACCTCCTTTCCCAAACATACAAATTAAGATATTTTCCAGGCTAACTAAGTGTTGTCTGGGAGAATGACCTGGGACTGGTGATCCAGCCCACTCCAGGTAATTAACAGTTGATCAGGATGTCCAGAGATGCCATCTGTTTGAACAAAAATGCACTAAAGTTTTGTGGTAGAAAAATAAAATTAAGCACTGCGCAAAATGTTACCATTTAAAAAAACTACAGGGGAGATTCTGTTCCTGACATTTTTATGGAACATTTTTCACCTGCCCTCTCCTCGCAGATCAGATCTCTGGAATAAAAATATATTGTGGGAATACCTTACCTGAATGTGCTCATAATCTATTTAACTCTACATCCAAACTGAGACTGCGTTCAGTTTAGTTCAGTGATCATACCATCTGCTCACTAGTGGCACTGTTGTTGTTTGAATGAAATCCCATGATGGAAACAGAGATTAGGATGATGGAATAATTACAGAGCTATGGGCTGGATTTTATAGGAGGTTGGACTGCTTTTCCCTCCCCACCCACCACCAGAAAGAAAGTTGGCCAGTAGTCGACACACCAGAAAGAAGCTCACCCCTCAGCACTAACACGCAGCTGGCAGGCCAAACAAGGTGAGAATGGGCCTCAGTGGGAAGAAGTACTGCCTCGAGAGCTACTAGTTAGTCAGATTAAGGGACAGCTCTAGCAGTCTAGGCAGTGCCAGAACTGAGTGGTGGGCACAGCTGAGACTGCAAGCTGTCCCGTAAAAAACTTCAATGGATCCTGGAGCCAGGTTAGTTCTGGGCTTTTAGGGCAGGGAGGGATCAGGCAGCCTGAGGGGTGTGTGCCGGGAGGGGGGTAGAGGGAGGCAGGGCACGTTTTGGAGGTCAGGCAGGTTGGAACAAAGTGGCAGATAACATTTTGGGGAGGTGGCCCTGATGCACAAAGGGCACCCCCCGAAGACTTCCCTTCCCCTTCCTTCCCACCTTTCCAGGAATTTTTCCCCACTCCCGCTGCCTGCCCACACCAACCGTTTTATGGCATGGGCAGCCATAGGTCAATTGGTTTGGTAATAAGTTGAGTTGTTGTTAATTATCTTTTAAAAAATAGGGATAGGCTGCCCACCATATTATTACTGGGGTGTGGGTGGGCAGGAAGGCAGTGAACTCATCAACCCTTGTATTTTACTACCCCCCCCCCCCCACCCCTCTCCACCCCCCACAGTGGGGGAGGGGGGCAGTGATTGGGGTGTAAAATCCAACCCAATATCCTTCCATTTGTTTCCTCTTCATGTGTTTATCTAACATCCCCTAAAATGCACCTGTGCTCATCACCTCAATTACTTCTTGTGGTAGTGCAGCAGGGCAAAACAGTGTATTAATATTATGTACTCACCATCTAATTCCCACCTATCTCATCTGAGATAGTTATATTATAAATATTTAATCCTTAAGTATTCAGTACAAAGCATGTAACACATTTGATATTTACTTGGACCTTGATATGTTATCAGGACTAGAATATAAAAGAAGGGATGTGCTGCTGAGGCTTTATAAGGCTCTGGTCAGATCACATTTAGAATATTGTGAATAATTTTGGGCCCGATATCTCAGGAAGGATGTGCTGGCCCTGGAGAGGGTCCAGAGGAGGTTCACGAGAACGATCCCATTGATCTAATTGAAACTTACAGAATACTGAAAGGCTTGGATAGAGTGGACATGGGGAAGATGTTTCCATTAGTAGGAGAGACTAGGACCCGAGGGCACAGCCTCAGAGTATAAGGGAAGACCTTTTAGAACAGAGATGAGGAGAAACTTCTTTAGCCAGAGAGTGGTGAATCTATGGAATTCATTGCCACAGAAGGCTGTGGAGGCCAGGTCATTGAGTATATTTAAGACCGAGATAGATAGGTTCTTGATTGGTAAGGGGATCAAAGGTTATGGGGAGAAGGTGGGAGAATGGGGTTGAGAAACTTATCAGCCATGATTAAATGGCAGAGCAGACCTGATGGGCCAAATGGCCTAATTTCTGCTCCTATGTCTTATGGTCTTATAATTCCTATGAAAGCCAATGTTTGCATTGTAATGTTAAGATCAATGCTTTAAACTCAATATAAAGTACAATTATAATCGATAGAAGTCTCAGTTTATTTTACCATGTAAAACTTCTGACAAAATGAGTCACAATGTTGTCACACCAGATATACATTACAGTATTCTGTATCTAGATCATGCTGCAGTTCAGATGCTAATAATTGCAATCAATTTTCAGGAAGTGCATTTATAACAGCTACATGACAACTTACTTTACATGGCCTTTGTATTGTATCTCTTCCAAATTTCCAATATTCATGTGTCTTAACTGTGAGTGTTAGCAGGCTATTTCACAAATATCCTCATGTCATGCCCGGTAAAGACATGTCCTATTCATTATATATAACTTTTCAGAACTGTCTTATTTTTTAAAATGGACACACAAGTTGACTAGAATGGTTACCAAAGGGTCAGGGTACATGATAAAATAAACTGAAATTTTTATTGATTATAATTCTATTTTACATTGAGTTTAAAACATTAAACTGATCTTTACAATGCAAAGATAAAAGCAAAATACTGCGGATGCTGGAAATCTGAAACACAAACAAAAATTGCTGGAAAAACTCAGCAGGTCTGACAGCATCTGTGTCTCCAAGTTTGCAATTTAACAAAAGAGAGCTGAAAAGACTAGTTACCATAAGTTAAGTGTGGAAGACCACCATCTATCTCTTGTGTAGTGATGTCTTTGGACTTCCAAACCATTCTAGTTAGGTAATACCAGTATTAGTCATGTGACAGAAACCAGCTAGAGAAAACAAGTTTTGTTTCAAAAACCCAGGAAAGACTGGGCATTCTGCAGAAGACCACTACAAAAAGCAACACCAGCAGAAAAGGCAATGTCAATTTTTCCTTTTAAGAACAGAGAGTAATGTGTCTAAGTTTGCTGATGATACAAAGCTAGGGGGGATTTCAGCTATGTAGAGGATACAAAGAGGCTGGAAAAAGATATGGACAGGTTAGGTAAGTGGGCAACAATATGGAAGATGGGGTATAATGTGGAGAAGTTTTTTTTAATTCATTCATGGGATGTGGGCGTTGCTGGCTAGGCTAGCATTTATTGCCCATCCCTAATTTCCCTTGAGAAGGTGTTGGTGAGCTGTCTTCTTGAACTGCTACAGTCCTTGTGGTGTAAATACACCCACAGTGCTGTTAGGGAGGGAGTTCCAGGATTTTGACCCAGCGACAGTGAAGGAACGGTGACATATTTCCAAATCAGGATGGTGAGATGGAGGGGAACCATGGTGTTTCCATGTCTCTGTTGCCCTTGTCCTTCTAGATGGTAGTGGTCATGGGGTATGAAAGGTGCTGTCTAAGGAGCTTTGGTGAGATCCTGCAATGCATCTTGTAGATAGTACACACTGCTGCCACTGTACATCGGTGGTGGAGGGAGCGAATGTTTGTGGATGGGGTGCCAAGCAAGTGGGCTGCTTTGTCCTGGATTGTGTTAAGCTGCTTGAGTGCTGTGAGAGCTGCACTCATCCAGACAAGTGGAGAGCATTCCATCACACTCCTGACTTGTGCCTTGTAGATGGTGGACAGGCTTTGGGGAGTCAATGTATGAATACCTTGCCACAGGATTCTTAGCCTCTGACTTGATCTTCCAGCTACACTATTTATATGGCTAGTCCAGTTCAGTATCTGGTGAATGGTAACCCCCCCAGGATGTTGATAATGGGGGATTCAGTGATGGTAATCCCATTGAATTTCAAGGGGTGACAGTTGGATTCTCTCTTGCTGGAGATGGTCATTGCCTGGCTCTTGTCTGGCACGAATGTTACTTGTTACTTATCAGCTCAAGCCTGGATATTTTCCAGGTCTTGCTGCATTTGAACATTAACTGCTTCAGTATCTGACGAGTTATGAATGGTGCTGAACATTGTGCAATCATCAGCGAACATTCCCACTTCTGAGCTTCTAGTGGAAGGTGGGTCATTGATGAAGCATCTGAAGATAGTTGAGGTTATTCATTTCAGTTGTAAGAATGGAAAAGCAGAATATTTTTAGAAGGTGTGAAATTTGTAAATGTTGATGTTCAGACAGACCTGGGCATACACAAGGAACACAAAAAGCTAGCATGCAGGTGCAGCAAGCAATTAGGAAAGCAAACTGCATGCTGGCCTTTACTGCAAAGGGATTAGACTACAAGAATAAAGAAGTCTTACTACAATTGTGCAGGGCTTTGGTGAGACCACATCTAGAATACTGTGCAATTTGGGTCTCCATATTTAAGGAATGATATACTGCACTGGAGGCAATACAGCGAAGGTTCACTAAGATGGTCCTTGAGATGAGAGGGTTGTCCTATGATCAAAGGCTGAGTAAATTGGGCCTCTGGAGTTTAGAAGAATGAGAAGTGATCTCATTTAAACATTCAAGATTCTGAAGGGACTTGACAGGGTAGACAAAGAGGCATTGTGTACCCTGACTGGAAGATCTAAAATAAGAGGCTGATCATTTAGGACTGAGATAAGAAGAAATCTCTTCACTCAAAGGGTGGTGAATCTTTGGAATTCTGTACCCCAGAGGGTTGTAGATATGCCATCATTGAATATATTTAAGGCTACGATAGACTGATTTTTGGTCTGTCAGTGAATCAAGAGATACAGGGAGCAGAAAGGAAAGTGGAGGTGAAGGTCAAGTTCAGCCATGATGGTATTGAAGGGCAGGGCAGGCTTGATGGACTATCTGGTCTTCTCCTGCTCCTATTTCTTATGTTAACAGGCTCATTGTCAATCTGTTTGGCTATATCTGAACACTTCTTCCCTGCCAACAAGTCCGGCAGCAGGACTTGAACCCAGCTTCTGGCTCAGAGATAGGGCAATTCCTACTGACCCATAAGACCTTCCTCTTGGTGCTATGCATCTGAGGTAAAAATCTATCCTTTGTCAGGACCTTGGGCATGGAGAAGATTTGGAAATTACAAGCTTTGCTGCTGATTAAAGTGGCATGCAATAAAGAGATTTGAACAAATGAAAAATGTCAAACAGGAGAAGACCTACTGCTCCATCCAGTTTGTTTTATATTAATGAAATGACTTGTGCATCACATGATATATGCTTTCCAGTCGGAAGACATGGAATCGACTGGGAGAGGCGAAACAACATATAAAAACCTAGATGAATTAGGGACAGAAGTCTGAAAAATTCCTCTCTCCACTCAGCCTTTTAGGTGATTAAAACTAATCCAAGAGACCACTCCAGCCCTGATTAATGTTATATTGAGGGGATCTCTGCTGGAGCTGGAAACAGATCTAACTCTCGCATGAAGGAATTCGAATCAGTGTTCACCACATTAATTGTTCCACAGATCCAATATTCTTTGGAAAGGTAATCACTTCATAACTTCTAACCTAGTTCTGGCCTGACATAAAGATAAAGATATGCGATGGCCCTCCATAATGTATTTAATGAAAATAAATCGTCTGCAAAAACACAACCTAAACCCATCACCACCCTCTAAACCTCAGTCAATGCACCCCTAAACCTGCACGCCTTTAGAGCGTAGAGACACAGCTCTTTGAACCTATCTCGGTAACTAAAATTCTTAGACTGGAATTAATCTAGTGGCCCTCTTCAGCATCGCAATTTCCAAAGCCTCAATATTACCCTCCATGTGAGGGGACTAAACCTGAACACGTTATTCTAAAAGAGGTTGATACAATGTCTTGTACACGGAAAAAATAACATGCCTTGTTTAAAGTGAATAATCTTGTAGTACACCTTACCAGTATGTTCATTCTAGCTATTGCTTCATGGCAGTTATGACCTTTAGAGATCTACTTGCTGTTACAGCTAGATCTTTCTTTCTTCACAACAAATTTTAGTTATTTTTCCTGAAGGGTGTTTGTAAATCCAGCATTCATCCTGGCCACATGCATAACACTACATTTTTCTAATTTAAGCAACATCTGCCACCACAGGCCCAATCTTTCAGTACATCTAGAATCTTACATAGTAGTTGAACATCCTCCAAAATCCTGACTATTGCACATATCTTAGTATCAGTTACAAACCTGCAGATCATTTCACCAACTCTTACATCAACCTCATTAAGGAAAATAGCAAATAGCAACAACCCTCACACCAGCAATGACTGCCAACTGTAGGGCCTTCTTACAGCTGTACAGGAGCTAGGGGGCCTCCAACCTCAAAGGCCAAATGAAGATGGGGAAAAGATGGCACACATCCTTTTGTGTCCTCTGCCTGTCTCCCTAAGCTTCTCTAATTGGAGGAGGCTGGATCCAACATTACTGGCTGCCCTTCCTAATGGGTGCCAGCCCAGTATTGAGAGAGGAAATAAGATAATAGTTGCTGTCACTATTGATTTATTTACAAGGGCACCCTCCACACCTCATGTGAAACCTTAGAAATCCTGGGGGAAAGAAAATCCCTGGAAATCTTTGCCTGGAATTTCTATGTGAGTTCTCCAATAGGAGATTGGCAGAATGCTTAAGAAAATTGGTGCCATTTACGATGTTTCATCAGGGGTTCCCATCGATCTTCCAGCTAGGTTATGGTGAGAGATCGGGAGAACTGGCAGACACTCTCCCCCCATGCTTGGTGTCATAAATCTTCCCTTTTTCCCTTGTTTTGCACCTGGGACTGAGCATTCCCCAGGCTTGAAGCAGAGGAGAGCCAGCTTCATGTCTTTACATGAAACAAAACTAACTTTGAGTGCTGTAATTATGTTTTCAGTTAAATTCTACCTTGATTTTCTTAACTAGGCAATGCATTTGGAGGCACTTGGAGATTTAGAAGGCTATTGGAGTGTTATGACAGCTGGTGGACAAATATCTACAGTTCACTTCAATGAGGATCCCAAGATTGTTTGAAGCAGTGAAAATGACCACTGCCTTGAATTTCATCCCCACTGGATCTTTCCAGACATCTTCAAGTGGTCTTTGACACATTGGCCAGGCAGCAGCTCACTAATGTGTGAAGAATATCATAGATCCTCTCTGCAGATTGGTCTCATGGTTTGTTACTTTATGCAAAGGAGAGTGAGCAGGATAATTGCATAGGTGGCAGGATTGCCTCAGGTGCAGGAAGCAATTGATAGAATTGATACTTACCTTGATAGCCCCATAAAACAATTTTCTCGGTTTTATAGCAGGAAAGATATGCCGTCAAAGACAAACTCGTATGCAGCATTAGTCACCTTGTCCTGCATATTAACACCTAGTTCTCAGGAACCTTTTGTGATACCCGTAATTTAAGGTAAGCCAGGAATCTGATATAGTGTGGGAGTTAGTAATGACCAAATAACAAAAGGGATAATGGTGTAAGGCAAAAATGGATCCTTTCACCACTTTTGTATGCATGGGGAGGCGATGGCCTAGTGGTATTGTCACTGGACAGAGAGCCAGGGTAATGGGCTGGAGGCCTGGGTT
The DNA here is from genome assembly GCF_017639515.1 of Carcharodon carcharias. Lineage (NCBI taxonomy): Eukaryota > Metazoa > Chordata > Chondrichthyes > Lamniformes > Lamnidae > Carcharodon > Carcharodon carcharias. The sequence continues at coordinate 96,684,006 of NC_054475.1, forward strand.
CAAATCTGGCAGGTGGTGGAATTTGAATCTAATAAAAATCTGGAATGAAGTTGTTGTTGATTGCTGTAAAAATTTACTAATGTCATTTAAGGAAGGATATGTGACTCTAGAGCCATTCTGAAATGGCTGAGCAAGTCACTCAGTTGCTTCAAAATAGGAATGAAATTGAATGGACCACCTGGCATCAAC